>NC_056742.1:463383005-463583005 GCF_019279795.1 Protopterus annectens | reverse complement strand
GGATAAAGCCATAAGAGACAACCATCCAACAAAGCAGAAAGTCGATAGAATAACAGGTTCAGCATTAGCATGGATATTCTGAAGGGTACAAATAAAAAAAACAATAGATACATTATTTTTATACGTGCAATAAAGTTTAAGCATAGCTGCATGGGTGTGCCCATTGCTTAGCTTGGTGTAGTCCAGCTTAAACAGTACAAGAAGTTAAATAGCAAGAGACATCCAACATAAGCTGTACTGCAATATGCTTGGTAAGTAGTCATTCCCAGTTCAATCCCCACAGCAACCATTTTGCATTTTACATGTGAAAGCAGCACATAAACTTTTTTTTTATAATTAGCTACTAGATAACATATATTTGTTAACCAGGGTACTGTAGTAGGTCCAGATGTGATGTGTCAGTTTAATGAAGTTGTGAAACCCCCATATAAAATATAAATTCAAGTGCCCCATACAGTATTGTCACACATGAATAACTGTAATGAAAGCACATTGGGGGATTTCAGGGACAGTAAACAAATTTATAATATGTAATGAATGATGACTCAGTCTCAAACAGCAGATAGTCTATAAAATGAAAAATAAGCAATGCTAAGCATTGCACAGCTCTGCTTACCATATGTAAGAATTGTGTAAATATGACTGCTAAGCAATGAGTAGCCCAGCTAAGTGGATTTGCCCATCGATAAGCAATGCTGAACCTGCCCCTTTAAACACTGCCAACCTTAGCTAAGCAGGTTTGCCCGTAGCTTAGATTAGCTCAGCATATGCAAAACTGTCCAATCATGGCAAAGGGCAGGAAATCGGCTTTATTTAAACCCCATAGGTGGGAATACAGCTTATAACTGGTCGCAGCTTCCCACTTAGGCAGTATGGCAGGTGTTGGCAAGGGCATGTGCTTCTGGGCACAGCGCTGGGGCATACAGGAGTACAAGGTCATGGTAGGACTCCTGGTAAATAATCATGATGAGAGATTGCTGCAGGGCCAGTACCAAGGCTCCCAATATAAAGAGGAAGCCTGGGACCATCTCATCCATGATCTCACCAGTGCCACTGGTATCCCTCGGACTGGTGAGCAGGTCCAGCACCACTATGCTGACTTGAAGCAGAGGAAGAGGGAGCTCTTGGATGAGTGGGTCAAGAAGCAAGGCAGAGAGGTAATGTCCCAGCTGTGTGTAAATATTCATATCAAAAACTGCTTACCAAAGTCCAGCCTGTGTCTGTGATGGACAGGTACGCCTAAACATTTCTCTATTCCCTTTACAGCTGCAGCTGAGTGGGCTGTGAATCAGGAAGCCCAAGCCAGTAGGTTGCGAAGGCTGCGTTGCGTGGCTGGTGAGTAACAATCCTGCTTGCAGTAGTCATACCAAATAAATATAAATTAGTAGAAAGTCACCTGGCAATATAAAAACTGTATATGGGTTGTACTGAATAAACAAGACAACATGACAGTAATAGTCCCAGATGATATTTAAATAAAACTGAAACTGCCTGGCAATAAAATTCTAAATTCTGGACTGGTTGTGATTACTCTGGTATTGCATGGCATTTAATGTTGCAGTCTCTGAATAGTAATGTTGTGTTAACCACTGTTACCCACACTGTGCTACACAAAAAAAATATGTCTAGAAATGTCTGTATAATACTGTTTTAAGTACAAGGTTAGATTGTACAACCAAGAGAGACTTAGACAGAAAACACAGAAGGAGCATACAGCAGTTTCTAAATAGCTCACTCTGATGAAACACAAATTGTTGTATTTTTAGCACACACAGCCATGGTTCAAATCCTGGGAGTGGTAGTAAGCTGTATGCATAATTGTACCTCTCAACTGTACAGATTTTCCAAGAATGTCCAGATAATTGGCTCATATTTTTGGCCTGTTCCTCTTTCTCCCTGACAAATCACTGGGATGATCTCAGAATTGTAGTCACTAAATAATGACATACATTTGAGTGTCAGACTTCATTCAGAAAGGCCAAGATGCCAAGGAGTTAGCTGCACTTTCTTGATGCTCTGCCTGAAATGAGTTTTTCTGACAGGATTTTTCTATTTTAACTCAATGAACTTTAAAAACTTTTTCCACAACTACTTATCTTGATATTGTGAACAACTTTATCAGAAGAAATCTTAGTTTGTTTTCAATTATTTACCAACATATTACCTGTCAGAAGTTCTGTCACCAGTTACAGACTGAAACAGCTAGGAGTCACTCGAAGACATCTCTACAAGACAGCACTATGACAAAGGAACTTCAAACAATAATCACCAGCATTCAAGACCTTTCTATAAAGATGGATAATTTAGAGAAGATTATGGAAAATATGAAGAAAGAAAGCTAAAAACAAACTGATGACTTAAAGGAAATTATTACTACTCACTATGACCAAATAGCAGCTATAGAAGAATCAGTAAGTGAAATAGATGGCAAGAATGACAACCACATAAAATTTTTACTACAACAAAATAACCAGTTACTAGAAAAGGTGGAAGACCTAGAGTGTAGATCCAGAAGATAAAAACATTAGAATCTATGGAGTTCCAGAGAAAATGGAAGGAAATACGATTCTCTTCCTAAATGATTGGCTTCCAAAAATACTAAACTTCCCTGAAGCTTTATCTTTCGGAATTGAGAGAGCCCACAGGTCTCCGTCATATACATCTGCATCAAAAAATTCAACAGCTGTGAGATCCATCATTGCAAAATTCCTATCGACACAAGACAAAGACTTAATACTAAGAGCTGCACAGTCAGGAAATCCAGTCCAAGTCGATGGGAAAAATATAAGATCTGACAATGATTACACTTCCACTGTGATCACAAAGAGAAAAGCTTGTCCCACTTATTAAAGACTTAAAAAAAGTCAACATTGAAGCCCAGATAATGTTTACAACCAGAATCAAAATTACCCTCTCGGATGGTCAAAAATATTCAATTCTCTTGACGAAGCATCAGCCTTCGTGAGGAAAAGCAACTTATTTGAGAAAGTAGAAGAAAGGGACCTTTCTTTGTCCAGTCTAAAAAGACAAGCTGCTAATGGTAAAATAACTACAAATATAGTAAGAAGCTTAAGGGGAAATAGTATAAAAAACATCACTCTCAAAACTTATTAACAAACAATTATAGCCGCGGTGGTGCAGTGGTAGCATTGTTGCCTTACAACAAGAGGTTCTCCCATTCGATTCTCGGCTGGAGTGCAGGAAGTGCCTTCTGTGTGGAGTCTGCATGTCCTCCCCGTGGTTGGGTGGCATTCAAAAGACATGCGTAAATGGGCGTGCCTTCATTGAAGATTGGACGTCAAGCCGGCACCTCGGCGTTCGTGAAAATCTACTGCCAATCATTAGCGGACCGGAGTTCCGCTGTGGCGACCCCTAATCGGGAAAAGCCGAAAGACAAACAACATCTGAAAACACAGGATACAAATGGAATCATAAGGTACAAACTTTCTACTTATTTAGTAAATATATATGTACGTAAGCCTGCTTTCTTCTATATTACCTTTTTATATTTCTCAATACTGCTCTCGGTTTTCTTACTTTCTTTTGCATAATAATATATACAGTTGCAAAGTCCTTCAATATAAACAAACTTGTTTAAATATTTACTTAAAAATAAGCTGCAGTAATATAAACACCTTACAGCAAACATTTATTATGCAGGCTATGCATTACATCACTGGTAACATAATATTGCTACCCAGCACTTATTGATTCTTTTCTTTCTCCTCTCTTTCTTATCCATTCACACTGTTCTATTAATCTCACTGACACAATCAGCAAATGGCAATAGCCTTCAAACAACAGCTTCACACAGTATGCAAATGATTCACACTACTTCCATTTAAACTTATTACAATTAACACACTATACCCATCATATAAAGTTATAATAAGATTTCTACACAAAGTATACATCTGCTGTGACCATACAAACATTCCATACAGACTTTTGGCTCTATAAGGTAATATGAGATAGATAGCAGCAAGTTTTTATTTAATATGTAAATAGTGCTAATTTTACATTAAAAAAAAGTATATTAAAGCTGAGGGAAGTGGACGGGGAAAGAGGGCTTTACAATGTAAAGATTTACTGTTCAAAAAGAAGCCTTTTAAGTATTTTACTGTATGATTAACTTAACTGTCTTTGCTTGTTTTTTTTTTTTGCTATTCACGAGAGCCATACAACATTCTTGAGCCCAATCTACTTCTTTAAATTACCTTCATGCTGTATTTTGCCACTGAAAAATCAAAAAGCTTCAAAACAACTCTTTCTCAAGCCCAGAATACTTCCTGCTTGTTTGTAAACTGATTACATCACTGTAACAGCACAAATAGACATGCGGCATGACCTTTGACCTCTCAGCATGCTCCGATGATGTTATCTGAGGAGAGTAAGGAAGTTAATGCCACATAATTGCTGAGAACAAAAGGACTGTTAAGAAATGAAAGGATTTGCTTTAAGTAAGTGCTAAATGCTGCACATTGTTATATAAATGTTTTTTTTAATGGTAAATGATATTTTGACTTTGTTAAAATGCATATTCAGTGTTTTAATTACTTGTAACAATGCAGATATTTAAGCAAGCTTTTAACTGAAGTTCACAGATAGGTTTGCAGAAAGGCTTCTATGTGTTCAGTTAATGAAAATATTTAGCATACAGAAAGATTTTTTTTTTATTTGTCTGTTTCTCTCCTTTTCTGTTTATGATAATTATTGTGCTTTCCTCAGTTTAACTGACTTATGTATATCCCCAGTTTGATGAAAGTAAGATACATATGCTTTTAAAAGACCAAGGTTCTTATTTAACTATAATCTGTGAAAAAGTACCAACTCTCATAAATTTACAGAGAGAGTTACTTACCAGTTTCTAGATACCTGTTTTGTTATCTAGCTTTAATAACTAACCTTTTTGAAGATAGCTTATTCTAAGATATCCAGTATCTGTCTGCCTGGGATGACATGATCGACAGACCATGATGCTCTGCCAGAGATGGCCTGCACCTGTCGCCCTTGGGATTCCGGATACTGGCTAAGGCTCTTGCCACCTCTATAGTGCCTTTTTTAGGCAAGGTTCAAATGACAAATTCACCACCGTAACAGGTACAAGCAAGCAAAATCTGAGGGTAATGCTACTCAATGCTAGAAGCCTAAACCTCAAAATGCATTCACTCGAGGCACTCCTTAAAATGGAGAACATCGACATCTGCGCAGTGACAGAGATCTGGTTCAAGGCTCCAGAGAGCAGCCCTGCATTACCAGGCTATAATTCATACCACACCTTTCGGCCACCTAACCTGGACTGAAACACTAAAGGTGGAGGTGTGTCCATATTCATTAAGGATATCCACACCTCTAGGGTAGTTGCTCAACATAATGCAGCCGAGATTATCCAAGTGCAATTAACTCTTGGCAAGACCGCAATCCAAATTGTAACTTGCTACTGATCCCCCATCATGCACCAGGATTCCCACTCCTCTTTTCTTGATACACTGGAAAATATTAGGGTACAACCCAACGCCCTAATAATGGGTGATTTCAACTACCCTACCATTAACTTGGAAAACTACTCATGTACCAACTCTTTTGCTCAACGTTTTCTGGAATTCATAAATTCAAATGCCTTGGATCAACTTATCCACATACCCACCAGGGACAGAAATATCCTAGACCTGGTCATTACCAACATGAGCGACCAGTGTTCCACACCAGAGGTCAATTCCTCATTGGTCAGATCCAACCACAAGCTAATCACCCTAGACATCTACATCACGCCCCCACCCGCCATTAGGGAAACCACTGTAAAAAATGTCTCCAAAGCCAACTTCATGCTTTTTACAGAAGTAGCAAACTTCATGACACCCATGCAGATGGACAATAGAGGTACAACTGCTGAATCCTACAGAAATGCTCTTTATAAGCACTTACACGAGTGCATGGATCATGCTATCCCTAACAAAACCAAGATGCTATCCTCCAAAAAAAGGAAGCCAATCTGGTGGACCCCTGCCATAAAGAAACTTTACAACAGAAGAAAGAAACTGTTGCAAAAAGAGTAAAATCCCATGATTGGAGGAACTCCCTGGTCAGCCTCAGCAAGAAGCTGAGATCCCTCATAAAATCCTTCAAAGCTAGTTACGAAAACAAAATCACCACTGATTCTAAAGATAACCACAAAGCATTCTATAGTTATGTCAAGAATCTCAATGGTAACACTCAGATCTGCTCTAAGTTACAGCACAATGGCACTAAATATATAAAACCAACTGATATTGCCAACATCCTGGCAGATAGGTTCAGTGCTAACTTTACCCCCCTCTCACCCCCTAAAGGGCCCATCTCTATACTGGAAGAATGCAAAGGTCCTGTAATCATGGCTGCACAGGTAAAAAACACACTCTCCAAAGCCAAGAACACAGCATCCATGGGACCTGACAACATCTCAGGCTGTGTTCTACATGAACTACAGAATGAACTGGCACCCCACCTAAGCACCATGTTCAATCATAGTCTCACCTCAGGCTTTGTGCCCACTGAATGATGCACAGCCATGGTTATCTCACTCCACAAATGGGGAGCCACCACAGACCCTGGGAACTATCCTCCATTAGCCTAACGAGCCTGGTCTACAAGACCATGGAACGTATCATCATGGAACGTATAAACAAAGACAATGGTAATCTCCAAACTCTGGACCCCAACCAGTTCGGCTTTGTAAAAGGCAGATCATGTCTTCTAAACCTGATAGACTTCTTTGAAGCAGTCACCAAAGCCATAGACAAGGGTAAGGTGGTTCACACAGCCTATCTAGATCTCGCCAAGGCTTTTGACACCACCCCCCACTCTGGAATTATAGATAAACTCACTAAACTAGGTATAAATCCCTATGTCACAAAATGGGTTGCCAACTGGCTCACTGACGGAACCCACACTGTAAAAGTAGCAGACTCCAAATCTGACTGCAGACCAGTGACAAATGGAGTGCCACAGGGTTCAGTCCTGGGTCCTCTTCTGTTTGGTATTTACTTCTCTGAAGTACAGGCTAACACAGAAGGTCTTTGGCTAATGAAGTTCGCAGATGACGCCAAAGTAGGAGCCATAATCAAAACTCCTAACGATGTGGACATCCTACAAAAGGGCCTCACAGAGACAGATGCCTGGTGTCAAAGCCATGGCCTCAAGCTCAATGCCAAAAAGTGCATTGTCATCCTCTTTGGTAAAAACTCTGTACCCATGAGCTACCACATAGGTCGTAGTCTACTTAACACCGAAGGTGTGATAAGACACCTTGGGATACAGGTGGACAGTAGTCTCTCCTTTGATATTCACATCACCACAGTAGTCAGGAAATCCTTCTACATGGCACACCTCATCACAAAAGGCTTCTCATCCAGGAAAAGGAGGTTATTGTTCCCCTCTACTCATCACTCATTAGACCCATTATAGAGTACAACACCCCTTTTGGAATGTACTTCACAAGACATTTACAACAACTGGAAAGGCCACAGAAATACCTCACAAAGAGGATTACCAGCCTCAAACAGATGCCCTACATAGACCATCTCAAAAAACTCCAGCTTTACTCTGTTGCATATCGCCTACTCAGAGGCAATCTCTGCCTAACATACAAAGCTATATCAAACCAAGAGCTGTTGGACATGCTCCACTTAAAGAAATCCCAATCCCTCTGAGCTACATGCTCTAGGGACCTAAACCTTATCACCACAATAAACAGAACATGCTGGAGGATAGATTCCTGTCCCAGAGACTTCCCATACTCTGGAACAAACTACCTTTCTATATCAAACAAAGCTCCTCATTAGCATTCATCAAGAAAAATCTTGATGATTGGATGGGAAATGGGAAATTCACCCCAGGGATCACCTCTGTGGCTTTGCTCAACAGGGGCACAGGAAAATAATTTTCTTGGGTGGCGAAAACCAGGGTACCTTTTTGGATAGGCTTATATAGGCCCTAGGGCCAATAGCTTAGTACCTACCTATGAACCTATGAACCTATGAACATATACATATGCACAGGTCAGTAATCATGAACTTTGATATACATTTTTAGTTCATATGCATTGTTCTATCTAGGTGTACATAGGAATAGCTCTATATGACTAACACACAACCACCCTTAAAATATGTACCCATTTTGTTGTGCTCACCCTTGCACATGTATTGAGACATTTTTATTGCTGACAGCAAGTTTGCAACCCGTTACATTATGTTTGCATAACAGTATATAGGGGTCTGAGGTATTCAAGCCTACTTTGTTTGTGTATCTATAGCATTTGCTGTTCAACTGTTGCATACTACTGTGTTGTCTGTGCCATTTCTACATGTACATGTTTATAGTTGTCCCTAGCATAATATGTACAGAAGTCAGATATTAGTAATTTCTTCATTTTGTTATTGCCAGGACTTGCAATACCTTTTCTTATTAATTTACAGAGAGAGTTACTTACTAGTTTTTGGATAGCTATTGTGCTCTCTAGTTTAAATCTTAATAGTTTTTACTTAAAATTGTTGATAGTTCCATGTTTTTTATTAACTCTATCTGGAAAACTTTTTAGACTCATAGCTAAACATAAGCTACCTAAAGGCATTACTATGTTCCTACTCCGGTAACAATACACTAGATCTTTTGTTTTAAAATTACTCTCTGATTTGGTTGTACAAAGATAATTACTTTTAATATACATAGTTATCACAAATAACATATTAACTTTAATTTTACACACTTTGATATTAAATCAGTAACAATTCTAAGGAGTGGCCTTTTATTTTTCTCACTTCTTGTTACATTCTATACAGTTATTGTAATGGCAGTAGCACAGAATGGACATAGATTACTGCTCTTAGGATGGACGAAGATGGTTTTGAGGAACTTCTTATTAAACCAGGAATTAAATATTCCATGTTTAGACTTGTAAATAGTTTTAAATGTTTTACAGTTATACTCTGTGTTCATGTTATGTTCATAACAGTATCTTTACTATCTAATACAATCTATAGGAATGTTTTCATATAAATGTTTGTCCTTAAATGTAAATGGACTCAACAATCCTATAAAGAGAGGAAGCTTAACCAAATATTTGAAAATTAAGAAAGTAGATATTGCATTCTTGTAAGAAAGTCATATAATAGAAGAATATTTGAATAGGATGTCTTTTAATGGCTACTCTATACTTGCAGAATCTCATTTTCGGACCGAAAGAAGAGGCACTTTGATATTGTAGAGGAAAACACTACCAGTACCTAAAATAATCGACACGTACTCAACCAAAAATGGCATGTTCTGAGTAATTATTCTAGAAATAAATAAAAAAACTAATCACATTAGCCAATACTTATTGGATACCCGGTGTTGGTGCTGCAACAGTTAATAAATATCTTGACTTACTTGCAATCAAATCTAAGGGAGAAATAATATATGCAGGTGATTTTAACTGTATTCTCTCCAGAAGTGACACTACTAAATGTGATAAGTTTAAGATATCTGCACCTGCTAAAAGACTGAACAACTTCATCAATAATTCAAATATAAGAGATATTTATGAAATAATAGAACCCAAATCCCTAAAATACAAACATTACTCATACAAATTTGGTACACAAACTACCATCGATAAAGTATTGGTTACAGATTATTATCAAAAATTCAGGAAGTTTTCATTAGCTCCTGTCCAATGTCTGACCACAACCCTATTTTCTTCAAAATCCACATGAAATCTAGTCATCTAGTATATTGGCAAAGAATACCAGCATACATTGTTAAGATAACCGATTTTAAGGAATGGTTACTGAAAGAAATTAAAATATTTCCAGACATAAATGACAATGATAGTACTTCTAAAGTTATTGTCTGGGATATGCTGAAATCTTACATTTTTTGGTAAACTCAAAACCCGGTACCTAAACAAACAAAAGGAATGGGATAGTACGCTATCGACAATACAATAAAAAATTGATGAACTAAAAAGAAATCTAAATAATAGAGACATAAACACAAATACAGAACTGAAACAATTAAACCTTGATTACATGGAAATTCTTAATCACAAAGTGGAAATAAATTTAGAAAGAATCAAATTACAGTCTTACTCTGTTAACCCAAAAAACATGCATAGATTAGCTGTGAAATAAAAAAAACTTAACCAATGTCAAACATATAAGGGAAATTGTTGATGAAACTAAAAATAAAACTAAAATTGTAACAGATTTAGAATATATTCTTGAGACTTCAGAAAACATCACAAAATAATAAATAACACAAATCCAAATATTAATAACAATGTCCCAAAACATAACTTCTTAAATGAGAACATAGGCAACAAACTATCAATAGAACATAATACCAAACTTCTCAAACCAATAGCATTAAATGAACTAAAAGAGAGGATTCAAAGCCTAAGAACAATAAAGCCCTAAGATTAGATGGATTAATAGGAGAAATTTATAAAGTACTCACAGACGATACATTAAAGATACTTTTACCACCTTTTGAGGAATTCAGAAAAAAGACAAGCTCATTCCCTTCCTAGAAATATGCCATGATTTCCCCTATCCTAAAACAGGACAAAGACCCCAAAATAGTAACTTCGTATCATCCCATTTCACTATTAAATGTGGACAATAAATTTTTTACATCAATATTAGCGAACAGATTAAATCAACTGATGCCTAACATAATATGTTATGATCAAACAGGCTTCATCCTAAATAGAAGAGTACAAGACTATGTTATCAGTCTCCTTTCCTTAGTAGATCATGGTAACAGAAAAAAATATATATCAATTATTAGTCTAGACTTAAACAAGGCGTTTGACACTACAAATTGTTCCTATTTATTTAAAATATTATAAGTATATAACTTTTCCCCTGAATTTATCGATATAATTAACAGGTTATATGTTAACTCAATATCATACATCAAAATTGGTGCTTTTTTATCAGGTCCACTCAACATCCTAAAACACACTAAACAAGGCTGCCCACTCTCCCCCTTATTATTTGCCCTATCAGTAGAACCTCTAGCTAACTTCATGAGAGCAAATTCTAATATAAGGAGATTTTCTGTTAGTCCAAGTCACATTTCTAAAATACAACTTTTTGCAGACTATGTCATGCTAACAATTGGAAATATAGATTCCTCAATAGATCAGATAACAAAATCTAAGAAAACAAAACAATTTTAACTGGGTAAATGACACCATTAAGTACTTAGCAATATACATAAAGTTAAACTGGAATAATACTTTAAAAACAAATTACAAATACCTATTATCCACAGTTAAGGAATGTTTAGATAGATGGAATAAAATGTATTTCATGATAGAAGAAAGATTGTCATTAATGAAAATGATCATATTACCCAAAATTTTGTTCTACTTCCAAACTTTAATTGCCCCCCCCATCCAAAACATTAATTAAGCAACTAAATTCTATGTTAATAAAATTTCCTATGGTTTCCTCAAAAGCCAAGAATCAGCCATGCGTGGCACTACAAAAGCTGGAAAGATGGGGTAATAGCATTCCCAAATTTAGAACTTTATGCAGAATTGACCATACTTAATGTTATGAGCCAATGGTTAAACTCCAAATATAGTTCTAATTGGAAAAATCTCCATGTAAGTATCTTATTATCTGACATAGACACAAATATTGCCAATAATATGTTCTCAGAAAATAAAAAAATCTTCCTTGTTGTCAAAGACCATTTCTACAATACCAATAAGAATACAAAAAAATTCTCTCTTCACGAATTATACATTAGATAATTTAAAAAAAGATAAACAAAAATCATATGACAAAAAGCTTAATATTTTTAATATTTCCCATAGCATACATGAAGACATGTTGGGACTCTTTCAACGTATCTAAAATAAAAGTAATGGAAGAAAATGGTTTAGTTTTCTGGCACCAGTTTCTCTGCAATAATATCCATGAACCATGTTCTCTTATGGCCAGGTATAAAATAAAGCAAAACAGCTGGTTGAATATACAAATATTTAGAGAATACATAGTTAATGAATTCAAAATGTCATATCACCAGCACAACACCTTTACCTAAAATACTTTCTCTTCTTTGTGAAATAAACACTTTGCATGTTAATAATATTCTATCATTGTCAAATATATATAAATCTTTAAGAACCAATATGCAAATCCCAGAGGACTCCTTATGGAATTTCACAGAGAGAATAAACAAATCCATTTTTTCAGATAGTGATAAAAAAATAGTACTTAAATCAATTAGTAGCACAACATCATCCCTCTCTTGGAAAATCTTCACTTGGAAATACATCCAGAGGAGCTTTATTACCCCACATAAGATGGACTTGATATCAAAAAATAATCTTAATAAATGTTGGAAATGTGAGGAAATACTTTGTGCAGATGTTTCTTACATGTAAAATAGTAACTCCATTCTGGATAGAGTTCAGAAATTTCATAAAAGCATTGTGGTAGGACAAGTGTGAAGTATCTGACTCATTATTACTGTTCAGTGCACCAATACCAACACATATCCCCAAAATACAGGCGCATCTTCTTTGGTCCTTGCATGCAATTGCAAGAAAAATCATTACGTCAAATTGGAAGTGCAAAAAAATCCTATCATTTCCAGATTTTTTACTACTAGCTAAATGTGTATGTAATAGGGAGTTGCAAACTATTTCAGAAAGAACTACTATGATAACACATAAGACATTAATTGGTTGAAGCTTGAAAAACTACTAGATAAAATGTAATCACAACAATGACATTATATCTGTTATGGACATTGTGAATAGTTATTGTTCCATGTTATGAAGTTTTTAGGACATATATTGTGCATATTTATATATCATATTTCTTGTATTATTTTATTTCATGAAAATCAATAAAAAATGTTTTAAAAAAAAAAGAAAATATATATTAAAACAAATCATGTTACTCTAGCAACTCTGTAAGTTTATAAGAGTAATATTCAAAATATGCCCCTATTTGTACCCCCATGTTGTCAAGCTTTGTCCACAGTTTGTGCATTAAGAGATTGAGAGGTATTTGCATAATTTTAAATAGGAATCTTGGAATATGTGTAGAATCTGGGAATTGTAGATTCTGAGTCAGGTAGTAACAAACATTTCCCCTACAGGTCCTTCAGATAACAAAACTGTAACTGCCTGGCAATAAAGTTTGAAATCCTGGACTGGTTGTGTTTACTCTGGTATTGTATGGCCTGACATGTAGCATTCACCAAGATCTGATATCAGAATAGTACTGTTGTGACAACCACTGTTTCTCACACTGTGCTACATAAAAGTATGTCTAGGAATGTATGTATGACTGTAGTAATTACAAGGTCAGATTGTTTATAGGTAGGTACGTAGGTAGGTACTAGGCTATTGGCCCTAGGTCCTATATAAGCCTAGCCAAAAAGGTATGCTGGCTTTCGCCATCCAAGAAAATTATTTTCCTGTGCCCCTGTCAAGCAGAGCCACAGAAGTGATCCCCGGGTGAATTTCCTATTTCCCATCCAATCATCAAGATTTTTCTTGAAGAGTGCTAATGAGGAGCTCTGTTTGACATAGATAGGTAGTCTGTTTCAGAATATGGGAAGTCTCTGGAACAGGAATCTATCCCTCCAGCATGTCCTGTTTATTGTGGTGACAAGTATTGGGTCTCTAGAGCGTGTAGCTCAGAGGGATTGGGATTTCTTTAAGTGGAGCATGTCCAACAGCTCTAGGTTTGACATAGCTTTGTATGTAAGACAGAGATCACCTTTGAGCAGGTGATATGTGATGGAGTAAAGCTGGAGTTTTTTGAGATGGTCTGCGTAGGGCATCTGTTTGAGGCCAGTAATCCTCTTTGTGAGGTATTTCTGCGGCCTTTCCAGTTGTTGCAGATATCTTGTGAGGTACATACCAAAAGGGGCATTGTACTCTATAATGGGTTTAATGAGTGATGAGTAGAGGGGAACAATGACCTCTTTTTTTCTGGATGAGATACCCTTTGTAATGAGGTGTGCCATGTAGAAGGATGGCCACTGTGGCAATGTGATTATCAAAAGAGAGACTACTGTCCACCTGTTTCCCAAGGTCTCTTATCACACTTTCAGTGTTAAGTAGACTACCACGTATGTGGTAGTTCATGGGTACAGAGTTTTTACCAAAGGAGATGACAATGCACTTTTTGGCATTGAGCTTGAGGCCATGGCTTTGACACCAGGCATCTGTCTCTCTTTTGTAGGATGTCCACATCATTAAGAGTTTTGATTATGGCTCCTAGTTTGCAGTCATCTGTGAACTTAGTTAGCCAAAGACCTTCTGTGTTAGCCTGTACTTCAGAGAAGTAGATACCAAACAGGAGAGGACCCAGGACTGAACCCTGTGGTACTCCACTTGTCACTGGTCTGAAGTCAGATTTGGAGTCTGCTACTTTCACAGTGTGGGTTCTGTCAGTAAGCCATTTGGCAACCCATCTTGTGAGATAGGGATTTATACCTAGTTTAGTAAGTTTATCTACAATTCCAGAGTGGGGGATGGTGTCAAAAGCCTTTGCGAGATCTAGATAGGCTGTGTGAGCCACCTTACCCTCATCTATGGCTTTGGTGACCACTTCAAAGAAGTTTATCAGGCTTAGGAAACATGATCTGCCTTTTACAAACCTGAACTGTGTGGGGTCTAGAGTTTTGAAATTACCAATGTCTTTGTTTATGAGTTCCATGATGATACGTTCCATGGCCTTGCAGACCAGGCTCATCAGACTAATGGCGCAGTAGTTCCCGTAGTCTGTCGTGGCTCCCCCTTTGTGGAGTGGGATAACCATCACAGTGTGCCATTCAATGGGCACAAAGCCTGAAGTGAGGCTATGATTGGACATGGTACTTGGGTGGGGTGCCAGTTCATTCTGTAGTTCATATAGAATGCATCCTGGGATGTTGTCAGGTCCCATGAATGCTGTGTACTTGGCTTTGGAGAGTGAGGTTTTTACATGTGCAGCCATGATTAAAGGAACTTTACATTCTTCCGGTATAGAGATGGGCCCTTTAGGGGGTGAGACGGGGGGTAAAGTTAGCACTGAACCTATCTGCCAGGATGTTGGCAATATCAGTTGGTTCTGTATGTTTAGTGCCATTGTGCTATAACTCAGAGCAGATCTGAGTGTTGCCATTGAGATTCTTGACATAGCTATAGAATGCTTTGTAGTTGTCTTTAGAATCATTGGCGATTTTGTTTTCATAACTAGCTTTAGAGGATTTTATGAGGGATCTCAGCTTCTTACTGAGGCTGACCAGGGAGTTCCTCCAATCATGGGATTTTACTCTTTTTTGCAACAGTTTCTTTCTTCTGTTATAGAGTTTGTTTATCAGAAAAGATCATTAGATTGGCTTCCTTTTTTTGGAGAATAGCATCTTGGTTCTGTTAGGGATAGCATGATCCATGCACTCGTGTAAGTGCTTATAAAGTGCATTTGTGTAGGATTCAGCAGTTGTACCTCTATTGTCCATCTGCATGGGTGTTGTGAAGTTTGCCACATCTGTCTTAAGAAGCGTGAAGTTGGCTTTGGAGAAATTTTTTATGGTTGTTTCCCTAATAGGGGTGGGGGTGTGATGTGGGTGTCTAGGGTGATTAGCTTGTGGTCAGATCTGACCAATGAGGAATTGACCTCTCGTGTGGAACACCAGTTGCCCATGTTGGTAATGGCCAGGTCTAGGATATTGCTGCCCCTGGTGGGTGTGTGGATAAGTTGTTCCAAGGCATTGGAATGTGTGAATTCCAGAAAACATTGAGCAAAAGAGTTTGTACATGAGTAGTTTTCCCAGTTAATGGTGGGGTAGTTGAAATCACCCGTTATTAGGGTGTTGGGATGTACCCTAATATTTTCCAGTATATCAAGAAAAGAGGAGTGGGAATCCTTGGACATGGTGGCGGGTCTGTAGCAAGCTGCAATTTGGATTGCATTCTTGCCCTGAGTTAGTTGCACTTGGATAATCTCAGCTGCATTATGCTGAGCAACTAGCTTGGAGGTGTGGACATCCTTAATGAATATGGACACACCTCCACCTTTAGTGTTTCGGTCCTGGTTAGGTGGCTGAAAGGTGTGGTATGAATTATAGCCTGGTAATGCAAGGGTGCTCTCTGGTGCTTTGAACCAGGTCTCTGTCACTGCACATATGTCAATGTTCTCCATTTTAAGGAGTTCCTCGAGTGAGTGCATTTTGAGGTTTAGACTTCTAGCATTGAGTAGCATTACCCTCAGATTTTGCTTGCTTGTACCTGTTACAGTGGTGAATTTGTCATTTGAACCTTGCCTAAAAAAGGCACTATAGGGGTGGCAAGAGCCTTTGCCTGTATCTGGAATCCCAAGGATGACAGGTGCAGGCCATCTCTGGCAAAGCATTGTAGTCTGTCGATCATGTCATCCCAGGCAGACAGATACTGGATTCCCTTAAAATGACACCAGAAGCTTAGCCAATTGTTAAAGTCAATCATTTTGTCTTTGTACTGTGGCATCATTCTGGGTGATGGCAGGATGCTACTCAGGGCTAGGGTCATACCTGCCTGGCCTACAAAATCGGAGAGCTCCTCCATGTCTCTTATCATGTAGTCCAGGTAGGTGCATCTCAGGTCATTCACATCAACATGGACAATGACATAGTCATATTTGTCCTTGTGGAGTGACCTGAGTGTGTGCGTTATGTGGCGGATCCTGGCACCCGACAGGCAGCTGACAGTAACTTTCTCCTTGTTTAGCCTGGTGAGTGGAACATCAGTGTGCCTGACTATAGAGTCACCTATGACTAGAGTGTTGGTACGTTATGCCTTATGGGCTGTAGTTGAGTGGCACACTGAGTTTGTGGTCTATGTGTTATTTCAGTTGTGTTGGGGGGGTGGAGGTTGCTTGCATTTCTGCTTTGGAGGTCTCGGTTGTTTGGGCAGATTTTTATTGAGATCCACAACCAAGAGAGACTTAGACAGAAAACACTGAATGAACAGACAGTGGTTTCTAATTAGCTCACTCTGATTAAACACATATTGTTGTATGTTTAGCAGACACAGCCATGGTTCGAATCCTGGGAGTGGTAGCAAGCTTTATGCCTAATCATACCTCTCAACTGTACAGATTATCCCAGAATGTCCAGATATTTGGCTCATATTTTTGGCCTGTCCCTCTTTTTTCCTGGTAAATCACTGGGATGATCTCAGGGTTGTAGTCACCAAATAATGACATACATTTGAGTGTAAGGCTTCAAATCCTTCAGAAAATATATATTAAAACAAATCCTGTTACTCTAACAACTGTGTAAAAGTTTATAAAAGTAGTATTCAAAATGTGTCCCTATTTGTAACCCCATGTTGTCAAGTTTTGTCCAGATGTGCATTAAGAGATTGAGAGGTATGTGCATAATTTTAACTAGGAATCTGGGAATATGTGTAGAAACAGTCAGGTAGTGTTAACAAACATTCCCTCCACAGGTCTATCAGGTAAGAGAAGTAGAATTTAGCTATAAGACAGATGAATTATACACTGTTTACAAACATACCACTGCCCAAACCAAGGCCATAGGGTATTGTAATAATGCCTGTAGTGTAATTATTAGAGAAATGATCATTAAAGTTGTGAGTACTGCAAGGATATACAAGTTGTTAATTGGCATCACTCTCTCCCCCCACCATATCTGCAACAATAATCTAAACACACAAATCAGTGGGTATGTTTACACCAAACCTACTGTTGGGACATATGTCCTATTGTTCAACAAATATTGAAATGTGTTTCTATTAATGTTCCATGTTGAAATACTGTCATTGGTGGCCTGTTGCTATCAATGTAACCTGCATGCTGTCTTAATGGCCACTGTGTTTCCATATATGCATGTGTTCTGTTTGCTATGCAACTGTTCCAAATCTGTTGTTTTGGGTTAATGGGAATATCTATGCATGCTGTTATAACTAATCCTGGATTGTGTTGACTATTACTAACCCACATATGTTTTAAAACTGTAACACCATAGCATATTTGGGAAGGCTGGTCATAGCGGACCCACCTCTCCCACCTCATCTGGCCGTGGAACCAGGCCCCAGCACGTCTGGGACCCACCCTGGAATCTCTTCGTCCGCTGGTCCTGCATCACCTTTGGGTGGAACCACCTCAGAAGATGGGGCTCATCCCCCCCAGGACTGGGCGCAGACAGGATCCTGTCACCCAAAGCCAGGTCTGGGGTTTGGTGCATAGCGAGCTCCAAAATGAGTTTGGAGATCTGCTATGCCAGCTTGAGGGCCGTGTAGCACAATTAGAGGGTCAGCCTGCCTCTCCTCCTCAGCCCCCAGCACAGCCACCTTTGGGGCCATGAAGGTGCAGTGGTGACTGCCCATGGGTGGGGACATCAGTCCCACTGTTCCATTTGGGGGCTCATGGGCTTCCAATTTCCAAACACCCCTCCCAGTCCAAGGTGTTTACCCCCCACATGTGTCATATACCACCCCGTATGCTGTCTTGACTGTCTTGTCTGTCTTCCAACCCAACCTACCTCCACAAATATATCTACTATCCTTCCCCAACATCCCACTCTCACCTTAAAAAAGGGCAATCTGTTCTCAAAAAAAATCTTGCCCCACACATAGCTGTCCATTTCACATGGGTCAACTGGACATATGTAATCTGGTCTAAATGGCTTCACAAATGTCCTCACTCCTCTCTCAGGGGATTGAGTGTCCAAATATACCTCCAAATTCAGTATATATGCACAGCTGTTGCTGTAGAAGAAATGGACAGCTGTGGACCTTCCCTACACCCGTCCTGCACATCCCTAGCTACTTTCCCTATTGTCTTTCTCTATTTGTGCCCCATTTTTCACCATTTTCCTATCACCCCTTTTTTCTTTACTTTTAAAGAAATTAGCACAGGTGTAGGCAGGAGTAAGCTGTTTTAAGCAGTAGTAAGTGGGATTAAGCCTGTTTGCGTGGCAATAAGCAATGCCTAAACAGATTATGCACTTTCAGACTGTCTGTAAGTATATTTAACCAGATGTTAGCATTGCTTACCACCGCACAAACCCATGTACAACTGCTTAAAAGTGCCTTAATCACTTTGTATTAAACAGCCCTTGCTCTGCCCAGCAACAAAATAATCAGCCCTTGCAAGTTTTGAACGCAGGACCCTACACACCATAGCCACAGCAATTTATCACTTAGCCGTCTGAGCTGTAGATATGTTTGATGTTTTCTCAAGCATTTCATTTAGCACAGTCATTCAACAGTATGGAAAAAGTATTTATATATATATAAATATATATATATATAAACATATATGTATATATAGTTATATACACACACACACACACATATATATATATATATATATATATATATAGTTATATATACACACACACACACACACACACACACACACACATATATATGTATATACACACACACACGCAAATACATACACACACATATATATATATATATATATATATATATATATATATATATATATATATATGTGTGTGTGTGTGTGTGTGTGTGGTTGTGTGTGTATATGGGATCTGTACTGTTCATTGAACGGCCATTTCACCAAAAGTGAAATGGCTGAGCAGACTTTCACGAAAGTGCTTTTCAACGAAAAAGCACTTTTGCGAAAGTATGCTTAAAAAACGAGGGTGGAATGGCTGTTGCTGAGATCGTAATACAGTGGGGATAAGGGAATACATCCATTTTCCCCACTGTAGTGCGATCTCGGATTGAGAATATAAAAGTAGGGGGGTGTGGGATGCAGGTGGGCTTGCCCCCCTTCGTAAACGTTAGTGATATGTTTTTTTTTTTTTTTTTTTTTTTGCACAGTTTAGCAAAAGTGCTTTTTTGGTGAAAAGCACTTTTGCTAAAGTGTGTTTGGCCATTTTGATTTTAGTTAGGTAGGGTTTCGTGCAATAATACATATATATATGTATGTATGTAGCGCATTCGGACATTGGATCCACACTCTGAATCTCTTACTGCAACAAACCTGACCAAAGGCAGTATAATTGGGGGTAAAGGGGCCCAAACTAGGGACCTCTTGTGAATATAGCCCTTATCCCATTCTCCACACCTGATCTGCTCTGCCTTGCAATAACATAATAAGGCCTTCCAAGTCCTGGACCCAGGGCCTTGTAAACTATGATCAAAGCAATGTACCATTACACCATCCGAGGCCTAAAAAACAATGATGACATCCCAAACATATCAGGTAGTACCGTCATCCAACAGCAGGGAAAGGAGTCTGTAGAATCATTCAGGTAGTCCATATATACATGTATACATGCATGGAGATGCATATATGTGGGCAAATATTTACATGATACATATATACATAGAGAGATATACACCCACATTCATATCCACATGTGTGCATACACACATATATATAGAAAGGTTAATAAAAAAAAAAAAAAAAAATATATATATATATATATATATATATAAACTTAGAAACAACGAATACCAAAACCAAGTAAAAAATATATGAAGAGGATCACCAAATTAACACTGCAGCACTAAATCCAGAAAATTTATTGAAAAAAGTTAAGCGTTTTCGTCAAAATCACAAGACTTCATCAGAACAAGAACAAACAGAAAATGTCATGTTTAAATACCCTAACCCTTACAGCCATTGGTTGACAAAGCAAACATCATTTCCTGTAAAATAATTAAGCAGTTAAAAAGACAGTAACACATAATCACAGTAACTGCCCACTACAACACACCAATTGCCACCTACCAACCACATAGACATTAATGTGTTGTGTATTGAAGTATGATTTAAAACACAGATCTTGAATAAAATCACATAAAAAAAGTTGATTTTAGTTTTAATATAGAACTAATGGATAACTTGTCATTGAGCCCAGGTGGTTGACATGCATTTAATTTAATCTGTCACTTGAGCTCTAAATATTCAAGGAAGTCATCATCGGGCCCCCCTCGTGGACCCAGGTCTACTTGTTCAAGTACAAAAAATTTAAAATAATGTGTTGGATGTACCTTTATATGCTTAAATAAAGCATTGCTTTCTTTGTTTTTTAGTATATCATAGTTGTGTTGATATATTCTTTGTCTGAAGGCTCTGATTGTCTTCCCCACATAGTACCCCTCACATACCATACAGGTTGCAATATATATACCACTCCCTTGGTGTAACAGTAACACTTCTTAATAGTAGTAATTTTACAATAGTTCCTGATTCTAATGGAATCAGTGTCCAATATATAGGGGCACTGTCGACACCTCCCACATTTAAAAGTTCCATCAAAGCCTGCCTTTAACTTTTTTCTCTCCACCAGGCCTTTCAAGGAGGTCCCCTTTTTGTAAACCACAAGAGGTTTTCCCCCAACCTTTTGTTGATCTCTTCATCCAAACAAAAAATGGTCCAAAAATCATAAATGATGATTCTAATGTTAAAAAAAATCCCTGGTGAAAGGCAGGACACATGCCCTAGTAAAACTGTCAGTTTTTACCAAAGCAGAGGTTCTAGTCAAACCTTCAGGCTTCTCCACGAGTGTAGAATAAATACCCCCAGCTCTTTTTGATTTTACTTCTTCAGCTATGTCATTGACAAAGTTAAAGGGTGACCTTTTTTCTGCAACATACCCATTAGGACATCACATTCTTTAATAAAATCATCCTGGTCAGACATCATTCTGGCAAATCTCACATATTGACCCCTGACAAGGGATTTTTTCTGATGCAGAGGATGGTAACTCTCAAAATGCAACAAAGAGTTAGAATAGGTAGGTTTTCTATAAAGGTGCGAAGTAAACCTACCCTTAAAGTGATCTTTCTTAATAGCAACATCCAGGTAATTCAAGGTGTCAAGGTCCTTGGTCATGGTAAATTTCAAAAAGTTGGTTGTGTTGTTAATGTAAACGAAGAACCTATTCAGGTCATCTTCGCTCTCATGCCAAAATAAGACCATATCATCCAGGTACCGTCCATATAGTACCCTCATGTCCTTGAATTCAGAGTTCATTACGTAGCGGTCTTCCCACTGTGCTAATACAATGTTAGCAAATGACGGTGCGCAACATGCGCCCATTGCCACCCCCTGCACCTGCTTGAATAAATGCCGCTAAAAAGTGATAAAATTGTTGTCCAGAACCATTTCCATACAGGACCTGATAGTAAGGATAGTGTCATGGTTCAATGTACTGTTTAAGCATAAATAGTCATAGAACCATTCTAGTCCAACATCATGGGGTACTACTGAGAAGAGGTCACAGATGTCAATGGTGACCAAGTTCAATTCCTCATGGTACATACTGTTCTTGACTTTAAACAGAAAGTCCCAGGAGTCCTTGATCACCAGGTCTCTGTTATCGAGGGTGTGCTTAACAGTGTTGTCAATATATTTAGCCAAACTGAAGGTTTTAGAAGTTTTTGCATTGACAATTGGTCGTAAGGGGGGGGGGGTTCAGAGATACTCTTATGCATTTTAGGGATTCCAAAAATGGTAGGAATCCTAGGATGCTTAGTTTCCAAGAATCTAGAAGTTTCTACAGTAATTTGCTCATTGAGTAAAAGTTGTTCAGTGTCTAAATCTATATGCCTGTAGGATATATTCAACTCGTTTTTGAAAACTTCTGTGTATGTGTCACTATACAATAAGTCAGTCATTTTACTATTGTAATCACACACATCCATGATAACAATACCTCCCCCCTTATCCGGTTTCATAATCCTGCTTTCATCATTCTCCAAAATATTATGGAGCAATGTAGTTTCTTGCATAGTTAAATTATTGGCCCCATTATTGTCAAGAAGGTTTTTGTTACTGTTTTTTGCAACCACTTTTCTGAATTCATTTTCACAAAGGGTCTCATACATTTGTACTGTAGGGTGCATAGGGGGAATGAAAGTACTTGGTCTATTTAATCGGCCTAGATTTCCCTGCAACATGCATTGTCCAGCCCCCTCTTGTGAAAAAAAGAGTTCCAAATTCAACTTCCTAGTGAATAATTTAAACTCCATAATAGTACTGACAATGTCACTACCAGTTGTTGGCACAAAGTTGAGCCCTTTTGAGAACAGTTCTGCCCAATCAGTACTCACAGTTGTCCTACTATAATTGTAAATGCTGTATTCATGCTCAAGATTCTTCACAATGGTACATTCATACATCCCATCCCTTTCATTGGTATCATTCATCACCTCCAGTACTGTTGTTGTTGTCTCCCCCTCCTCCATTGATTCTGATAATTCACTTGTCCATACCCTCCATTTCCTTGTCTCCCCCCCTCTGATTCATCAATCGCTGGGATCTGCTCAGAGGCGGTGGTTCTAAAGGGGCATTGTCATCCACTGAAACTACCACATCATCATCTTCATTAATTACATTAACCTCTTCACATCTTTCAACCCACCTAGCTTGTCGGCCCAGAGGTGGGTCAGGATATGCCCTCCCTTCATCATAATCAGTTTTATCCCTGAACAGTTTTCATTCTTTCCTTTTTTGCAATTGCGCCAAGTCATTATCAACACTTTTAAATAAATTGTTAAATTCAACCAACCTGTGTTCAAATAATAAATCACGGTTAATTTCAGTATCAAGTTTGTTAATGTCCTTTAAAATAGTTGCCATTTTCTTGTTGTTATCAGTAATAAAAATGTTTAACAACTCACAACCTTGCTTATTGAAAAAGTTCTTTAAGTCCCGGTGTAACTGGGAGTCCTTAATAAGCCCAGTCGGATATTTCCATGTCCAAAGGCCCTTGGGAATCTGCTCTCTCCTTACACATACGTGCAGATATTCATTTTCCAATTGCAAATAAGGCTTCCTTAAAACCCCGAAATTGTTGCTTGAGACTGCTGTGTTGGTTGGTAGCATTCATAATCTGTCCATCAAAGATAATTCCGTTCCTGAGCCATTGCTCAACCGAAACTGATGGCATGTTGTCATTACGTGCATCTAGCGTGTTGCTAGATGTTAGTCCACTCCCATTAATGTTACTGCTGCCTGCCAGACCTCGTTCATAAGAGTAATTGTTAGAATTAGTGCTCTTTTGTGCTGGAGTAATCATTGAGATGTCAGGACTCGATATACCAGTATTATTGAGCCCCTGACTACGGTGATCCACTAATTGACCCAAAAGTGACTCTACCTTAGCGGAAAGCCCAGCAACCAAGAGAGTGGTATATATTGCAACCTGTATGGTATGTGAGGGGTACTATGTGAGGAAGACAATCAGAGCCTTCAGACAAAGAATATATCAACACAACTATGATATACTAAAAAACAAAGAAACCAATGCTTTATTCAAGCATATAAAGGTACATCCGACACATTATTTTAAATTTTTTGTACTTGAACAAGTAGACCTGGGTCCACGAGGGGGGCCCGATGATGACTTCCTTGAATATTTAGAGCTCAAGTGAAAGATTAAATTAAATGCATGTCAACCACCTGGGCTCAATGACAAGTTATCCATTAGTTCTATATTAAAACTAAAATCAGCTTTTCTTATGTGATTTTATTCAACATCTGTGTTTTAAATCATACTTCAATACACAACACATTAATGTCTATGTGGTTGGTAGGTGGCAATTGGTGTGTTGTAGTGGGCAGTTACTGTGATTATGTGTTACTGTCTTTTTAAACTGCTTAATTATTTTACAGGAAATGATGTTTGCTTTGTCAACCAATGGCTGTAAGGGTTAGGGTATTTAAATATGGCATTTTCTGTTTGTTCTTGTTTTGATGAAGTCTTGTGATTTTGACGAAAGTGCTTAACGTTTTTCAATAAATTTTCTAGATTTAGTGCTGCAGTGTTCCTTTGGTGATCCTCTTCATATATTTATATATATATATATATATATATATATATATATATATATATATATATATATATATATACAGAAATATATGACAGCTACAAAGACATGACAATCAGAGGGTCATGCTGCTGCACACTGGAATTCTAAATCTGGAAACTCACTCACTTGGAGTATTCCTTAAAATGGGAAACAATGACATCTGTGTTGTAACAGAGACCTGGATAAAGGCAGCAGGAAGGACCCGTGCAGTACCAGCCTATATGAAATTCCACATTTGGCTACAGAATGTGGACCAAAGCCCCAAACGTGGTGGTATTTCCATATTTGTAAAGGATGCACACACCTCCAGAGTGGTAGACCAATATTATGCATTACAGATCCTGCAGGCGTAGTTGACACTGGCTAAGATAGTGGTCCAGGTTGTCGCCTGCGATAGGTCCCCATACATTTCTCAAGACTCACACTCCATGTCCATAAACACCCTGGAGAATATTAGTGTCCAACCTAACACTCTCATACTGGTTGTCTTCAACTACCCCACCATTAAGTGGCAAAGCTACTCATGTACCGATGTGCATGCCCATCAAATCGAGCTGGTCCATCCTAACATGGGCACCTTTTGCTCTACATCAATAGTGAACACCTTACATGTTATATCTGAACACAAAGTAATCATGTTTGGAAATCCGCAGCCATCCTACCCCCACTGCACAGGTGGCCATCATGAAAAGCCTTTCCAAAGCTAACTATGGCCTCATAAAAGCAGAGCTGGCTAACCTCACGTTAGCCATGCAAATGGAGACTAGTTGCATGACAGCTGAATCAAACAACAATGCAGTATGAACATGTACACAAGTGCATGGATAGCACCTTACCCAATACAACCAGGCCCCTCACCTCCAAAAAAGGAAGCTGTTCTGGTGGTCCCCTGCCATAAAAAAAACTGTACAACAGAAGGAGGGAACCGATGTGGAATAAGGTGAAGTCCCAAGACAGGAAATAAACCATTAGCAGCCTCAATGAATAGTTGAGATCCCTCATCAAATACTACAAAGCTAGCTGTGAGAACAGACTTGGAGCACATAGTAAAGACAACCACAAGGCCACATGCAGTTATGTAAAGAATCTCCATGGCAATACCAATAATTGTTCTGAGCAACTAGACACTGTTACCTCCTAGACTGAGCCAACAAATAATGCCAATACACTGGATGGCATCTTGAGTGCAAACAGTAGCCCTCACCTCCCAAAAGGCCAATCCCAATACCAGTATGCTGCCAGACACCCAGTATTACTGCAGCACAGATTACAACACTACTGTCCAAGGCTAAGAATACAGCCTCTATGGGACTTGAGAATGTCCCTGGCTGTGTTCTACATGAACTACAGAGTGACCTGGCACCTTACCTGTGTGCCCTTTTAAAGCACAGCCTCACCTCAGCTGTTGTCCCTACTGACTTGTGCACTGCCACAGTCACCCCTCCCCACAAACAAGGTGTAACTACAGACCCTGTGAAATATCGCCCCAACTGCCTGACAAGTCAGTTATGCAAAGCTATGGAATGCATCATCATGCACCTAATAAACATGGATATGGGAATCTGCAGACTCAGGATCCCACACAGTGTACCATTATTAAGGGTAGGTCATAAATGCTCATTCAACCAGGTCAACCTCTTGCCATCAGTCATCTGTGCCATGGATGAAGGCAAGGTGACACCTACAGACTACATTGATCTTGCCAAAGCCTTTAATAAGATTCCCCACTCACTAGGCTCGGCATTAACCCCTATATCACTAGGTGGGAACAGAGGCACAAACATGGGGTAGATTGGACATAGTGCTGTCATACATTGAGACAGTTGCAGATGTCACTGGGTTTGTGGTAACATCCTTTATGATGAATATGACATTGGTAATACCAGCAGAAGTGAATATTTACCAACTGCATTCCCCAGAGTCCAAAATTGATATACCAAGGACACCAACTGTCTGGTGAACACACAAAACATGACAGGCAGACATGTGGCCAGTCTGTGGGCAGTGTGTCAGTGGAGAGGTATGTCAGAGACATATCACTGTGAGTCATGACGTCACGCACTAAATGCATGTCCACACAAACCCTGTCATGCTATCAATACACCATGTGTATAACAGCACTGATGACATAGAATCTGTTCACAAATCTGGGGATATGCCTCCCATGTTGGTTGGCTGTCTCCACATGTCCTGTCCTGTGATGCATTGCCGCCCACTGTATGTGAATCTGTAGGCCACCGCCTCTGTAATGTCCCTCACACAGGCAAGGAAATGGGGCAAGGCTTACATTAAGGAATGTCCCATATGTCGGAACTAGCAGCAGTGTCCAAGCCCACAGCACAATATAATGTGGGTACCTACATAGTGGTATGGCCATAGCAATACCTGACATCTGCACATCTGTACAGAGGACAGACAGAAAATAGATAGCCAACAGGATATGCATTAGAATGAATGTACTGTGAAATACACGTCTGAAACTTAAAGGTATGCCATTACTACATGACAGCAGTCCCCAATGACATGGCCAAAGAACATAGTAGTTTGCAGTTAATATAAATATATCAGATCAATATCCAATAGGAGATACATATAAACATACAGCTCAAACACCAAGAACAAGATAGTCAGTACTCAGAGTCCAGCTTTGCATGCAGGGGTGTATGGTTCCTGTACTACAATCTGCAATCTACTCTTACTTGAAAAAGCACTGTTAAAAGCACCAACATAATGATACCATATGTGTTAAACTATTTCAGTCAACCAGTGCACTGTAGCTGGTGTAACATGCAAGTGTTACTGCATATATCTTGGGATATTGCCCGTGTATGAAACAAATCCAGAAAAGATTGTTGTACTACCCATGTATACCCAGGTGTCCCATACAATATACTCACACCCCTTGCTACTGTAATGACAGCACATAGAAGCATATTATGTACAGGAAATTAAGTATACTTATTAAAGATGTCATTACCCTGCTATTTTATCAGACTGGAATGTGATCACTGGTTACCAAGGTGAAGCTATGCCTAGCAGGTGCAACCATTGCTTAAATGTAAATGCTAAGCAGATTTGCACACTGGTAAGTGAAGCCTACACTGTGTAAATGCCTATTCGTTTAACCATATGCTAGCACCGCTTACCATCGGGAAAACCCCCGCAAACCTGCCTAAAGCTGCTCAAAACTGCCTTAATCACTCTGTATCCAACAGTCCTTGTTCTGCCTAGCAACAAAATAAACAGTCCTTGAACCCAGGAACCAGCAGACAATAGTTTATGCAATTTACCAGTAGGCCACATCAGCTGAATTGTTTGAGGATGTTGTCTCAAACATACCCTTCTTTACAGCCAGTTTACAATAGGGAAGAGACAAATGAGCAATTAAGAAGGACTGGTATATATATATATATATATATATATATATATATATATATATATATATATATATGTATGTATGTATATGAATAGAAACATACATAGAGAGAGAGTGAGATATGTAGGTAGATCCATATATGTGTACAACAATATATAGATATAGTAACAATAAATACTAAGGTGTACACACACACATATATATATATATATATATATATATATATATATATATATATATATATATATGTATATATATATATATATATATATATATATATATATATATATATATATATATACAAACACACACACAGTCATACATACATATCTATATAGCTATATATATATATATATATATATATATATATATATATATATATATATATATATATATATATATATATATATATATATATATGTATATATATATATGTATATATATATATATGTATATATATATGTATGTATATTTATATATATATATATATATATATATATATATGTATGTATATTTATATATATATATATGTATGTATATTTATATATATATATATATATATATATATATATGTGTATATTTATATATATATATATATGTATGTATATTTATATATATATATGTATGTATATTTATATATATATATATATATATATGTATGTATATTTATATATATATATATATATAGATGTAGATATGCATACATGTCCCAAAATGCCCATACAAACATATGCTGCTGATAGACCATCCACAACTGAGGCAGCATGCATGCACAGTTGTATACAAAAGCATCCATGACAGTCGCATCTGCCCCCCCCCCCCCCCACAGTCCAAATAAATGAGTGAACAATACAATGCTACAAAATCATGGTAGGCCATACACAATGGCCAGACATACAACAATCTCTTAGCAAAACAAATGAAATGTCTGAACATAGCAAATAGAACCACAACCAGCCAGTAATTCACACATTTTGTCAGACTGAAAACAATGCGGAAGTTGCATGTGCAGACAAACCCTCTTAAACTAGCAGTATTCCCAACATATTACAGCAATACTCACATTTTTCTCACAAGTCCTGAACCTTCCCCACAATTTAGTTGGCTTGTCTCCACAAGTCTTGTTGTAAGAGGTAGTAGCCCACACACCTGCAAGATGTCTTCCTCACAAGTAAGGTAAAGGGCCAAAGCCCACATGGAGTACTCATTTATAGGAGTGTTTTGCCATAACATTGGCTATTGGAAGAACTACACAGCTGTTCTGCATGCATTTAACAAGTGGGGAACCCCAATATGTGCACAGGCCATCACCTGGTCATGAGCAGCACCTACAAAAGCCATATTGCCACCTATTCAAACCAGCTCTATCCCTGTAGTGCACAGGGAGAGATAGTGAAATAACAAATGAGACATAAAGTGGAAAATACATGAAAGAAAAAAGGTAAGTGGAACATGTGAGCAAGTAATTGAATCTAGTACTTGGTCTGTAATAATGGGAAATATGGTTTGGAGGAATATATGTCCCAACAAGACATGCTGTACTAATGTCCTACTAAACAGCTGCTATGGCCATAGCATCTGTCCCTCTCTGCAGTGGACGATATCACAGACATATCTCTCAACTGTACAGATCCTCACAGAATGTCCACAATTTACCATCATGTATTTTTGTCTGTTCCTCCAGAGATCTGTACTCTACTGGCAAACAGCTGAGGATTGAAGTCAACAGGTAATGACAAACACTTAAGTTTGAGACGCCACATCCTTAAGAATATTCACTGTAATGCTAAATGTATCATTCTATGAACTTCCTATGTTTGTAGCAGGTATATTTAAAGTCTGTCCCTATTTATGCCTCTTTCATTTTTGGCATTGTCCAGATGTGATGCTCTGAGAGGTTGTGAGGTAGGAACACAGCTCATGAGTCTGACCCACTTGTGAAAGAACAGCTCACATATGAAACTACAGGGGTGTCTGTCAAAGAGTTGTGACTGTGCCACTTCTAGGCCAGTTAATGAGATGTTTTCCATATCCATTTTACCTGTGATTATGAGTATGACATATCTTTGCCTTGTAAATCTAAGACACCTATAGAGGGCATGTGCATAGTAGAGTATTGTTGCAAACAGGTGTGTTGAACTGCATGTGATATATTGACTTAATAACATTAAACTCTGCAGTGGACAATAAGCACATTTGTGACTGATATATGTAGTCACATACACATATACATGTGTTATGTCACTCAAACCATTGGCAGGTCTGTGAGCAATGACATTGTAACATAATAGCCTACTTATGACTGTTCGACATCTTCCAGGTTATCACAGTGATATCAAACCTTACTGTGCAATCAACGTACTAAAGTATGGTGCAGCTATATTAATACAGTATCAATACTGATGTCCCCTTTGACAGCCATTTATGTGTGCCATTGTCCAGACATACTGCTGTAACAGGTTGAGAAGTATGATTGAGCAGCAAGACCGTGGAATACAATGCGCCATACTTACATTCAATAGAAATGTATACCAGGTATCCCCTGAGCACATGTATGTATGCATATGTTCAGCTGGAAGGCACAAAACTAATCACATGGGTTTCAAGCAGCCAGGTAAATAGGTTGTGCATGTTGCACATGTGTTATATCTGTGTCAGCGCATACAACAGACATATATGTGTAGAGCTACTGGTGGTTGCATTGCCCTGACACTGATGTGGGTACTGGAGTAGGCATGATTATATGGTATTAATAAGAGAAGTATCCACCTGTGTTATGAACCTCTGTCCATGCACACACCCCTGTTAGAATACCAGGTTTGTGTGCTGTATGACAATCAGACCACAAAAGATCATTTCATAATGTTTCTCATCTTGAATGTGACCCCCTAACCTGTCCAGTTCCATTGCAATACAATCAAAGTTGTTTCTAGGAAGGTGAGCAACTATTGCCAAGTGAAGATGTTCCACAATGTTAGAGTCCAGACCAAAATGGATGAATACTGTAACCATCTAGGTGCATACACAAGTTTAGGGTGTGCATACTTATTCAACTAACTTATTGTACTGAATATTATTTCCATATGTTTTCACAAACCAGATTGTTATGTTTTTTATTGAATTGTACAGGCTATAGGTCACACTACAGGTGGGAATTGTTATGAAATGAGTTATTGTGGTGTCATGTTCCTATTGCACAAATACCAGGCAGTGCATCAGGGGTGTGTAGACTTTATATCCACTGTAGCTATATGGACATAGCAGGACCTGACCTGTATAGCCAGCCTCCACCAAGGTAGAGAAACCCCCTTTGGTGGACAGCAGCAATACACAAACCACATAATAGGTTGGTACATTGGGTGTACAGGGACACATAGGTGCAGGTAACAACTTTGAAGCAAGTCCACTTATATCTGAGCAAGCAGGTAACTTCACAGGTGACGACCTGTAAGGCTGACTATGATTATGAATCAGACATATCCACACCACCAAGGACAATTGCAACCGTGTCTCTACATATCTTGTAAGCCTCAGATGAAACAACACAATTCACCCAATATTGGGGGTAAAGAACACCTCATACACACATGCAATGGATATAGGCAACCTGCATCACATAGGTTAGGTGGGAACATTGCCACCCTGTCCACCCCAGTCGTACATGGAGATATGTAAATAAACCACACTGCTCCCCACAGCAATGCTGAGCATGTACATATTGCCTATTGATGGCAACAACATCATATCTCCATGGGGCATACTAACATTAGTGTCTGCCTCCTACATGAACTCAGGTATGTGCTCAGAGCTCCATCACACACCACAGTCAAACACAGACCTGCCACTATACGCACACCATCCACATGGAAGATGACCACTGTCAACCCTCTACACAGAAATGAATGGAGAATAGAGGATTATACAATCAAGTGTCCAACATTGGGGGGAAAGAGATAGCTCTGGGACAGGCGTATAATACAAGCTGCTATAGTCATGATAGCTTGGAGGTTTCCAGAGTAGTCTGCTTTTTTGCAAGTAATATCCACTGTTGATGTGCATTTTGACAACCGTATGAGGTCCTGTGACCTTTTTCAGTTCATGTTTTCCAGGTAACATGCAGAGTGCTCGCCTACCAGCATTCTCTTTTGGGAGAACAGACATCATCCCCCAATATGTGAGTGGACATTATGCCCTGTCATGTGGACGGAGAGCAGAAGATGTGCGGGAGAGGACTACCCTGTGGAACAGTGTGGTCCACAGGGTAAATGATGCCGGACTGCACAGCAGAACGTACATGCATGTGCAGCATTGGACCACCAACCTCAAATGCCATGCCCATCAATGGGCTGCTGCTGTAGCAAGGGACAGGCTAGACACAGGTGGGAGCCCAGCCATCCAGCCCCCACTGGCACCCACCAAGGAGCTCCTCACCACACTTGGGACACACACCAAATGCACAAGCCATGATGCTGAGGGAAACATTTTGGAGGTGGGTTGCACACACATATACACACACACACACACACACACACACACACACACACACACACACACACACACACACACACACTGGATGAGGAGCATGCAGGTAAGGGTCCAGTGGGGATTAGTACACTAATTTATCAGACATACATGTATCTGTATTGTATTATATCTACAGCAATGTGTCAGGTCCAGCTGCAGTTGTGGATAGGGTTTTCTAATGCACAGAGGTGCACATCTATGGTGAGGACAGAACATTGTGTATTATTCTGGTTAGTATTGTAGATGTGCAGACATGCTGCATCCATCCTGTACCAGGGCTACATGTGTGTCTACTAACAATAACTCCCTCTCACAACTACCTAGGACCCTCTGGTCTGCATATGGGACAGCAGCCTGAAGCTGGTGAGTATGACATTGTTCTGTTGTTGTCTGGCAATACCCCAGGCATGTGAAGCACATGCAGTTTACCATGCACACAACCATCAGTAATAGCTATACTGCTTATTGTAATAGCTACATTGCTTGTTGTGCATGTTCACTTCTGCTGGGGTTAACTGTATTGCATTACGGTGGTCATCACTGGGGCCTATCAGACGTGAACTCAACATTCCTGTAGCATACCTCACAACTTGTCAGTGCCAACACATCTGGACAGAGACCAGTAAAATGTGCTGGACAAATGGCCTTAGGTAAGGTCATGCATGACACATTACTGGTATACAGTGGATATAAATTATGTACACACCCCTCTTAAGATGCAAGGTGTTCTTGTTACATACTAATTAGGACCACAATATGACAGTCCACACCTCTTCCAGCCTTTAATGTGACCCATACAGGTACAGTTCACTTATAAAACAAAGCATCTGGACTCATGTATTGCACCTACAAGACTGGCCACCTGTGAGGGCAGCAGACGTCCTATCAGCATGATGTTTCAGTCAGGTATGCTGCCTCATGCTGCCATGTGTGTCAATACACTCACTGTGCCCTGTTTGGCTATAATATCACATAAATGGTGATTGTTAAGGCACACAGACCACTTTCAACCATGTCTAGGTTTCAAACATATGGATATTGCAGACACATCTGTACAGAAGACTGTACAATGGTTTAACCTGCTGCATGTGAGGCAGCTGCTGTTACCGCACTATATAAAATAATGGCAGTGTGAGGTGGTTATCAGCCGTGTATGGTATACACATCAAAATGGTATAAGCCACACACAATATGATCTTCACACTCATGCAGTTGTCAGCATTAGAATTAGAACTCCTGCCTATCCAGGTATTCCTACTATAGTGCTATGCAGTTATCAGATGTGCCACAGAGCTTATACATTTCTGTCTCTTCCAAAGGTACCTCTAAGGTGGATGACATCAACAGGTCTACTAAATTGGAGTGAAGGGAAGTGTAAAGCACTTCAACTAGCATTATAGCTTGGCACTTTACCAGGTTATTGTATCAAGAAGTGTGGCACACCTGGCAGCCGTCAGCATTACTCGTTCATCACACATGTAGCCCCAGTACTTACTAGTTATGTCCACCCCTCCCGGCATGTTTGAAGGGCAGTTATCTGTGCTTTCACCAATTAACCTGGTGTATTTGTGCATTCTGGGGCACTGTTGCAACTGCCTCATGTACCCTCCCCTTTAAACTCCAAACACTCAGACCTGTGAAGGTTACCCATATATCACCCAATGTGGACATATGCACTCTCCAGCAAAGACTGGACTAGCAAATCAAGAGGATAAGATCAACACCTGTACCACACCATGTGGAACATGTAGCTCCCCATGACACCCACTTTGACAGCCATGACATACAGTGAAAAAGCCACACACCTACCTTCCCAGACGTACTCAATGGACATTTACCCAAACAGCACAGACCAACAAGGCAGACACCCACTCAGACACCATGACATGGCACATGCCAAAGGACACATATTTACCCTACACAGTGTGCCTCCATCCTAAGTTCCTAAGGCTAACCACCTTGCATAATACAGTGATCATGAGTAACTCAAAACTGAGGCACACACATCCCACTCAATAAGTTGAATATGGAGCAGGTAACAGCCAATATCACATGCCAGCATCTAACACATAACACAGCCAGTCATGTCACTCCACAACAACTACGTGTATCACTCCATATCCATGTGGGTGTGAATGACTTAGGACACACCTCCTTGGACTACATGACAGGAGACATGGTTGAACTCTCTGTTTATGTGGTCCAGGCAAGTGTGACAGTAGCCCTGGTAGTGTACCGCTGTCACCCAGAATGATGCTGCGATACTATCAACAGATGATTGACTGCAACATTGGCTCATGTGTTGTGTCATTCTCAAGGGATTCAGAACCTCTCTGCTTGGGATGACATAATTGACAGAACCCAATGACTTGCCACAGATGTCCTACATCTGTCACCACTGGGTTGCTAGGTACTGGCTAAGTGTCTTGCCACCCCTTTGGTGCCTTATTAGGCAGTGTTCCTAATGTTATTACCACCATAATAGCTACACATGTATGCAATCTGAGGGTCATGCTGCTCAACAGTGGGCAACTAACTGTCAGGATGCAGTCTCTCATAGCAATTGTTGGAGTGGAGGACACATGTCTGCTGCTATGAACCACCTCTCCATCACAGCAGACAGCAGACCTGCAGTATCAGGCTATGACACATTCCACAGCTGTCAGCCCCCAAACATGGACCACACCACACCTCCACAGGTGGTGGTGTCTCCATATTCATTATGGATAGGAAAACCTCCAGACTAGCATCCCATCATAATGCACTGGAGATACTTCCAGTACAACCACCTTGGGGTAATGGTGCTATCCAGACCATAGCCTGCGATGGGTCCACATCTATGTCCCTAAACAGTCAATGCACATTCTTCAACACCTTGCCATCTCTGATGGTCCAATGCAAAACTGACATAGTGCGAGTCTTCAACTACCCATCCATCACCTGGGGAATGTAGCCAATCACCAGTACAGTGGCCCAACACTTCTGGGATTCATTTCCATTGCCCTAGACCAGCTCATGCAACAACCATGACCTGTGTTGACCACTTAAATATGGGACCATTGCTCATCCCCAGATGTCAATCCCTGCATGGTGAGATTCACGCAGGTTGTAATCAACATGGAGCTCAACATGTCAGCCACACCCCCACAAAGATATCCACCTGCAAAAATTCTTCAAAGCTGACTTTGCAGCCATGAAAACAGGGGTGGATGTCTTCACTGCACCCATGGCAATAGGATGTAGCTGCATGACTATGGAATCATACAAATAGGCACTGTACAAACAGGTACATTAATGCATGGTACTAGCCAGAGCCAACAGAACCCAGACATTGTTCTCCAAACACTGGGAGACAATGTGAAGGTCCCCTGCCATTACTGAAGTGTATATCAGAAGGAGGAGACTGTTGCAGGGAAAGGTGGTGTCCCATGACTGTTGAACTCCCTTATTAGCCTCAAACACAACTTTGGATCCCTCATGGAGTCCCTGACAGGCATCTATGGCAGTAGAGATGCAGCAGACACAGATGCCTGCATATTCTAACTGTTTCTTACTGAAATTGGTACACCTTGTTTGCTGTAGCATAGACTAGATCCAGGCCTGCTGAATCTAGCTTTATTTGTATGCTTGTTTTTTGTTTATTTCCCTGAAACGCTAATTCCACCTAAAACGCGGCCTTTTAGCACTTCTGTGGATCCCTAGTGATATCTGCATTGCTTACTGTACTTATTTCCTTGTTTTACTTGAAAGAAAGTTACTGTTTGTCATTTTTGCATTTAAGTTACCTGTAACACATTGCATTTAAGTTACCTGGCACTTGCTCACTAAAGCAATTATATAAGTCAGCTCTAAAAAATTAAAAGCACTACATCCTCACAAACTCCCCTTGAGTACCTTGTTCCCCATTGGCCCTTTTTTCAATTATAAAGGAATTCCCAATACTATTCTAGCATGTCCAAAGGTCAGTTGTCAATCTCCTCTCCGGTCCAGCTGGTGAATCTGGGAATCTTGAGGCAATGTTACAACTGCCTCATGTACACAGACAACCCTCTCCTCCACCCAACAAATTCCAACACATGTGAGAGATGCAACCATATAGCCAAACTGGAGGCTAAGCTCTCTCAACTCAGTACTGGTGTAACCAGTCAGGAGGAGAAGGAAACCACACTCACTACAATTCCAGTCTCACATAGACCTACCACGACAACAAACCAAACACATAAACACACAAAAACATACTCGGAGGCTCTAAATAAAAATCTGCCTAAGCAGCAGAGACCTCCAAAGCAGACACCCAAGTAACCGCTACCCCAAAACAAAACATGTGCAACACAAAGCTCACAATGCCAGTTTGCCGAACAGTCACAGCCCTTAAGGCTAAACAACACACCTGATACACTTGTAATAGGTGACTCTATCGTCAGGCACACTGACGTCCTGCTCACCAGGCTGAACAAGGAGTAGGTCACAGTGAGCTGCCTGTCGTGCGCTAGGATCCGCCACATAACACATGCACTCAGGTCACTCCAAGGCAAGTACAAATATGACTCGGTCATTGTCCATGCTGGTGTGAATGACCTGAGATGTACCTCCCTGGACTACATGAAAAGAGACATAGAGGAGCTCTCTGAGCATGTAGCCCAGGCCGGTATGACCCTGACCTTGAGTAGCATCTTACCCTCACCAAGAATGATGCCACAATATGAAAACAAGATGATCAATTTCAACAATTGGCTTAAGTGTTGGTGTCATTCAAAGGGGATCCAATGCCTGTCAGCCTGGGATGACATGCTCGACAAGCCACGATGCTTCGCTAGGGACGACTTGCACCTGTCACCCCTGGGCTTTGGGATATTGGCAAAGGCTCTTCCTACCCCATAGTGCCTTTTTAGGCAAGGCTCAAAAGACAAACCCACCTCCATAGGTATCACAAGGGATAAGAAACTAAGAGTAATGCTACTCAACGCCAGAAGTCTAAACCTCAAGATGCATGCACTCAAACTCTCCTTAGCATGGAGAACATCGATATCTGTGCAGTAACAGAAACCTGGTTCAAGGCTCCCGAGAGCACCCCAGCACTACCAGGTTATACCTCATACCATGCTTTTCGGCCCCAAAACTTGGACCGAACCACAAAAGGAGGGGAGTATCAATATTCGTCAAAGATACCCACACCTCCAGGTTGGTGGCAACGCACGAAGCATCAGAGACTATCCATGTGCAACTAACTGTGGGTAAAACTGCCTTCCAGTTTATAGCCTGCTACAGACCACCCTCCCAAACACAGGAACCCCACTTGGCCTTCCTGAGAATACTGGAAAATATGAAGGTCTCTCCAAACACCATTATATTGGGCGACTTCAACTACCCAAACATAGACTGGGAGCATTACTCTAGCTCCAACACCCTAGCCCAAAGGTTCCTAGAATTTATAAACTCAAATGCTATGGAACAACTTGTTACCACTCCCACAAGGGGAAACATACTGGACCTGATCATCACCAACATGGGGACACTATGCTCCAGACCAGAAGTGTATCCCTCACTGGTAAGATCAGACCATAAACTAATCTCACTGGATATTCACATCCCGACCCCACCCCCTGCCCAGAAAACCACAGTGAAAAACTTCTCTAAAGCAAATTTCACATGCCTCAAAACCGAGGCTAAATCCTTCAAAGCCCCCGGGCCTGTGGAAAATACGGCCCAGACCGCAGAATCCTTTATAAACGCATTCTATGAACAGCTTCAGGAATGCATGGATCATGCAATCCCAAATAAAACCAAGACCCAATCCTCCAAAGGCAGACGTCCTGTCTGGTGGACCCCAGCCATAAACAAGCTATACAATAGAAGGAGGAAGCTACTACATGATAGAGCAAAATCCCAAAAAGGGAAGGCATCTCTGATCAGTATTAGCAAAAAACTACGGGCACTCATAAAATCGTCTAAGGCCAGCTTCGAGAGAAACATTGCACAGGACACTAAGGATAATCACAAGGCTTTCTTTAGTTATGTTAGGAACCTGGGTGGGAATTCCCAGATATGCTCAGAATTAGTCCAAAATGACAAAAAGTACACCGAGCCCACAGACATTGCCAACATCCTAGCTGACAGGTTCAGTGCAAACTTCTCCCCCCTCCCCACCAAAAGGGCAAATATCTATCCCAACAGAGTGCTGCCCCTGACATCTCAGATGCTCAGGTAAGAGCTGCCCTCTCCAAAGCAAAAACACAGCATCAATGGGACCAGATGGTGTCCCAGGCTGCGCCCTACATGAACTCCAAGAAGAGCTAAACCCAAACATAAAACTACTGTTCAATCTTAGCCTTACTACAGGATATGTACCCAAAGAGTGGCGTACAGCAACAGTGGTCCCTCTCCACAAAGGTAGTGCCTCAACGGATCCTGGAAACTATCGCCCCATAAGCCTGACTAGCTTGCTCTGCAAAGCTATGGAAAGGATCATCATGGACCTCATAAATAAAGATATTGGGGACCTACAGACACTGGATCCTACCCAGTTTGGCTTTGTTAAGGGCAGATCCTGCCTCTTAAACCTGGTCGATTTCTTTGAAACAGTCACCAAGGCCATTGACGAGGGAAGGTGGTCCACACAGCCTACCTGGACCTCGCAAAGCCTTCGATACAATACCCCACTCGGGCATTATAGATAAGCTCACCAGCTTAAATATAAACCCTATGTCACTAGATGGGTTGCAAACTGGCTCAAGGACAGAACCCACATGGTTAGAATTGCTGGAGCCATGTCAGACTCCAAACCAGTTACAAGTGGCGTCCCACAAGGCTCAGTCCTGGGACCTCTTGTTCGGTATATATTTCTGGGGTACAGGCCAACATGGAAGGACTGTGGCTGACCAAGTTCGCAGATGACTGCAAACTGGGCGCCATAATCAACTCTCCAGCCGACACAAGCATCCTCCAAAAGGGCCTCATAGAAACAGACAACTGGTGCCAGAGCCATGGCCTCAAGCTAAATGCCAAAAGTGTATAGTCATCCCTTTAGCAAAAACAAAGTGCCCACAAATTACCACATAGGTGGTAATCCATTAAGTACAGAAGAAGTCATTAGGGACCTGGGGACCCAAGTTGATAGCAATCTCTCATTTGACAACCACGTGGCCAAAGTGGTTAGAAAAACATTTTATATAGCCCACCTAATCATGAAGGGATTCACATCTAGATCAGGGGAGGTCATCGTACCTCTTTACTCATCCCTCATCAGGCCCATAATTGAGTACAATGCCCCTTTTGGGATGTACCTTACCAGACACCTGCAGCAACTGGAAAGACTCCAAATGTACCTCACCAAGAGGATCAAAGGGCTCAAACAGATGCCATATGCTGCCCGGTTAAAGAAACTCCAGCTCTACTCAGTGGCATACCGCCTGCTCAGAGGCGATCTGTGCCTGACGTATAAAGCCATGTCCAACCCGGAATTAATGGACATGCTGCACCTCAGAAAATCCAAATCGCATCGAGCTACGCGCTTGAGAGACTTGAACCTCAGCACTGAAATAAATAGGACATGCTGGAGGGACAGATTCATAACCCAGAGGCTCCCTTCACTCTGGAATAAAATCCCAGCCCAGGTTAGGCAGAGTCCCACATTGACGCTCTTCAAGAGGAATCTTGATGAATGGATGGGAGATCGTAGGTTTACCCCGGCTATCACTTCTGTGTCACTGTTAGACAGAGGCACAGTATGCTAACCTCAAAAAAAGGCATAGCAAAATTAATTTAAAATGGGTGGCGAAAGCCAAACACACTCTGGCTAGGCTTATAAATGCCCTAGGGCAGATAGTCTAGTATGAACCTATGAACCTATGAACAGCCATGATAGTTACATCAACAACTTCCACAGCATTAAACACAAGTGCTGTGAGTTACTGCACAAAGCTAATACCTATCCTGAGACAACAGATATTGGCCACAGTCTTGGCAACACATTCAGTGCCAGCTTTACCCCCCCCCCCAAAGTGAAGTCCTGAGTGAATGTGTTCTCACATGCTGTATCCCATGTCTGTTCTAGGCATCTCTGTGTCACCAGGATGTGGCCCTGCAGTAAGGCCACAGGGTATGGCAGTTTGGTGTCACATCCACCATGTCATAGGCAGGGTATAGTGTGTGCATGGTAATTCCCATTCTGTAACACAGTAATTGCATATGCCTCAGATTATAGGGCTCAGGGTTGCACATAAGTGCATGTTGATGTACAACATCTGTTTTAGAATGGAGAATGGTACATGGTCTGGTTTGGACACGCCTCCAATTGCTAATAACCACAGCCACAGGGAATATTCATCAACCAAACACACTGGGATTACTATTCGCACACACACACACACACACACACACACACACACACACACACACACACACACACACACACACTTGCCAGTATTGAAATCCATAGGTTCATTGCTTCATAGGTGTGTAGTAGATGACTGGACCACAAGGCTCTACAAGACTAGCCCAAGGGAATAACTTGGCATCAGGCCACATGACAATAGTCCCTAGTGTGGCTCAGGGATATAGTCACTGGAGTGGTCCCCAGGGGGTGGGTGTTATATTCCCCATCCACTCATCCCGGTTTCTATTGTGGGTGGCCAGTGAAGTGCATTGCTTCCCATGTATGTGATCTATATTCCATAACATGGACAGTGTCTGGGTTATGAACATGTCCCACATGCATGTTCTTTGATGTGTGGAAGTGTGCTTGAGGTCTCTGGGGCATGTTGTGTGGACAGATTGGTATCTTCTGATGTAGCATTCCTGACCTCATTTGGTGATACCTGGCTATGTAACTGAGGTCATGATTGCACCTACATTGACAGTATGATACGGGTATTCATAGGTTGGTACTAGGCTATTGGCCCTAGGGCCTATATAAGCCTAGCCATAACAATTCCTTGACTATTTCTTCTCACAGTATATACTTCCCTGGACCCCTGTCTAGCAGGGTGACTGATGTGATCCTCGGGGTTAATTTCCCATCTCCCATCCAGTCATCAAGGTTCCTTTTGAAGAGGGCCAAAGAGGGTGAAATAAATCTGTAGACAACTTGTTAGAGATTGTTTTAGTTATATGAAAAAACTTACTTGTAATCATGGGGTTATTAACTTTTTTTTTTTAATGTGAGATGAGTTGGCAATTTTGGATTGTGGGTACAAAGTTAAAAACTCATGGCTCAACTCCTGTATGCAAAGTTAAGAAGTGACTCATTGTGGTGGGCAAGCCTTTTTAAACAATATCATAGCAGAGATGCTGAAGACCTTCTGATGAATCTATACTTGCTGCTACAATGTTATAACATGGCTGAAATGAGTTTGTTGGAAACCTTCTTTTATGGTAATTTTTTATCAGTTAAGTTTTGTTAATGTAGCAGTAAAAAATTCTAAGTTCATTTGACCATGTGGCAATTGCTATAAATTACAACAGTAAATGCATTGTTTATCTGCTGTTACAAATTCATTCTTACAGACATAATTGTACTGATGTACAATTACTACACAGTACTGAATCATTCTGTTTGGCTGGCATTTATTTAATGTTAATAACATAATTACTATATCATTTTACTCAGCTGTATTCAAACGGATTAAGCGATTGCTCTTCAGAAGCTGTCCCACCCTAGAATTTGTTTGATTTTGGTAGTTCAGCTAAAAAAACTTCCAGATTAATAATGTGAATTTGTATATAACTACATCCATTTTTCATTTTTTTTCTGGTTATGCAGGGTCATATGAATGCAATTTATTCTTTCTTCAAGATTCTTGCTGTCTGAATGGAAGTTCCTCAACTGAAATAAGTGGGTGATTCACTGCTTGAGATACATTCTATAATGTTTTGATGAATAATCTAATTATTGTATTTAGCCTGCATGTTATTAGTCAGTGAGTAATCATCCTGTTTATGGGCAATGAAATCCCTAAGTGTAACTATCCTGAATCTTGTAAAACACATCCTAATGGCAGATGTTAAACCTTCTAATATATAGAAACAAGTTTTCGCCATGTTCTTACAAATTACAGATATATATTTTACCTTTTCTGTACAAAAAAGGTGAATTAAAAAGTCAAGAGTGGCACTTTGTGGTTTGCCTGAAAAAAATAATAATATGAAATTCATAACTTTCTTTCATTATTTAAAAATCTGGCTCTTAAACTGAGTTCCTGGCTGGGATTTTCTGGGTGAACCATGTTCTCCCCACATGCATGTAAGTGAACTGGCAAAACTCTAAAATTGCTTATATTTGATGTCTGCATGCATGCGTGTGTGTGTGTGTGTGTGTGTGTGTGTGTGTGTGTGTGTGTGTGTGTGTGTGTGTGTGTGTGTGTGTGTCTCTGCATGCGTCTGTGTGTGTGTGTGTGTGTGTGTGTGTGTGTGTGTCTGCATGCGTGTGTGTGTGTGTGTGTGTGTGTGTGTGTGTGTGTGTGTGTGTCTGCATGTGTGTGTGTGTGTGTGTGTGTGTGTGTGTGTGTGTGTGTGTGTGTGTGTGTGTGTGTGTGTATTTGTGAAGGTTCTGTGAAAGACAAGCATCCTACCCACAATTAACTGTCTTTCTTAATCTTACCAACTACCGAGATAGACCTTGGCTTCCCCACAATGCTGAACAGAATAAAGAGAGTATCAGAGAATGAAAAAGTATTTCTTCTTGTTTGGCATACACTAGGCTCCCTTTTCTCTGGCATCTCTTTAACCAACCCCCTCTTTAACTGGCCATCAAATTTCTGCCATAGTCCTAGCAAAAGACAACAGAGAAGAACAACACTTCTGCCTTCTCCGGGCTAAATAATGACAGACATTTGAATTTTAGACTTCATATTCATTAGAAAAATGCATACTAACACAAATCCTGTTACTCTGACTGAGTTATAACCTATAAATATTATTTTGTATGCTTTTTCTGATTAATCAGCCATTGTTTTATTCAGTCTAAGGTCCAGTGCAAGCGAGACCGGATCAGAGGGAGTCTACTGTACATGCATTGCAATTTGAGAATTCTAGTAAACTGATCTTTCTACTCTTGCCTTTTATCTTGTCTTGGCATTGTTGTCTCACAGCAAGAGGTTCTCCTGTTCGATTCTCGGCTGGAGTGCCTTCTGTGTGTAGTCTGCATGTATTCCCTGCGGTCAAGTGGCCTCTGAAAGACATGCGTGAATGGGAGTGTCTTCACTGAAGATTGGGAGTTGGGCTGGTAACTCAGCACCATAAATATCTACTGCCAATCATTACTGGACCGGAGTTCCGCTGTGGTGACCCCTAACCAGGAAAAGACGAAAAGACAAACAACAACTTTCTTTTCAGCAGTGTCAGTTGTTCATCACAAACATTCACAGCTTAAGACAAATGGAATTCTCTAACCACAGAGATTGGGGTCATTAGGAGGTATCATAGTTAGCAGGCATAGTCTTTTTGTCATTTTACCTAGCGGTATTTTTTTGTTTGTTCCATGACTTCTTTCAGGTGTTAATAGACATAGCGCAACCCAAATAATCTATATATAAAACATTACTTTCCTTTTCTCAGAATATGGGCACAAGATAACTGCCTGCTCTACAAAGCAGCTTTTACTACAGAACAAGAAAGCTGGTCCTTATTTCACTTTTATGTTTTCTTCACATTTCCCTTCGGCATTTCACAAAGTAGAACATAACGGTGTTTGAGGATAGTGGCTCTAGGTTTTATTTACCAACATTGCTTTGTGGACACTTGAGTCTCCAATTACATTAGGGAAATTATTTTCTGCAGTTTCCTTGCTGGGGTGCATTACATCTTAGCACATTTCCCTGTCATTGTTTTTTTTTTTAATGTGGTTCTTTCAAATAAGATTGTAAACCAGTATAACCTAAAGTGCTATGGTTATGGTGATAAACACCATCTACATTTTTTGTCTCCTCCAATGTGATTTTAACCACTCACACCAAATCAGCCTCATTGGGTAGCTCCCCACAGTCTGCGTAACTGAGGATTCTTAATGATCTTTAATCCAGTGTCCCAGACGTGGTAATCATCAAGGTTAACACCCGACTTACAGTGGAAAATCGTACCATCAGAAATGGAATGCTATTGCCAGTATGCCATAAAAGCACAAAGACATTATACTGCGGATGCTTCCTTCATCGTAAAATTGCCAAATACAGAAGTATGGAGAGCACATGTAACCATCTAGATAGAAAATGAATAGGTTTGGGGTAAATGCCAGGCTATTTGTCTGCAGTCTATTAAAAGCCTAACTAATATCCATAGGTCAAAATCAAACCATGTACCTTGCATCTATGAAGTAAAGACTATAGCTATTAACTGTTAAACCAGTCCCTCCCTGGGACTTTGTTACACTATGGCAATGCAACAAAGTTGTTTTGAATGCCTGAATAATTTCTGCTGGAGCTCACACCCATGTTGTAAGACATACATTATCACATAGCAAAGGTAGGTTTCCAGTTCAGAAACTTGCCAGTGGATTAATGTTATCCAGATTTTAGTCCATTAAACATAGATTTGTATGATTTTCAAAATCCCCAATTATAAAACTACAATAATGTCTAAGTTAAAGAACTTAGCTTTGTAACTAGCTTGTCTAACTCACAATTAATAATATTCTGTGAATTTGAGAATACAGGATGTATCAAATTTAGTGTAACATATTCTGGACCTACAGTGACCAGCTTGGGATACCCCAGTTGTGGCTGAAGTGCCAGCAGCCCACTAGCAGCATCTATACAACTCCCCTCCTGATGTCATCATGTACATTATATGGCAAAACAGGTAAAGCCGCAACATTTGTTCCACCTGTGCTACATGTACACAGTGGCAGCACAGCATGGCACAGAATAAAGTGGTACATGAAGTTTTATGCAGTGGCTGTGCTGAACAGTGCATGACCATGTCACACTATGTTTAAGACATCTTAACTTATACCACACAAATACAGGTGTGTCATGGATCATAGCCTTTATAATTTGTACATCTGCTTGGAAAACATGCACTTATTGCTGCTTATGCTTCCAAGGGATGGGGGAACCACAGGTCATTGAAGGGAGGTGCCATATATGGTCTCCTCAGTGGTATGAGTGAGGGATTAACAAAATCCAAATAAGTTCCAGGCAGGCAAATAGACTGGACTCCAGATGTAACTTGAAATCAAAATAAATTTATTTGTATAAAGCGCATTTCGTCCATTTCTATACATGAACTTCTTCAGATACACTGTTACTAAAGAAAACGGTGTTTAAAATACCCTCCCTTAATAGTCATGTGATCAAAAGACCAAACAAGGATTTAAAGTACCCTCTACATGAGAACACTTATATTACTCAGACTTCTCTCATACAAGAGCATATACTAAAACCTTTTTTTAAAACAAATAAATGTTAAACATGAGTAAGAACATGAATATGAAAATCTAAATTCCTATTCAACTACTCATAAATATTATATTTTTAAATTTTTCAGTTTTAATATGCTGTGGATAGAACACATGTAATTTAAACCTGGTAGTGTATATGCTTCCAGGTGTATTTGCAAAAACAATTCAGATAATCCCAACATTACTGTCATTGGACCACCTCTTGGATTAGGCTGCATCTGATGTATTATCCAAACTTTAAAATTGTGCCCTTGGTTTAGACTGCTTTAGTAGGGCATTTTCGCCTTTATTCCCGGAAATACTATATAGGTGTTCGTAAATCATTTCACATAATTTTCGTTCTGTTTTTCCTATATAGAATGAAGGCCATTCTTGACATCTAGCCAGGTACACAACCATTTTAGAGTGACAATTGCATCTATTATTGTTCTTCAATTTCATGCCCCTGACTTCTACATAATGCCCTTCTTCTATATATTTACAATAGGGGCAACTGCCACATTTAAAAGTACCTGGATTTCTATTCAATTTAATTTTTTCTTTCTCCAAAATATTTTTCAAATTTATGCCCCTCCTGTAAATAATCTTTGGACTTGTTCCTATTTTACCAACCAAGTCCCTTTCACCTGAGATGAAATTCCAATTCCTGTATATAATATTTCTCACTTTGTAAGCTGCCTGATGATAAGTAATCATGCACCCTGTTCTAAAATTGGTATTAATATTAATATTTACTATTCTCTCCTCTGGTTCAGTTAACTGCCCCTCATGTATGTATTCAACTTCTAAATTGGGCCTATAAAGTCTGTTCATTCTTTTTCTTTTAACCTCTTCTATTAATTTGTCCAACAAATTATTTGGGTATGCTGTTTAGTGAACATCTCCCTTAAGTTTTCACATTTATTTTCAAAATCAAGGTTACTAGTCACCATTCTGGCTGCCGTTACCAGTTGACTCTTCATGACAGCTCTTTTTTGGTGGTAAGGGTGAGAAGTTGAAAAATGCAGAAAGGTGTTGGAATATATTTTTTTTTACAATGGATTCTAGATGTGTAGTCTTTCTGTTCATTTTCATTCAACTTAACATCTAAATGTGGGCTCTCGTGATCATGGTAGGAAAAGGTAAACTTGTAGGAAATTGGTCATACTGTTAAGTAATCGACCAGTGTTGTCACCACCTGGCTATCACCCTTTATGATCATAAAAATATCACCAGGTATCTTGTAAAAAATATATAGAGTCAGCTATGCCTACCTTATTAAATATAAATTCTTGCACCCAATATGCCATTACCATATTGGCAAAATTGGCTCCGCACAGAGACCCCATTGCCACTCCTATCTTTTATAAGTAGTATTTCTGTTTGAAAAAAAAAATGAAATTATTACTGAGCATAATATCAAGTAACTCCTCCACTAGATGTATTTCCATTGATGGAGCACCCTTTCTATACATCATGATGGATGCTTACTCTATGTCTAAGGCATGTGGTATAGGTGTATAGAGATCTTTGACATCAACTGTCAGGAAATTATAGTCGTTGTTAAACTCTAATGAATTTATTTTCTCTAAGAAGGACCATGAATCCTTACATATTTGAGTTTCAGTAATTATGCATTTTTTCAAGATATTATCTACTACGTTGGAGCATTCATACATTATGGAATTTCTTCCATCCACTGTTGGTCTATGTGGGGGGGGGTCATTCAAATCTTATGGATTTTTGTAAATCCGAAGATTACCGATGTTAAAGGTGCTAGAATGTTCATGTAATTATAAAGGTCTAAATCTATCTTAGCCTCAATAAATAAGTCATTGATATATATTCTGATATGTTGTTATTAGTTTGCCCCTGATGTTGAGTGGAGTGGATTTGTAATCAACATCAGGGGCAAACTAATTGCAACAATTCGAAGGAGTTACTTGATATTATCCTCAGTAATAATTTCATTTTTATCAAACAGAAATACTACTTACAAAAGATAGGCGTGGCAATGGGGTCTCTCTGCGGAGCCAATTTTGCCAATATTGTAATGGCATATTGGGAGCAAGAATTTATATTTAATAAGGCAGGCATAGCTGATTATATATATTTTTTCACAAGATACCTGGATGATATATTTATGATGATAAAGGGTAATAGCCAGGTGGCAACAACATTGATTGATTACTTCAACAGTATGACCCATTTCCTATAGTTTACCTTTTCTTACCACGATTATGAGATCCCATATTTACATGTTTAGTTAAATAAAAATGAACAGAAAGGCTACACAGCTGGAATTCATCATAAAAAACATATTCTAACACCTTTCTGCATTTTCAAGTGCTTACCCTTATCACCAAGAATGAGCTGTCATGAAGGGTCACCTGGTAAGGGCAGCCAGAATGGTGACTAGTAACCTCAATTTTGAAAATGAATGTGAAAACTTAAAGGGGATGTTTACTAAATGAGCATGCCAAAGTAACTTTTTGGAAAAATTAATAGAAGAGATTAAAAGAAAAAGAATAAACAGGCTTTATAGGCCCATTTTAGAAGATGAATACATATATGAGGGACAGTTAACTGAACCAGAAGAGAGACTAGTAAATATTAATAGTAATAGCAATTTCAGAACAGGGTGCATGATTACTTATCATCAGGCAGTTTACAAAGTGAGAAATATTATATACAAGAATTGGAATTTCATCTCAGATGAAAGGGACTTGGTTGGTAAAATAGGAACAAGTCCGAAGATTATTTACAGGAGGGGCATAAATTTGAAAAATGTTTTGGAGAAAGAAAAAATGTAATTGGATAGAAATCTGGATACTTTTAAATGTGGCAGTTGCCCCTATTGTAAATATATAGAAGAAGGGCATTATGTAGAAGTCAGGGGCATGAAACTGAAGAACAATAATAGATGGAATTGTCAATCTAAAATGGTTGTGTACCTGGCTAGATGTCAAGAATGGGAAAAACAGAATGAAAATTATGTGAAAGGATTTATGAATACCTATATAGTATTTCCAGGAATAAGGGAGAAAATGTACTAGCAAAACATGTCATTCTGAACCAAGGGCACAGTTTTAAATTTTGGATACTACAGCAGATGTGGCCTAACCTGAGAGGTGGTCCAATGACAGTAATGTTGGAATTATCTGAATTGTTTTGGCAAATACACCTGGAAGCATATACACTACCAGGTTTAAATGACATGTGTTTTATCTACAGCATCTCAAAATTGAAAAATTTAAAATGATAATATTTATGAGTAGTTTAATAGGAATTTAGATTTTCATATTCATGTTCTTACTTATGTTTAACGTTTATTTGTTTTTTTAAAAAAGTTTTAGTATATGCTTTTGTATGAGAGAAGTCTGAGTAATATAAGTGTTCTTATGTAGAGGGCATTTTAAATTCTTGATTGGTCTTTTGATCACATGACTATCAAGGGAGGGTATTTTAAGCACCATTTTCTTTAGTAACAGTGTATCTGAAGAAGTTCATGTATAGAATTGGATGAAAAGCGCTTTATGCAATTACATTTATTTTGATTTAAAGTTACACCTGGAGTCCGCTCTACCTGCCTGCCTGGAACTTATTTGGATTTTGTTCATCAGTCTCCTTTTTGCGGTTGTTTATCTAGTTCGTATGAGTGAGGGATGCCAGTAGAGGTTAGTGCAGTGGGATGAATATGACTAGGAGTTGTGGGAAAGACACAATGGGACCCTACAGCATGGTTTCAGTGCCATGTAGGCCACGCAGGACCAGATACTATACTCATGACACAGATGTGGTGGACCTAGTGGAAGAGGACAAGTATGTTGTGCACACATGAAGCTGCCCACCTCAAGTGAGCTTGCATCATATGTGATCATGTTTAGCCATACCATTGTCCTGGGAATGGAGGTTTTTCTGCCTTAACAGGTGCAGACTCTGTGCTTAAAAATGGTCATCCTATGCATCTACTACAGTTATGCACACGCCCTTTGGCATGGGCCAAACTGGTATATAGTACATCAGTAGCAGCACTAGCTAACATTATTATGGCAGTGGCCATTCTAGCCATTTGACCAACCACATATTGCACAAAGCTGATACTGACATCATTACCTCTCTCTTAAAGGCTATGCAGCTTGTTTTGACTGGATTACAGCACTGCATATAAGTTTTATTTATTTATGTACTCTTTGTTACCCATATTAGTCCCACTAAGACAGTGTCATCTTTTCAGGGGAGACCAGAGGTGTTATCCGTGCTTACTAAGGGAAATTTGGCAGGACACCAGGGAACTGCCCTACTCTTTTCTGTTTGCAAATCAGTTGCTGGCAACAGGTAGGAATTGGGAAGATTCAGAGGAATATTAATGAGATGGATGAGGAGCATGAGGAGTGAGATTGAGGAGGAGGAGGAGCATGAGGAGTGAGATTGAGGAAAAGGAGGAGCATGAGGAGTGAGATTGAGGAGGAGGAGCATGATGAGTGAGATGGAGGAGGAAGAGCATGAGGAGTGAGATGGAGGAGGTGGAGACGGAACATGAGAAGTGAAATGGAGGAGGAGGAGGAGGAGAAGCATGAGGAGTGAGAGGGAGGTGGAGGAGGAGGAGAAGAATGAGGAGTGAGATGGAAGAGGAGGACAAGCATGAGGAGTACTGCAAATTGCAGCAGAGTAAAGAACGATTTGTGGAAAAAATTGTTAGTGGCAGCAATTATGGATGACAAGCTGTCAAGAAACATGCCCGTTGATGAGGTAATTGCTGAGGAGAGAAGAAAGGGGAATATTTGGTTGCAGCACTTGTAGAAGGACTACTGAAGAATATGCTTTATGTTGATTGATGAATGAAGATGAACGCAGAGGACAGTGTTGCTATTTCATGCTTGCAGGCTATTGAAGTAGTCCAGGAAAGTGAAACAGGGGAAAACAAAACTTCAAAAGATGTTGTGCAGTGGGAAGGTAAACTGCAAACACCAGCACACTCACAATCACAGGAAGTGGGAGAGGAACTGCGTATAAAAAGAACATTTATGGAAATGGCACCTGCTACAGAGTGATGAGCAGAGCAGAGTACTAAGCAGAAAATAAAGCCCTCAGTAAAGAGTTGCTCAAAAAAAAAAAATAAACTTGTCCATTGACAGGTATGCAATCTGGGACAAAATAATTGAGCCATTAGGATTTAATATATCTCAAATTGAGGTATGCAATCTGAGACAAAATAATTGAGCCATTAGGATTAAATATATCACAAATTCAGGTATGTAATCTGGGACAAAATAATTACGCCATTAGGATTTAATATATCACAAATTCATTCTTTAATTAATTTTGGAAAGAAACAGTTTTGTAATGTGACTTTTGATTAATTTTTGAGGTAATGGATAAACTTATGTATGCAAATGATTCATAGAAACAGGAGTATCCTTGGAATAAATATGTCTTTCAGACAGTTACTTCACTGCTGAAATAAAGAGATTAATATTTTTTTTATTTTATTTTTATTTATCTTGAATTTATTAACTGGAGTATAGCCCTGATCCTTCTTATTTTAGTCAGACTGGTTGTAAACACAATAGATACATGACATTATATGCAGAGTGAATGACAAAATGCAAAATTTCTCTCTCTGTCTCTCTCTCTCTCTCTCTCTCTATATATATATATATATATATATATATATATATATTGACACAAATATAAAAGTGAATATTAGAGTTAGCTTGAGGGTATAAAAAGAGTAAATGCATGACATTATAAACAAAGTAACTTACAAAACACATTATATTTGTGCATTATATACTGAGTAGATATTGGAGGTAGGACTTTGAAAGAATCACAATAAAAAGTTGAGTCAGAGCAAGGTATTCACAGGGAGGCAGGCTGGGAAGAGATACAATTGAATGACCACAGAGTGAACATTTGCATTTTCCTGGACTCTTGTAATGCGCTTTTAGTTCTGATCAGGAAATGGGGTAAGATGAATGATCTTTAATAAAAATAAGAGAGAAATTCCCACAGTTTGGGACCAAGAACTGAGAGAACATGGTCTGTATATTGAAGCCTACTTTGGGTGGTTTGCAGGAGGGGGCTTGAGGGGTTAAGATACATAAAGCTGCAGCTTGCTGCATCACTAAATAGCAAAAATACCACACCAAAAAGATAAATTAATAAATCTAAAACACGAAGATGGAGTACCACACAGCTTTAATCCTGGTACATCAGCTTTTCCCCTTCAAGGGATATCTGAATACAAATTTCAACAGCTTAAATACATTATTCAGTTATTCAGTTTATCGTTAAATACATATACATCCCACCGCTTAAAGAGCCTAGTGCTCATTAATCACAAATACATTTCCCTTAATACAAAACTCCTAAGGAACTACTAAACTATTTATATAAAAATTAGCAGCAGCTTTACAAAAACATATGTCAAAACATTGGTATCTTTCAAAAAGTTAAAGGTATTTCCTGATTTAGACCATGGGGAGCCAGAGTGCCATAATTAAAAATAAAAGTAGTTTCTAACAAATTCAATTTACTGGCAAACACTGTCCCAGTACCACAATTACCAGTCGGCTGACCCAACACACACTAAAAAATAAAGAATCACAATTTCCAAAATGGACCCTCATAAAATGTTCTTATCCCTTCTAATGTTTCCCAGCTGCTCCAAGATTCTAACCTTTCTTTTGGTCTGCCCTATGTACCATTTTACCTCATTGCATCCATGTCCCAAAATATATATAACACCACACTATTGACAGTTAAATCTTGCTTGATAAACAAATCCACATCCATTAATTGTATGGTTAGATAAATTTCTTATTCTACAACATACACTACATCTGCCACATGAAAAAGATTCCATGGAACTATTGTGTGTACGATTTGTAATGGGATGATTCAACAATTCTTTTAAGTTCAAAAAGCGACCAAAAGAAAAAGTCACATGTTGTGGAAATAAGGTGGCCAGTTTATCATCTGCTATTATCATAGACCATAATCTTGTGGCCCCTTGTTTTAAAGTGTCTGAAAAGGGACTGAATCTCGTAATATAAAAAGTTTATTTCCTGCTTCCTCCTCTCTAGGTGTAAACTGATCCCTGTATTCAAAAATCCTAACCTCATATGCTTGTTCCCTATTTGTAGTTTCTCTCAGCAATTTTTTTTTGCTTCATTGAGAATTAAACTGGAATAACCAAGGTCCAAAAACCTCTCTTCCATTTCAACCAACGATTTGTCTTTGGAAGCCATTTCAGATGTATTCAACCATACTTTTCTAAATTCCCCACAAGGCAATGACCTAATAAGATGTACAGGGTGCATGCTGGAAGCATGCAAAAAATTAACTGCAGTACTTTTTCTGAATGGAATAAATTGAATAACATCCATTTCGCTAACAAAAAATTGGACATCTAAAAAGCTTATGGCACTGGGATCTGCATGACAACAGACTTGCAAACCATGAGTGTTCATATTCAAATCAATCACAAATTTCTCAAAATCAAATCAGGGACCCTTACATATGAAAAACAAATCATCTATATATCGGTTATACAACACTACATGTTCCTTAAAATAGCTATGGTTGTAAATGATGCATTTTTCAAATTCCCTCATATACAAAATAGCATAAGAGGGAGTGAAGGTAGCCCCCATAGCTGTACCCCTTATCTGCAAATAAGATTCTTTGTTGAAAGTAAAATAAGTGGGTGTTAAACAAAATTCCAGTAGTTCCAAAATGTAAGAACTACATGGCCCTTCACCCAATATAATTGCCATTGCATCAAGACCCTTGCCTAACGTGATATTAGTGTATAAATAAGAGATGTCCATTGTAGCCCAGAAATAATCTTTTCTCCATATAATATTCTTCATCAAAGCACAAAGCTCCTGTATATTCTTTATGTGGGCTGGTACGGAACTCAAATGTTTCTTCAATAAAGAGTCCAATAATTGCCCCCACATTTTCCAAGTAAGAACCAATGCCAGAAACAATTGGTCTACCTGGAGGTTTGCTAAGATGCTTATGAATCTTTGGTATAGCATAAAAATACAGATCTCTAGCCATGGCAATATATAACTTCTTAACAGACTGTGAGGAAAGAAAACCCAATCTTTCCCCTTTCTCCAGTAGTTCTAGTAACTCACTTTTAAAACGCAACTGAGGATTGTAGGAAAGTTTTAAATAGTTTCTGTTGTCATTCAGAGTTTGTCCATAATCACCCAATTCCCACCATTGTCTGCTACCCTAAAAACATAGTCTCCCACACAACTACAGAGTTTAGAAGGTTCCTGCCATTCATCTTTACTCAAATTAAAATGTTTGCATTTAAACCTCCGAAATTTCTTTGCAATGTCATTCAACAATAATTTTTCAAACAGGGAAATGACAGCAGACATGCACGCATCACTAAATAGTCTAGAGGATAAAAGGAAAAAACATCCTCTTGTTGGAAAGTTTCAGTCGATATGAGGTGAGGAGATAGGCAGCAGATTGTTTCATAGGGAGGTAGTTAGCTTTTTCAATAGTTTTGAAGTGGTGCTCATATGTTACAGAGAGAGAGAGAGAGAGAGAGAGAGAGAGAGAGAGATATGCATAAGGCGTTTAAGATGGACTGAATGATAGTTTTAGAGGTGGCAGTAATAAAGGAAGACTATATTTTAGCTGAGCCAGTAAGATACCTTTACATACCACAGTCCTATGGGGTCTGGATTGAAAAAGAGAGATCCTATTAGTCCAGAATAGGACAGACTTGATTTTTTTTTTGTGTATAGTACAGGTGGAAATGGAAATTTAGGAAGGGGGGCCAACCATATTCCTAGGTCTTTGAATGAAATGTCTTTTCAATAGTATTATTTTATGTCAAATGAACAAGAGGACAGTGACTCATTGTTTCCTGCAACAGCATAGTTGTCAGGAAAACAGTGTTCCTGTGTATCCTGTAAGAGTATACTCATTTTAAAGGAGACTTCCCTGTACTCTTGAAATGAAAATACTCAGCATTATTTCAAAGTCAGATTTCCAAAGGCCTGGTAAAAGTACATACATAAAACTAAGGCATCTACAAGCTGACATGATTTGTTAAGCATGACAGTGAATTGGTCAGCATGGGATGTCAGAGCTGGAGTTATTAAGGGGTTTTTACAAAAAGTTTTGAAAACTAGGACATATATCCATGTTTACCTTAATAATGCAAACACATCATGATACTGTTATGCTGGGTCTGTATTATAAGATCGACGTTTGAAAACATCAAACACCATATGGTCGACGTCTTCAAACATCGACCTTATAAAAAGACAAAAAAAAAAGAAAGAAAAGAAAAGAAAATAGTACCCTAATGGGTTTAAGCAGGGGGGCAAGCTCCCCTGCACCCCCCCACGTGGGGAGGCTTTGCCCCCAACACCCCCCGCTACTTAGATATGCCAACTCCTAGACCGCACTACATTGCAGTAAATGGAAATCTCCCCTTACGGAGATTTCCATTTACACACTCGAGATTCTGAGCGTTCGATATTCTCATGTCGACAATGTCAGACTTGACATTGTCAGCATTCAAGAATATAATATAGACCCGTTTTGCTGGGGTGCTGTATTCAAGTAGTTGGTGTTAGTAAAAAATGAAAATAAAACATGGTGGGTAACGTGAAGTATAAATTCTCTTTTGGTAAAGATATTATGATTCTTGCTTATATTTTCATAAGTTCATTCATTTCATTAAAGCCGTTTGACCTACAGGCAAACAAATGGTACCGTATTACACAAAACATTAAGGCACACAATATTACCACTGATACTTGGGATATAACATAAATGTTTTTGTAGATTAATATTGTTTATAAATGTGAAATTATTTGTACGCATAATTTACATAGATTTGTCAATATCACAAAGCAGTACTATGCAATCCCCTCATTTTACATCATTCGAAGCTATAGAATAAGGGAAACAATCTTTCCCTGATATTTTTGATCTCTCTTGCACAATTACAGAGATATAACCCTTTGTTTAACCACAACACTAATATTTTGTTGCAAATAAAATGGATTTTTTTCTTTTATAAATATGTGGTATAAAATCAACATCTACAGACAGACCTTTGATACCAGCACCATTTCACATCATTTATCAAATATTATAAGTCTAATATTATAAATCTAATGAAGTGTGTTTTCTGTAGAAGATTTTGAAGAAAAGCTTTCTGGAAGCAAGTGGCTTCCTGACTTAGAAGATCTCAGGAATCAAATGTGTTAATTAGCCTCCTGCTGTTGAGTTAACAAGCATTTTTTTAATAATATATCAGAGTGTGTACTCTTTGGTCAAATTATATGATGGAAGGAAAATTTGGACTCAGGAATAGGAAATACGGGTAACACTGCAAGAAAGCAAGAATACCGTGAAACATATTCCATGTGTAAATATTCTTACTAAGTTGATAGGTAGTTACTTGGCATGCTGCCCACGAGACCATTAAGGAGCCCAGTCTAAATTCCAAATTGCCCCAAAGTACCATCTGGTTAAGTGACTTGCTTAAGGTCACACAGCAGGCAAATTTAGTCTGAGTGAGTCAAACCAATACCAGCTTAGAATAGCTTGTTAACAGCACACAGCTTAAATGCTCTACATAAAAGGAATCAAAGGCTCTGTTAGATGTATCAGATAGAATAAAATACGTTTTTTATTCTCCTGAAAAGATTATTTGATTTCTGAATATATGAAAAGATGACATAATGTGTCTTGACAGGTAGGCAATACAGCTAAAAAACTGTAAGCCATGTTGCTGGTATTGTTACTTTATTGAACATTGGTTATATGAGTATGTTAAAGAGAATTAAAATATTGAAGTGAAAATATGGAATGAGCTGTGCAAGCTGACTTATTGGCCATGGTGGTACAGCAGTTAGTGTTGTCACCTCATAGCAAGAGGTTCTCCAGTTCGATTCTTGGTTGGGGTGCCTTCTGTGCGGAGTCTGCATGTCATTCCTGCAGTCATGTGGGTTTCCTGTGAGTGCTCTGGTTTTCTCCCACATTCCAAAGATATGCAGTAGATGGATTGGACACTCTAAATTGGCCATAGGTAAGAGCGTGTGCATGAGTGTGTGGTGTGAATGAACTACTGAGGCAGGGCTAGCCACTTGGTGGTGTAAACCTGAGCTTGAGATGATTGTCACTGTGGAAATGACACCCCAACCCAATGTGCCAAATGGGAAAAGGGGTTGAGGATAGATGTGCAAACTGACTTATCTGGGTGAAGAAGTATTTATAGGTCATGATGAAGAGGGGGAGGGAAGAGGAGACAGATGTTACTGCAGATGAAGGAGAAATGATAAAGAATCACTGGTTGTTGAGAAAAAAAAGAAACTAAAAAATACCCTAAAATAAGCAGAATGAAAGATATTACTACTGGTGAGTAAGTTACAGAAAAAAAAGAAAAAAAAAAGACTTGAAAGATAAATTACTCCAAAACCAGTAGAAGATACATTTTCAGTCCTTTCCTTACTACCCTATAAGAATTGCTACCGTGAAATGGTGTAAATAGTTGACATACCATGCTTATTAGATACATGTCTAAAAACATAAAGCAGAAAGAACAGATAAAGCAAGAATTGAGAGAGGGAAAATTATAAGTTCTATGGGTAGTGGTTTATGTTCTGCAATCATACTATTGTATAAGATGAATTATATTACAGTATATAAAGTTACTATTGTTTGTCCATGAAGGTTAGTAATATTCGATTGTTGTATTATAGAACACATAATAAGACTTATAGTAGTTTATGGATTTATACCAGCTGCTAAAAGAACACAACTTTTTCAAGAATTATAAAAATATATTTTTTGAATGTTGACATGACTATAGTGATTTTAATTGCGATATTAGGGGAAGAAAAAGTAAGCAAGGGAAAAAAGGTAAACTATGTAAAGAATGCTTTAAAGAGGTTTGACAACATAGGATAAGCACATGAATACACTAATATGAAGGAAAAAGGTAAGGGAAATTCAACCTTTTTTTATTCTCAGAGAGATTAAAGGAACCAAACTCAACCCTGCAGACTTGGGGTAGTTAGGAGGAACTCATATGTCACAAATAAATCCAGTTACTTTTATTGACAAGGTCAAGTGCTTTCATGCTATAAACCCATGGACTTCTTTAGAACAAACATCACGTTAAAGTTCTCGCCCTGTCTTTTTGTCACTGACCTCATCCATTTTGTTCTTATGCTGATGAATCTGCTTTATTTTTTATCCATTACTTCACACTTTCACTTATATATTTCTTATCCAACTTTCATCCTGCATCTTTTTTTCAGTGTTCAGGTTGAGTCTGGTTCCTGTTTTCTCCCCCTGCTCTGCTGTATTTTATGGCTACAGATTAAAGTAAACTAAAAGTAGCACTTTCATTTGTGGATTTTCTCATCCTGTAGTGGTATCAGCTGCTTTTGGGCACAAACACATTTATATTCAAGAAGGCAAGGGATATAAGAGATTGACTGGACACTGCTCAAAATTACAAGTTTTACAAGACAAAAGGCAGGTATTATTTACAGAATATTTACAAATCAGACATTTCAATAGGATTTAGGTTAGAGTGACGGGCTGGTTACAAAGCTAAGTAAAAGTCCGTGTACCTTAATGAAGAATGTCTGTAGAATAAGAGTGAGAAAGAATTTATGAGCAATTATTACAGAAATTTGAGGAAGTTATAAGAGGTAATCAGGACAATAAAGCAAAACTCCGTATTTATGTTGAATGAAGCAAATATATAAAATAGGTTATCTATGCAAAATATGTTAAAGGTAGAAAGGTAGAGACTATTTCTTTTTAAGTATGCAAATAATGTATAACAAAAGTAATTGAGGTACATAAAGAGAAAGTTTTGATAGTTAATAATCATGAAGAAATAATTAAAGCTATACAATTATTTTCTGAAGTTATGTATACGTGGAAGCATTATATAGGAAATAAAATGAGATTCAACAAAATTTTCAAAGAAGCAGTTGCACTAAGCAGAGAAATTACTGAGAAAGATGAAAAAAGCATAGAGAACGGAAGGGTTGAGTGTGTCTTGGCATTGAGTTACACATTTTACAAAAAAATTTGCAGGAAGAAATGGAATGTTTATGCTGTATGATACATAAGTTGCCGAATCAAGGTAAACAACCAAAAGAAATGTGTAGAAGGATTGTTAGACGTATTTGATAGAGGGGTGATAAAACTGTTAAGTAGCTGGAGAGCCATACCAATATGTAATGTGGATTATAAAATATTTGTGATGATTTCCCAAATAAGGTTTGATAAGGTCATAAAAGAGGTATTTGGTTAGGGAGGATATGGGATAAAAGGAAAGGATAATAAAGAAATGCTGGTTGTGGTTAAAGAAATAATAGACAAAATTGTGCAAAACCAAACTGAAAGCAAATTAATTTTAGGTGACATTAAAAGGCACGTGACAATGTATATCATAATCAGTTACGGAATATTTTAAAACAATACAATATTACAAATAAAATTACTATTTATTGAAAGTTATTTATTAAAATGCAACTACAAAAATATTAGTCAATAGTTGGTTAAGCAGAGACACTAAAGTTAAATGAGGGATGCATAAGGGATGACAGATGATTACAATACTTTTTAATCTGGCAAGAAATACTATTAAAAACTACAATAATAATAGTAATAATGATAACAATAAATAATTGTGAGACACATTTCATTTACGGGACTTAGTGAAATTGCATTTTATGCAGATGATACTGTTACTGAAGGATTTGTGCTTTCTTCTGAGGGTGGCTGGATTAGATTTAAGTGAACAAATAAAATGATTAGGAGAAATAAAGAAAATGGGTGGTGCATATCTTACCTGACATGATATTGAAGTGCTAGGTACCAAATTCAGAGATAGGTTTTACTAAAACAACTGAATGACTTAATGCAAGACATAAAGGATACTAGTGATTCAGCTATGTGGCTTCTCTGTTTTTCTAAGTATATTCAAACAATCCACTTATGCTCTACTGCCAAGATCAGAAAAAAAAAACATGATATGCCTAAAACTAGTGAGGTTTGACTTCATTGGCCGGAATGCACACATACAGACTTGAAAAGTAAAAAGTCATGAGCATTCAGAACCCATGAAACACTGGTATGCCCTTAAGGGATCATTTACATATATCTCATGGGCCTCCACTATAGGAAGTTTAAGGTATTACACAGTGACGACTCTGTTGTCAGTGGGTCTTTTATGCAGTAGATCTCTACCAGGCTGTGTTCCTGCAGTGTTTTCTCTGCTTTATATACCCTTTTTCTTAATTTCCAGAACTCCCCCTTTCCACCTCTTTTAATGAACCTCTAAGATGCCTGGCTTGCTCAGCACCCTTTCATAACTCCATACCACCCTATAGTACTTTTCCTTCAGTGCTTGCAGGGGCTGTATATCAAATTGATCAATGGTTTATGCCTCCCTCTGATTTTCACATGAATTTCATTCAGGACAGTGCATGATTGCAGAGTAGCCTTTCCTTGCAGGATTTCAGCTACACCAGTCTTCAATATATTGACAATTTCATTCTTGAAACACCCACCTCCTTCATGTCCAACCTATATGCCTGCATACACAATTCATACCTATTTTATATTACTACTTTGCTGTCTGTCTATAAGGTGTTAGTTTTGTACCATATTAAAATATTGGACTATGAATATAGCCCAGTAATTTTAGTACATAGGACCAGAAGCATGTATGCTTAAACTCAGTCCCATATATTGCATGAGTCATCCACAGTTGTTTTAATTTCATTTAACAAGCTATGTATTTTTACTTCTCTCTGTTTTTTTCTCTTCTTGTTTTTTTATTTCTTTGGCATATATTTAATTAAGTTAAAGCAGAAAGTTATGTGAAGATAAATGATATTGTCTATAACATTAAAATATATTGTTTCCAAGACTGGCTATGAGTAGTAAGAATTATCCTGTACTGCCAGACAGCTACTTGGATTAATCCCAATGGATTATACACCTGAGTATTTTGAGCATTCTTTTTGTAACACCCAGAAAAATGCTGTGATAAAGAAATGTATAAGTCAGGACCCTGATGCTTCCTTTGGAAAGACAGTTCCATCCCTGTTGAAATGGCTGTCATTTATATAATTTAGTGTTCATAGTTGGCAACCATTACACAGTATGAAGCTCAACATCTGCACAATTATGCTGGGGTTAAATATATTCTCTAAAATCAATTTGCTCCTGCAAACTTGATAAGCAACTGTGCATAACATAATTCAGAATGCCCTTGTCATGTTGTAAATCTTCTGGCAGTCAGAGAAAATTGCTATCGAAAATTCAGCATTCATTTAGTTAAGGGATTTGAGTTTGAAGTATCACAGACTATTTTACTTGATAAATAGTGATGCATTACACAAAAAAGTAACCTAGCTTACTATAAATTTTTGAATATTATTTCCACCTGTCAGTGTATTGGACATTGGAGAAAATATTGCCACTTCACTTGTCTGAGATAATAACTACTTTCTTTTAGTTTGTCTTTTTTCATTAAGGTATATGTTGCCTGAAATATCATTACGACATCTCAGATCATGATCTTTGTCTTACTCCAAAGTCCCTTTAATTATTTATTTAAATCTAAACGATCCTAGTGCCGGAGCCCAGCTACTTCTTTTGCTAAACATTTGTATTCATTTTCTATACGATTACTTAGAAGCAAAAGTACAATTGGATACCTATATTTTCCTACATTTTCTCTTTATATCTCACTGGTAGTTATCAATAAGAAACTAATATTTCACCCAGCAGAAAGAATGAATAATCGTACTAAAACTTCCTGTGAAAGCAAGGATCGACCCTTTGGTAGATAGGCTTTACATTTCTGTGTGTTGTTCATTTCTTTGAAATCAGATCGCCTGCATTTTCCCTCAAAATGCTTTAATTATTTTGCTGCTATAGTGTGACAGCTTAATGATACAGACTTGCTTGCTTTTTAAGCACATTCCTTCATCTTCATGGTAAATATTAGTTTGTAAGTAGTCTATCGTTATTACTGAGTTTATGCCTTCCAACGTTTTTTATGAAATTGCTTTTAAGAAGAAACACAGACTTACACAAATTTTATGCATATTCTTTTAGTGGGATTCCCCAGTCCATATATGCCATTTTGCACATTAACACCCAATTGGACTAGGTGCAACATGTTTATTACCTATCTACTATTCTGAACATGCTTACTGTAAAATCCTGCAAATGTTATTACAAACTATCAGGCATGACAGTAACTGATGAAATCAGTGTATCTTTTTGAAATAGAACTCCATCCCAGTTAGAACAGTTGTCATTATTTGTTAATGATTCTAACACCCAGTATAATATCATAAGGTTAAAGCTGAGGATGAAAATGAATCTGTAATCTGTAGATCTGGGTTTGATTCCCTCATATGCTAATTCCTTGTGAGACAAAGGAAGTCACTTAGCCACAAAAAAATGGATTTCTCAAGTAAGTCTTTAGTGGTGTCTGAAATTGTCAATATTTCTTCTCTTAATGTTTCTGCCTTCTGCAATCTTAATACTGAAAAACAATCTACAAGAAACATGAAATAATGAACAGAAAATACAAAAAGGAAGAAACAGAAGTAATTGTAAATGATAATGAAATTGGACAACAGAAAGAGACTCATTTGGTACAATACTGTGCATCAGTAGCTATACTGCAAACTGATACAAGAGGCAGTACATTACTTGGCAACAAAGTTAATCATCTAACCATTTTTAGAATGATCAGAGGAAAGTATTCACATCTTCCTTTCTTTTTAATTATCTCATCTAAGTTTGTGACATTTGTGTTACTCCAATGTCCTTTACATAGGGCTTGAGTGACATTATACCTTCCTCGCAATAACATTCAGAATTGTATCTAGTGAATTACTCAGCAACCAATCTATTGGCATATCATAGCTGTGCTGTGTGAACTACATTATGAAGTAGTTAAAAGAAGGTTGCTCTTCAAATGTATCAACCTAATTTGTTTAGTTTTATATTCAAGGAGATGTCTTTTAGGAGCACATTCTCCCGTCTTCCTGCCCTTGCCATGTCCTACTTCTCCTCCCAGATAGCAAGGAATTATTACAGATTCCCAGAAAGTATAAATCCCTGAATATATGCCCTGAAGACAACATGACCAAACATATTCATCTGTATACTTGAGTATTTGTAAACATCCCTTTTCTGTGGATCATGGGGCATACCTAAATCACCCTTGTTAAAATGGAAATGCCTCAAAACAAACCAGCTATACACAGCAGTACAAAAATATTAAGGAAAGAGGTCATTGTTCACTATATGTTCATGTGTTTGCCTCTTATGAGCCCATCAGCAGATCTTAAGTAGTTTCTTCCTATGCTCTGAAACACTAGGCTATAAAAGTGATACCTGGTGGTTAGTGCAAAGAATTAAGGCTATGAGCTGTTCATGAGGTACTGCGTGTGGTACAGAGTTTGATTCCCCTCTGCCTTCATTTGCCTACTGTGTGACTTTCAGCAAGTCATTAAACAAGGCAGTGCTTCGAGGCAACTAGGAATTTTGGCTAGGTTCCTCTATTGTCTCCTGCACTGCATTCCTAAAAACTACCCTTGGACCTATAATTATCCCAGGGCACTAGAACTAAGTAAAAATGAGAAAAAGAATGCCAACATTTCCATTGGACAGTCAGACTAAAATATATCAGGATAAAGGATTTTGGTTGTGCTTTGTTTTTTTCACCACTCGAAAGAAACAGGCTGACTAGACAAGCATACAGACAGAGATGAAGGACATTAAGTGAGACTTTATTAACTGCATTCATGCAACATCTCTTTATACATATCCATTTTAGCTGTATTTATTTTTTTAGAAAAGTTCTGAGGAGGTCTGTGTTTATGCTGACCTTTAACAACACCCATGAGCATACAGCATATGTTGTTTTAACTACTAGTATTTTTTCTTAATTTTATTGTTGACGGTTTATCATCACTTTTGAAATATATGACATCATGACATCACTTTATGGCTTTTTCTTGTAGGTCATCAGCATTATGTGATGTAAGAGTCATAATTCAATGTTTTCTTTCAGTGTCATATGTGCTACAGATTAAAGACTTATTAACAGCTGGCCTATTTGTACAAGGGCAATGACTATGTCTCATTTGTTGGTAACACAGGTATGAACAGCATTTCTTGAGCCAGAAGGTCAGGTAGCTGGGAAGAGGAATTGAATATATCAATGGCTCAACTCAGCTTCACTAGAGTAAGGTGGAGGAAATTTCCAGTCCCCCAGCACCTACACTCTTAGTGTCTACTTGAGGAACTGCAGTAAAATGCTAAGGGACTAGAAAAACTTGCACCCATAAATGAAAGTGGACTCTATGTAGACATGCAGGCTACCTCTTTAGAATTAAGGTAAAGACTTAAAATCAAAAAGTAAAAAAAATCAAGGTCTAAAGACATGCGTCTGGAGCATTTCTCCCTGGGCCTCCACTGAAAACAGACTCTGTGGAGCCTAGTCGGACTTTCCCGGTCAACAAATGTTAAATAAATAAATAAATAAATAACAATTAGTTACACAGAGGGTTGGGCATATCACACACAAAAGTTATTTTCTTAAAATGTTATATCTGACATTAAGTCAGCTTTAGAGATTAAGAACTGTTTATTGATTTGTACTATAAGCCAGTTTTCCATATTCAGATCATATGTACCCATTACATAGTTTGTTAAGCATTTTAGTCTCATAATATTAAATGCAAAATCCTTATCTTTTAAGCTTACGATTTCTTGAAAGTTCAGACTATGCATTGTGATGTGAATGCTATAGAGAATGATGTGAAACACCACACTTTTATCTCTGGATATTTATATATAACATTTCTAAATGCTTTAATAAACACAGCAAGCTATTAAAATACAATTCAAGCTCAAAGTCCATGTAGCAGATTATGAAATCTAGAAGCAATTGCATGAATGCATATTAGGAACATGACTAGGAGGAGAAGTTGCAGTTATACAGGTGTCTGAAGGGATTGTTTTCAACACCTCTAGCACTATCTTGACTAATCATAAACTTTGACTTTTGTGTAAATGGTTTTTATTCATTCTGAATTTGGTATCTGCTCTCACTAAATTATATTTATTAATTTAAAATGAGATTTTCTAAGTAATAAATTAGCCTCTGCCCTTAAAAAAAGTCAAGTGTATCCATCCACCTGAGCCACACATCTGTTAGTTAAGGAGAAGGACTAGCAATGTTTCGTAGATCAATCTCACAGTAATAGTCTAAAATCTGAATCAGCAACCCTTTCTGACTCAGAGATAGGCCAACTGCAGTGATCTTACATGGTCTGTGGGATCACTGTGATGGGCCATCTCTTTTGTTTGAGATGTCTCCTAAGGCAGTCAGTGGGAGTGGTCTGTGCTAATTAGCCATTTATTCTCTCCGCAGAAATGTTTGTGGGATTTACACAGCCAAGGAATTCAGATAATTACTCAGGTGTGTAAATTAGCCTGCCATCCAAGTTAATTAAACTTGGCCAAAAGTTTACATTCACTCATTACTTTTAATGGGTAAGACTGCATTATACATAACTTCTGTGGAGTTAGTGGACAGGTAGTGGGCTTGAGGTTGTGCACGTGTGTATATGTACTGCTGCATTAGAGAGTTTATGTAGAGGTGCACATGTGAACATGTGTGCATGTGGTGTGTGTGTGTGTGCGTGTGTGCATGCATGCATTTATGTGTGGATAAGAGTATCTATGAATGTGATCACGTACGGGACAGAGTATATGTGTGGTGTGTTTTTGTGTGCATGTGGATGGGCGGGTATATGGGTGTGGTTATATATGACTATGTGTGTGAATGTGTGTGTGTGTGTATGTGTGTGTGTGGGGGGTGCTATCATACCTCTAAACACCCCTAGACTAATGATCAAATCTTGCAGTATTGGGAGCATACCTCTCAACCTCTTAGAGCAAGAAATCTGGACAATGTCATAACTAAAAGTGGGACAAAGGTCCAAAGATAGGGACAATTTTTAAATACTGCTCTTACAAACTTACAAAGTTGATAGAATAACAGGTTTTGCATTAGACTGAATTTTCTAAAGGGTATGAAGTCTGAAACTCAAATGTTTGCCATTATTTTCTAACTTCAGTCTCAACTGATTTGCCACAAATTTGCTAGAAAACCACTATTTTATGAAAAATGGACCAAAAATATGAGGCAAAAATGTGGACATTGTGAGAAAATCTGTACAACTGAGAGGTATGATTGAGAAGGGGAACACTAGATACCTGAGAAACATACATACTAGACTAATGTCACTTAAGTTAACAGAACAATAGTTTTGTAGTACAAAAGATCCATGAATGATGTAATCACTAGACACCAGGAATAATCTAGAAGTATTACTCTAAAATCTCTTAAAAAGGTTACTGGAACAATAGTTTTAAGGCACAAAACACATAAGATGGATGAGGGAGGATAACACTAGACACTGGGGCAAATCATTAAATATTACCATAACTCAAACCTTTTTTTCTTCACCCTGTACCCTTTGCACAAAAAGAAACTCATCAACTAAGCAGAGCATTAGGCCTCTGCACTAGCAGTTGACACCATGGATACTCTTTAAACTGAAAAAAATAAAGGATTCAAACTTCTTATCTATGCCTCAGGAAGTATCTTACTGATAGTGCTTTAATCCTCCGCATCATACTACAGCCTTTTTATTAGGGTGCATTTTCTGAATGATAGTATTTTAATCCTCTGCATCATACTACAGTCCTTTTATTAGGGTGCATTTTCTGAATGATAGTATTTTAATCCTCTGCATCATACTACAGTCCTTTTATTAGGATGCATTTTCTGAATGATAGTGCTTTAATCCTCCCCATCATACTACAGCCCTTTTATTATGGTGCATTTTCTGAATGATAGTGTTTTAATCCTATGCATCATACTACATTCCTTTTATTAGGGTGCATTTTCTGAATGATAGTGCTTTAATCCTCCCCATCATACTACAGCCCTTTTATTAGGGTGCATTTTCTGAATGATAGTGCTTTAATACTCTGCATCATACTACAGCCCTTTATTAGAGTGCATTTTCTGAATGATAGTGCTTTAATCCTCTGCATCATACTACAGCCCTTTTATTAGGGTGCATTTTCTGAATGATAATGCTTTAATCCTCTGCATCATACTACAGCCCTTTTATTAGGGTGCATTTTCTGAATGATAGTGTTTTAATCCTCTACTTCATACTACAGCCCTTTTATTAGGGTGCATTTTCTGAATGATAATGTTTTAATCCTCTGCATCATATTACAGCCCTTTTATTAGGGTGCATTTTCTGAATGATAGTGTTTTAATCCTCTGCATCATACTACAGCCCTTTTATTATGGTGCATTTTCTGAATGATAGTGTTTTAATCCTCTGCATCATACTACAGACTTTTTATTAGGGTGCATTTTCTGAATTATAGTGTTTTAATCCTGTGCATCATACTACAGCCCTTTTATTAGGGTGCATTTTATGAATGATAGTGTTTTAATCCTCTGCATCATACTAAAGCTCTTTTATTAAGATACATTTTCTGAATTATAGTGTTTTAATCCTCTGTATCATACTACAGCCCTTTTATTAGGGTGCATTTTCTGTATAATATGTATGAGGCTGTAATGGCTGGTATTCTTGACTAATTGTGATGGGGATAACGATGAAATATGGCAATATTGGGTGTATGTTCAGCCATTAAATGAAATGAATGTTCACTGAATGAACATTCAATGGATATGGTTGGATGCTCAGCCGCAAGATCAGGGATTTTCTGTTAAGGGGGGGGGGGGGCTGCCATGGCTCTATATGGTTGTGCTGATGACTATTGGACAACCAGAGGAACACTTGATGACACAATGGAGATTTGTTTTTAAATATTACTCCTCAATACACTTAAAAAGGTAATAGAGCTACATGTCTAGAATCACAATGTAGTTTCTGAACAGTAAGAAAAATGCAGCTGCAATGTCTGGCATTACTGACTGACAGTAATCATCAGTTATTTATGAGGGACACAGAAAAAAATCAGATGATACATCAGGGATGTTGTGTAAAATCAGTCACATGTAAGAGGTATGCGGAGGTGTCTGTATGTGTGTGGGAGAATGATTTTGGGGGCACCTGTGCTAATGTGATGCATGGGTCGCTACTGGTACTTACCACAGCAAAGTGCTGATTCCAAGTGGTAATACCATGTGATTCAGAGACAGCCAAATTAGCCAGTAATAAGGCCTTTCCTCACTGCAGCTGATGTGTCTGAATCATGGTTTCCATGACTGCTGAAACATTCCCTTTTGGCTGCAGCACCAACAGTTGGTTTCTTTATGAATCATAGGGTATATCAGTACTGATTTAATATCTAGCCCTATTTATACCATTTGTATTTTACTTGAACATCTATTATAGAACAAATAATAGTTTTTTTTAATTTAATTGGAGTTTTTTCATTAGATGTCAGGCATAGCCAAGGAGACAGCATTTGCATCTAACTACAGTGATATTATCTTGGTAGTTTGGATGAAGAAATATAGTCATAATCAATTTATTAAGTTCCTGTGCAATCATTTCTTCTAAATGCTTTGTGCACAGTATTTTCTACACATGGAATAGTAACATTAATGACTTTGATTCATTTGTTCAATATCTAGGTGGTACAGGTTTATGTCACATCACTGAATCTCACTTCAGCGAATGACTCTTCATCGAACAACTAATCATCGAAGTCACTAATCAGCGAACAAACTTTTCAGTGAAAAATTTCCTAGGGCAAACAGATGGTTGGCCACTGTCTGGAGTTTGCCCTTTTCTTACAACACAGTAAGAGGGCAAATGAATAGGGTTAAGAGGATTTGCAATAATGAAGAAGTGTTGAAGAAAGAAGTATCCAATCTTGAACAATTGTTTGTAGATAGAGGATATAATAAATCTACTACTGGAACAATAAGGAAAGAGGTTTTCAGGGATGCAGTTAGTAATAATTCATGGTCTACATCTGACCTGCCTTTAAATATGACTAAGAATAGCGACCGAGATGACAGGGTCTCCTTTGTTATTAAGTATACCAATGACAGCAGCATTGCATGTAACATAATAATGAAAAACTGGCACCTTTTGACAGCAGAGAGGATGATATCTGGAGTTGTGGAGGACATACCTAGGTTTACCTATAAGAACAGTCCTAATTTAAAACAGTTATTGTGTAATGATAAACAACCAAGACAGAAGTTCTGGGGCAAATTAAGTATGTTTCCTTGTATGAATTGTTCGACATGTAAAGTTATAAGTAAGATGCAGTGTTATGAACACCCTACTATTAATTTTATATTTAAACCTAGGTTTTATGCCTCTTGTAGCAACAGTAATATAACACATTTAACGACTTGTAACCATTGTTTAAGTTTTTATGTTGTGAAGACATTGAAACGGTTGAAAGACAGGGTATATAATCATTTATATGATATAAGGAATTTAAATGTACATAATACTTTAGCCAAACATATTGTAGAACTTCCCTCACATAGTTTTAGTTTTACAGTGTTACAGCAAGTGCATAAAAGTACAAGAGGGGGAGACAACAATTACTTGGAGCAAGTAGAGCTTAAGTGGATCTTAAGGAAGCAAGCCCATGTTTCTCCAGGTCTTAATAATAATGTATGCATTAAACTAGCATGGTCTGGATGCCACCTTAAGAGAAAGAAGTGGTTTAAATGATGTTACTTTGTTAATTAGTCTTAATTTGCACTTAGTATGTGTTTGATAGATTGAATATGGGTATATAAACTGTGACAGAAGCATTGTGATTTTAAGGATCTGATGAAGCGTAGTTATCTACGTGAAAGCACTTATCCATTTTATCTGTATTGGTGTTTTATTATTTTTATGTTCTATTAAATTGGAAGCTATTGCCGTGATTTATTTATTTATTTTACATTTGTTAACCGGGGGTGTCTGACTGAGTCGAAAAGGCCCTTTTTCAGCAGAGGCCCAGGGAGAAAAGCTCCACACAGAAAAATTACAGATACATTTAGATATTTAGACATGATAAGTATACACACAAATTACAACAGACATGGTTTTTACAGTGGCATGCAGCACATTAACAGTTACAGTGGAGAGAACAAACAAGAAAATATTAATTTAAAGATAAAGGTAATTAATAGATTTGTGGTGTACAGCTGAAATTTGGAACATAGGTAGAATACATACACAGTACACAGGTACAGTACATACATACATTGTACTTTAGCCAGTGTTTGTGAATAAGAGTGAAAACTATGATCAAGTACTCTTGTCTTAGTATGTGTATCAGGTTGTCCTGTCAGTTTTTATGACATTTATTTTTGGGTCTGACTCAGACATTTGGGCTGCCTTGGTAGTTTTTATTTGCTTGGGTCTAGAAGAAGAGTAGGGTTGGAGTAGGTTCTGAAGTGATGGGCTCTTATGGGGGTGGTTTATTAGTTTGTGGGCAAATGAGAGTTGATTCAGGTAAAGAAGTTGAGGGAGGCCAAGCCAATCAAGTTCCCTAAGTGAGTTGCAGTGGTGGCTGCGATAGGATGCGCCTGTTGCAAACTTTGCAATTTTATTGTAGCAGGATTCTAGTCTGATTAGATCATACTGTCTAAGGTTGGTAAGTATGGGTGAGACATAGAGTAAGATGAAGATTAGCTGGGAGTTGGCAAAAGCAGTCCTGGCTATGCTGGTTAGGTATTGTTTGTTTCTAAAAAGTGCCCAGAGTTTTTTATGAACTTTTTTTATGGTAAGAGATATGTGAATTTGAGTTTGTTGTCAATTTCCACACCTAGAAGTTTGGTGTGGTCATATGGGGAGATGATGGTGTTGTTCTTGGCATGAATGTTGAAGAGGGTGGAGGACTGTATTGATTTAGAGGGTTGAAAGATAAGCAGTTTTGTTTTGTTTGGATTGAGTAGAAGTTGGGCATTAGAAAGCCAGCTTTCTACAGATGTGAAAGTTTCTTATGTGATATTTTGGAGTTCTGGTAAAGTGGGGGCAGTGCAGATAAGAGTGGAGTCATCTGCATATTGTATGAGAGTGTCATGTTTGGTGGAGGTATGAATGTTGATGAAGAGGGAGAATAATAGGGGGCCAAGGATATAGCCTTGGGGGACTCTGAGAGAGACTGGTAGATGAGGGGAGAGCTGATCATGCCAAACCATTGATTGCTGTTGGCCCGAGAGATAATTGTGGAACCAGTGGGTGACAGAGTGGGAAAAGGAAAGATTAGTGAGGACAGAGAGAAGGATATTGTGAGATACCATATCAAAAGCTTTTGATAGGTTCAGAAATATAGCAGAGGAGTATAGGCCATTGTTTTTATGGTGCAGGATCGTGTTGGTGAAAGAAAGCAGGGTGGTGGTGGTGCTGTAAAATGGCCTGAAGCCATGCTGGGTTTTGGAGAAGAGATTGTTAGTTAATTGATAATTTAGTACCTGAGAGTTTATACATTTCTCAAGAATATTAGAGAGTGGGGAGATGACGGCAATCGGGTGGTAGTTGGAAAGGTCGGTGGATGACCCACCTTTGTGTAGGGGAATGATGTGTGAGATCTTCCACAGACTGGCAAGTAGCTTTCTGATATGGAGTGGTTATTTAATATGGAAATTGGGTAGGCTAGGGTGTCCACTGCTATTTTTAGGTATTCTGAGGGTAGGTTGTCAGCAGCAAGTTTAGTAAGCTTTAGTTTTGTCAGAAGTTTTTTATATAGGAGGTGGGTACTGCGAAGAAGGTGAAGAAGGGGAGGGTGGGGGGGTTGGGGTTGTGTGAGGGGCTGGTGTATGAGAAGAGTTGTTGTTTGGCTAGTGATCGAATGGTTTCAGTGACGTGTATGTTAAAAGTGTCAGCTATACTGCTGGAGGAGGAGGGGATGGTAGATGGTGGGGGGGGGGTGCTTAGCTTACCTGGGTGGATATTGTGGACCAGAAATGTTTAGGATTGTGATGGGAGGAGTTTAGGGTGGACTGATAGTAAAGGGCTTTATCTGTTTTTGTTTGCTTTACATGCAAGTTATGTGTGACTTTACATATGCTACTGAAACCTTTCAACAACCTATAGGGACACAGTTGGGGTATTTAAGGCACCCGCTCAAGAATACTCTATCCATTTTTCAATGCCATGTTTCAGCATGTGATAGAGCATATCTGGTTCCAATGTACCACCCAGGAGAGATCAAACACTGTGTAAGACTTCTATTACCCAGCTCATTTTCCTTAGGTACTACAAACCATAGACTGCACACACATTGAAATAAAGGCTCCACCTGATGATGACCTGGGAAGAAAGTACATGAACCACAAATAGTATAATTTTATTAACTGCCAAGTGTTCTGTAATGAACAAGGTATCATCTATAATGTGTCTGCAGGCAACCCAGGTAGGTATTACAACTCCCATATATGGCAGAGCTGTGACCTGTACCAATGTTTTTGCAAGGGGTGACTTCCACCAGGTGCATGTTATTGACTATACTGGATATTTCCTGGAACCCATTCTGATGACATCCATCTGAAATGCACACAACAAAGCAGACTAAGGATATTATTTCATGCAGCTGCAAACACTGCGCATTAGTGAGTTTATGTTTACAATACTGAAGATACAGTTCCTCGGTCTGTATTCATGAAGTTGTGCCCTGCAGTATGACACAGACATGTTTGCAAAATTATTTTCACTATGTACAGTATTAAACAATATGATACTTAGAAGGCAGTTACAGCAGGGTTGCAGTTGTAGGAGGAGCAGCCCCCAACACACTGGGAAGGGAAGGCTGAGCCAGATGAGGAGATGATGAAGGAGCCAGAAGCAGGGGATGACTATGGTAGACTGAGGTGTGAACAGTATGGTGTGGCAAAGAGGCTTGCACATAATTGTGGCCTATAGTAAAGAACAGTAAAGCAGTATCACCAGGCTGAACTTACTCATGCACATACTGTCTGCACTGTGCATGAGAAAGAGGCAATCAAAGCAACAATATACAAAGGTAATGGCACAGCTATCATTATTTACAGAGGTGGAGGAGGGAGCATATGTGTGGGTATCTTTCACAAGGAAATATGTGAGAGATGAAGACAAAAGCAACATTGCAGTGGTGAGTATGGGCTTTCAGTGAATCAGTGTGGGGGCATTAACATAAAAGATTTTGTGAAGAGCCAGTGCCAATGTAAGTGTGTGTGTGTGTGTGTGTGTGTGTGTGTGTGTGTGTGTGTGTGTGTGTGTGTGTGTGTGTGTGTGTGTGTCTGTGTGTGTGTGTGATGTAATAGGGGCTGTGGTGGTATGAGTGTGTCTCTGCTGTGACACAGCCATGGAAGTAGTTGCAGCACTGTGGTTTATTACTAGACAAGTACAGAGCATGATTAAACACATCCCATGCCTGCACCCACCCATGACAGCTGCACTGGTCACTCCATGGCACTCACTAGATATCAGCATGCTGCATGACTATGAATAACATCCAGTACAAGACATGCTACTGCTGTGACTGCCATGACCCCATAGCTGTCCTGTTCTGACCATAGATTTCTCCACAGCAGATGTAGGTATTTCAGCTATGATGTCCTGTTCTGACCATAGATTTCTCCACAGCAGATGTAGGCATCTCAGCCATGATGGCCTCCAGCAGTAGAGATAGGAATGGATAGGCTTTAGTGATTGATGCCAGGTGAGCTTGACAAGGTATGACATCTTTAAGTATGTGACTTAATCTATCAAAACTAAATTGCATATATGGGAAATGCACCTGTACAGGCCATCTTTCAAACCCTGCATCAGCGTCACTAACTCCACCATGGCTGTGGTGGTACAAGCTTGTGACTCCATGAAGGCCCTTCACTTACACTGGGTGTGGCCACTGGCACATCAACTTAACTATGTCACCAGGTAACACCACTATCCACCCAACTGTGTGTACCCCCACCCAAGGGGGCCGGGGCATATCCTGACATGTGCCTGGCAGTGGGTACCACACTTCACTGACTACTAGTACCCCTAGTAGCCTATCCTCCCTGCATTCACAGGCATAGAAACTGTGTCATGTTCCATGTTAGGGACGCAGTGGACAAATTCCCTGTGTCCAACACACACACACACACACACACACACACACACACACACACACACACACACACACACACACACACACACACACACACAGAAACACACACACATATGCACACTGCACTACCTGTGAAATTGCATTCCTGCCATCAACACCAGAGATTGTAGATCCTCCAGTATCAGCACATCCAAATTGCTTGTCCCAGATAAAGAATAACCTGTGAACAAAGCAAAGCACAATACCCTGTGTTAGTATGACCTGACACCTGGAATATTATTGAAAGTCAGGTGTAGGAATACTATACTTTCAAAACAAAACATCTAAATTACATATTTTCTGTAGATGGTTACACAGGTGGAATCCCTGATGTTTCTATATAACCCAAATCAGATAGCTTTAATAACTTAGTGACTAAGAAGTCAGAAGGACTTACAGCTACTGTTACAGAGGAAGAACTCTATGCACCTGGGCATCTCTAGTAGATCATCTAGGTGCACGTTGAAGCTCTGCACCAAAATGTAGCACCTTACTGTGGGACCGTGTGGAGATATTGCTGCCTCGGATAGAGGGGAGATACTCCTCCATTTCTGAGAGGGGGCTCATCTGATGGCACACCACCCATTAACTTACCTTTCCGTGGCAGGTGGACAACTCATTTTTTAGCAACATGAGCAATGTCAGTGGCAGTGTAGTGGATCACAATTGCAATGTCAGTGGCACTGCAGCTGAACACATGAGCAATGTCAGTGGCACTGCAGTGGATCACAATTGCAATGTCAGTGGCACTGCAGCTGACCACATGAGCAATGTCAGTGGCACTGCAGTGGATCACAATTGCAATGTCAGTGGCACTGTAGCTGACGACATGAACAATGTCAGTGGCACTGCAGTGGACCATATGAGCACTGCAGTGGATCATTCCGTAACTATGATCCTCACCACTAACAGCATTACTGTCCACCAGCAGATCTTTCCAGACATGCCCTTGGTAGACCCGATTGGCAGCATGCTGCTCAAAGAGTCACTGGCCATGGAGCTGGAGGTCCAGACGTAGTACCTCATTCTCTACATCTGAAAATTAGTTTTTTCATGTAACTTTTTCAGCAGAATCAACAGTGTTTTTCTGCTTGCTACGGTTTTTAGGGATTGCTCTGAAGGTATGAAAAACAATATTATTCCTTTACTGGTCATGAGTGACCTAGAAAACCCTTACAACACTGTTCTCTTCCTTGCCCATTAACCATGCTGCTGTGTGTGAAACAGTCATTTGTCTATCCAGACAGTTTACCTACTAACAGGCACATAATATTAATGAGTAAATGCCACCCCCCCGTAATGTCTACAACAGCCTTAAGATCCCCACTCCTCAAGGTGACATTTATTTTTTATTTATTTAACATTTGTTTACTGGGAAAGTCTGACTTGGAACAACGCCAATTTTCAGTGGCGGCCCGGAGAGAAACGCTCCAGATGCATGTCTTTGTAACATAGAAGGAAACCAGAGCACCTAGAGAAAGTCCACACAGATGCAGGGAGGACATGCAGACTCCACACAGAAGGCAGCCTAGCTGAGAATTGAACTGGAGAACCTCTTGCTGTGAAGCAACAATGCAACCGCTGCACCGCCAACATGAGTAAGATTTTTGCACATGCAGCACATGTATATGCTATAGAACTGGCAAATGATTTTGCACAAAATGACAGCACAAGGACAGCTGGAATGTGTTAGGATGTGTTCTGAGTACCTGCTGACGGGTGTGATTCTGATCAAAATAAAAATCAAACACCAAAAATACTATCAAAAGAAACAAAAAGCAGAAATAACTGGAGCAAAGAAATATATAAATATCACACCAAGCAGGCAGAATGCTGACTTTTAATAGTGCTTCCTGGTACCCCGGATAGGTGCCTACAAGGGATAACTCTTATACCATTAGCAGCTCCAATTTATATGAAAAACAGACAATTACCAATTATTCAATCAATTGTACAACCCTTACAAATTCCACCAACAAAGTGAGACAAAAACTTTAATCCTATAAGGTGTAAATCACACAAAACATTACAATATTGCACCTGTTGATTAGGCAGCTTCTAAAAAATAAGTATTTAATAGAATTAAATCAGTTTACTTGAAATTTCAATACTTATATATATCAAAATTGCCACATGCAATCAGATTTGCAAACATAAATTTATATTTAATATGATATTATACAAATTTTATAAAATACACGTGTTGACTTCCTGATTATAACCATTGGGATGAAGAGTTCCGAAATTAATTATTAACTTGGCTTCCAACTGTAACAATTTGGTTAAATACTTAATCCCCTTATTCACAATGGGTTTTGCCAAAACGCTAAAAAATAAGCTACCATCTGAACCTCCATGTTCTTGTTGTGTCTTTCGGCTTTTCCCAGTTAGGGGTCGCCACAGCGGAACTCCGGTCCGCTAATGATTGGCAGTATATTTTTACATGCTGATAACAAAAACCACACAGTGAACTGCATCAACCGTTTTATTCCACAAACATAAAAAATAAAAAAGTACTTAGCGCTTTCACCCACACATATCAGGGCATCATCAGAGTACAAAGGATTAACATCAAGGCCATTCATATATATACAAAAATTGCCTAATAACATAATTGATCAATTAATTAATTGATTGATCAATTCAATGTAGAGGTATATGTTAAAGTGACTTGGCTCAAATATAAAACAACCTTTTTGAAATACATATTATATATATGTCAACACTATACATATATGAATAAATAAAAAGATAAAAAGCTTAGGGTTAGGGGTCGCCACAGTGGAACTCCGGTCCACTAATGATTGGCAGTAGATTTTTACATGCTGAGTTGCTGGCCCTGATGCACAACCTTCAATGAAGGTATGCCCATTCATGCATGTCTCCACACAGAAGACGATATAGCTGAGAATCGAACCGGACAACATCTTACTGTGAGGCGACAACCCTACCGCAGCACCACCACCACAGTTCCCCATCCGAACCTCCATGTGCTGTATGAAAATGGTTGGCCACTGGGCTTTCCATTCTACCATTTCATATGTCACACAAATGTTCCATTATACGAATCTTTGCCGTCCTTTTAGTTTGGCCAATATACCATCTAGTTGGTGTGCACCCACATCCAATGATATATACAATCCCACAAGACTGGCAGTTGAAAGAGCCCATGGCCATATATTTCTTTTTGTTAATAAAGGCCCCATCCAAATTCTTGGCTTTGCCACAGACCCCACAACCACCACACCTTTTCATAGGTTCATAGGTAGGTACTAGGCTATCAGCCCAAGGGCCTATGCAAGCTTAGCCAACACGGTTCTTTGGCTTTCAGCACCCAAGAATGTTATTTTCCTGTGCACCCTGTTGAGCAGAGCCACAGAGGTGAATTGCCTATTTCCCACCCATTTATCAAGATTTCTCTTGAAGAATGCCAATGAGGAAATCTGCCTGACATAGATAGGTAGCTTGTTCCAGAGTATGGGAAGTCTCTGGGACAGGAATCTATCCCTCCAGCATGTTCTGTTTATTGTGGTGACAAGGTTTTGGTCCCTAGAGCATGTTTACCTGAGGGATTGCAATTTCTTTAGTTGTAGCATGTCTAACAGCAATGGATTTGACATAGCTTTGTATGTTAGGCAGAGATCACCTCGGAGTGGGTGACATGCTACGGAGTAAAGCTGTAGTTTTTTGAGACGGTCAGCATAGGGCATCTGTTTGAGGCCTATAATCCTCTTTGTGAGGTACTTTATGTGGGCTTTCCAGCTGTTGAGATGTCTTGTGAGGTACATTCCAAAAGGGGTATTGTACTCAATAATGGGTCTAATGAGAGTTGAACAGAGGGGAACAATAACCTCTTTTTTCCTTGATGAAAACCCTTTCATGATAAGGTGTGCCATGTAGAAGGATTTCCTGACTACTGCGGCAGTGTGATTATCAAAGGAGAGACTACTGTCCACCTGAGTCCCAAGGTCTCTTATCACACCCTTGGTGTTAAGTGGACTGCTGCTGTTCATGAGTGCAGAATTTTTACCAAACGTGATGACAATGCACTTTTTGGCATTTAGCTTGAGGCCATGGCTCTGCCATCAGGCATCTGTCTCAGTCAGGCCCTTCTGTAGGCTGTCCACATCATTTGGGGAATTGACTATGGCACCTATTTTGCAGTCATCTGCGAACTTCATCAGCCAGAGGCCCTCTGTGTTAGCCAGTACTTCAGAGAAGTAGATACCAAACAGGAGAGGACCCAGGACTGAACCCTGTGGTACTCCACTTGTCACTGGTTTAAAGTCAGATTTGGAGCCTGCAACTTTTACAGTGTGGGTTCTGTCAGTGAGCCAGTTGGCAACTCATCTGGTAACGTATGGATTTATACCCAGTTTAGTGAGTTTATCTACAATTCCAGAATGGGGAATGGTGTCAAAAGCCTTGCCGAGGTCAAGATAGGCTGTGTGAAATGCCTTACCCTCGTCTACGGCTTTGGTGACTGTTTTAAAGAAGTTGATCAGGTTCAGGAGGCATGATCTGCCCTTCACAAACCCGAACTGGGTGGGGTCCAGAGTTTGGAGGTTACCAGTGTCTTTGTTTTTGAGTTCCATGATGATATGCTTCATGGCCTTGCAGACCAAGCTCATCAGGCTAATAGGGCGATAGTTCCCGGGGTCCATGGTGGCTCCCTCTTTGTGGAGTGGTATAACTATTGCTGTGCACCATTCAGTGGATACAAAGCCTGACATGAGGCTATGGTTGTATATGGTGATTAGGTGGGGGGGCCAGTTCATTATGAAGTTCGTGTAAAATGCAGTCTGGAATTTTGTTTGGTCCCATGTAAGCTGTGTTTTTGGCTTTGGAGAGTGCAGTTTTTACCTGCGCAGCTGTGATTGCAGGGGCTCTGCATTCTTCTGGTTTAGTTATGGATCCTTTAGGGGGTGAGAGGGGGGTAAAGTTAGCACTGAACCTATCAGCCAGGATGTTGGCGATATCAGTTGGATCTCTAAATTTCATGCCATTGTGCTGTAACTCAGAGCAGACCTGGGTGTTGCCAATGAGATTCTTGACATAGCTATAGAATGCTGTGTGGTTGTCCTTAGAATCAGTGGCAATATTGTTTTCACAGCTAGCTTTGGAGGATTTTATGAGGGATCTCAGCTTCTTGCTGAGGCTGACCAGGGAGCTCCTCCACTCATGGGATTTTACTCTCTTCTGCAACAGTTTCTTCCTTCTGTTGTAGAGTTTGTTTAAAGCAGGGGACCACCAGATTGGCTTCCTTTTTTTGTGTGATTTACACCTTATAGGGTTAAAGTTGTTGTCTCACTTTGTTGGTGGAATTTGTAAGGGTTGTAAGATTGATTGAATAATTTGTAATTGTCTGTTTTTTATATAAATTGGAGCTGCTAATGGTGTAAGAGTTATTACCTTGTAGTCACCTAGCTGAGGTACCAGAAAGCACTATTAAAATTCCGTATTCTACCTGCTTGGTGTGATATTTATATATTTTTTTGCTCCAGTTATTTCTGCTTTGTGTTTCTGATTAGGCTTAGAAATACTTCAACACAGTGATTGCCTTACCCTGGCGGTAGGCTTCTTATTACACCTGCTCAATAACCAATAAAAGTTTTATCAAAGGTATATCATAACGTACTTAATTACCACAGCAGCTAATATTATTCATTGTTTAAAAAGTGAATAAGTACCGCCTACTTAGTATAAGTCCTAGATGCTGTTGTAGAAGCAATTAGAGTACAATCCACCTGTTGCAGGTTTTGAATTTGCTGGTCTTGGAATTCTTCTGTTGATGGTGCTTAGTGTCTTCTCCCACAGCTATATTGTGCAAATTTTGGTCCCCGAGTGAGGGAACTGTGCAAGTGATGGCTCAACTCTTTACCGTTTCTGAACTGCTTAATTTTCACATTGTACGTACTGGTTAAACGTAGTGCTGAATTCTACACAACATTGTGCAAGTGCCTGGGCACCTTCGGGCAACACTGTGCATGTGCGGTTCACACCATGATAGTAGGGGGGTAGCTGTAATTCCACATCTGATCTAGTGGGAATGGAGCCCTTGTATGCATGTTGTATTAACCACATTAAAACAGATACAGAACTGCCATGTTTCACCTCTTAAAGTGCAAGACCCAAACATGGTAATACAATACATATACCAGGCTATGCTACCACTTGTTACTCAAATGAGCTGCCTATTTTTGCACAGCAGCTGGCATACCCATGAGTGTGATGATGCCTATGGATTTGCACCTCCCCTGGTTGTTTTTTTGTGCCATTATTAGTACTGGTAATTTAATGTGTGACTTTGTCGTAAGTCTGAGTAAAGCATCTATAACTGCCATGGAAACGTAACTGCATTTTTTTTCTTTGTGCATTTCATTTGTATCACACTGTATGAAGGTGTTAGGCAGATTATACAAGAAGTGTGACACAGTAAGATTTTGCCTTTCAGATTGCATACAAGGATGGCTGCAGGTGTGATTACTCCAATCAGCTGTGCATCATACCATCACTGGTAACTTCGAGCTGGTGCTTACTACTCTTTCAAGAACAATTCCAGTAGAGTTGTAAGGGAATATATATCTCAGCTGTGTTTTTCCTTTGTATATGTGCATTTATCTGACATATGCCATTACTGTGTGATTGACTGCTAGGTTTAGTTGGATTGCACAAGTGACCTAACATATTAAGAATTTATTTTTTAGATTGTATGAGATTATGGTTGTGGGGTTGATTCCCCCTGAGTTATCTTTTGCGACATCACTAGTAATTTGGGGTGTGGTCTTGCCTTCTGAATTGTGTGTGATAATGGCTATGTGTTTGAGTCTGTTGGTTGTAGGATGTGGACATGGGCCGTTGTTGATTTTTCAGTATAGTTTCTATACATATGAAGGAGCTGCATTGTTTGTTCATTGTATTTGTACTGCACTTTTTTCATTCTATCTGTATTTCCCTTTCCCGCCATCCTCTTTCTCACAATCCTTTGTATTACATTTATTTTCTTTATTATATTTATTGTTTTCATTTACTTTACAGTTACATGGAGCAGAAGTTGCATCTGCACCCACCCTTCCAGCAAGGCCTGTTGACCCTCATCCCCACAATTGGCAACACCACCACTACCAGCAACACCCACAACATCTAGTTTCAAGCTGCCAGAATCACATTAACACCTGCCCTGCAGCAGACACACCAGCCAAATGTGCACCAGACAGTAACACTGTTGTATCTGTCAGTAGCAGTACAAGTGGAGGTAACAGCTTTGTTACTTATAAGTAGCTGGAAGCCATTATTGACAGGAGACTACATGCTTGCGTCTGCTACTTAGGGAACCTCCTCCTGCAACTCATTGAGTTGCAGGTCTGCCCCACACTGGCTATACTGTTCAAGACAGGGTCCAGTGGCAAGGAAGTCCATGATAGTAAGTTCTGACTGGTTTGCACCTGACAGTGGTGGCATCCATGTAACTTCAGCCTGTTGTCCTGCCTTTAGTGATTATGTCTACCACTGTTTGCTTTCCCGTCCTCCACACACCATTGTCTTCCTTCTGATGTCTCCTTCTCCATTCAGCTCTCTGTCTCCCTCATTGTGTTAAAACCTCTCCTGTCAGCCTTGTCTGTCTTATATATTTGTTAGTGTGCCCACATTATCTGACCCAGTCCTTGTACCTTCATCTTACTTCCCTTACTACCTTCCTCAGTTTACCTTCTCTTAAAATATACATGGGCACCAGTCCCACAAAGAACTTAGCCCACCTTTCCCACCTCCACCCTGCTCATTCCTTCAGTTTTTACCGTATCTTCTTCCCACTGCTTGCTTCCCTCTTTTCATAACTTTCCTGTGTTCCCATTGTCACCTTTTAATTTGGTCAAAAATAGATGAACATACCTGTGTAATGGCCATTTAAAACTTGCACGTCAATGTTCCTTCTTATCACTATTTTCCATGTGGGATCATGCAGAACCTTATCAAGGCACATGCACAATGGACGAGCACTGCCTGCCCTTGTCTTTCCCCATGGCAGCACCTTGATGCTACAGTCTGTTCCTGCTGACCATGCTGCAGCTTTGAGAAGGATATTTAATTTGCTCAACCCCTTGCACTGATTTTCTTCACTATTAACCCCATGCACTGATTTTCTTCACTATTAACCCCTTGCACTGATTTTCTTCACTATTAACCCCTTGCACTGATTTTCTTCACTATTAACCCCTTGCACTGATTTTCTTCACTATTAACCCCTTGCACTGATTTTCTTCACTATTGACCCCTTGCACTGATTTTCTTCACTATTAATTCCTAATGAGGATCATGCCTCATAGTGGAAACAAACAAAACAGAGGTATGCTGGTCACAACCATGCCAGCAGTTTTTCTGAATCCCAACCAATATATCTTTATTTTCCTTTTCGAAATTTATTAAATCCTACTGAAACCTACAGACATTTTTAAGGACGATCCTACTGACATCTCTATGTGTCTAGTATAGCCTGTTCATGTTCACGAAAGTAATTTCAAAACCATGCTCTGTACAAGCCATTGAAAGAGTCCATCTTAAAACTTCTATAATGGAGAACATAATGGCGTTGACACTTGACATCCGCCTTGTTCAGCTACAGTAATATTAAAAGTCATTCATGTACTATTTGTTTATGGTATCATAAAGTCTGTATTTCTCAAGTGTTTCAATAACCAAATAACAAAGACAGAACTGCTTATCTTCATGTGAAAGCTCACTGCCCCACGAACAAAGCACTCCCAACATTATACGCATAACCGATTATAGGTTCATAGGTTCATAGGTAGATACTAGGCTATCTGCCCTAGGGCATTTATAAGCCTAGCCAGAGTGTATTTGGCTTCTGCCTCCCTATTAGATTAGCCTACTGTGCCTCTGTAAAGTAGGTCACAGAAGGTACCCTTTTAAGATTAGTTTACTGTGCCTCTGTCTAGCAGGGACACAGAAGAGATCCCAGGGGTGAATTTGCGATTTCCCATCCACGCGTCCAGATTTCTCTTGAAGAGGGTCAGCAAGGGGCTATGTCTAACATGAATTGGGATTCTATTCCAGAGTGAGGGGAGCCTCTGGGAAATGAATCTGTCCCTCCAGCATGTCCTATTTATTTTTGTGCTGAGGTTTAGGTCCCTGGAGCACTAAGGGACTTGGATTTTTTTGAGGTGGAGCATGTCCATTAATTCTGGGTTTGACATGGCTTTGTATGTCAGGCATAGATCGCCTCTGAGTAGGCAGTAAGCAACTGAGTAGAGCTGGAGTTTCTTTAGTCGAGCTGCATAAGACATCTGTTTGTAGCCCATGATCCTCTTGGTGAGGTACTTTTGGGGTCTCTCCCATTGCTGCAGGTGTCGGGTAAGGTACATCCCAAAAGGGGCATTGTATTCAATTATGGGCCTGATGAGTGACGAGTAGAGGGGCACAATGACCTCTCTTGATCTAGATACGAACCCGTTCGTGATAAGGTGGGCTATATAGAAGGTCTTTCTAACCACTTTGGCAACGTGATTATCAAAGGAGAGATTACTATCTACGTTGGTCCCCAAATCTCTAATTACTTCTTCCAGATTAATGGATTACCACCTATGTGGTAATTTGTGGGCACCTTGTTTTTCCCAAAGGGGATGACTATGCACTTTTTAGCATTTAGCTTGAGGCCGTGGCTCTGGCACCAAGCATCCGTCTCTGTGAGACCCTTTTGGAGGATGCTTGTGTCAGCTGGAGATTCGATTATGGCCCCCAGTTTGAAGTCATCTGCGAACTTTGTCAGCCATAATCCCCCCATGTTAGCCTGAACCTCAGAGAAGTATATACTGAACAAGAGAGGTCCCAGAACTGAGCCCTGTGGGATGCCACTTGTAACTGGTTTGGATTCGGACATGGCACCTGCGATTCTGACCATGTGGGTTCTATCTCTGAGCCAGTTTGCAACCCATCTTGTGATATAGGGGTTGATATTTAAGCTCGTAAGCTTATTTATGATGCCCGAGTGGGGTATTGTGTTGAAGGCTTTTGCGAGGTCCAGGTAGGCTGTGTGGACAACCTTGCCCTCATCTATGGCTTTGGTAACCGTTTCAAAGAAATCAACTAGGTTTAAGAGGCAAGATCTGCCCTTAACAAAGCCGAATTGGGTAGGGTCCAGTGTCTGGAGGCTCCCAATGTCTTTGTTTATGAGTTCCATGATAATACACTCCATAGCTTTACAGACCAGACTAGTCAGACTTATGGGGTGATAGTTTCTGGGGTCTGTTGTGGCACCACCTTTGTGGAGTGGGACCACTGTAGCTGTACGCCATTCTTTGGGTACATATCCTGTAGTAAGGCTAAGTTTGAACGGTGACTTAATGTGAGGGTTCAGTTCTTCTTGGAGCTCATGTAAGACACAGCCTGGGACACCGTTCAGTCCCATAGATGTGTTTTTTGCTTTGGAGAGGGCAGCTTTCACCTGTGCATCTGTGATGTCAGGGAGGTTACATTCAGTTGGGATAGGCATTTGCTCCTTTGGGGGGGGGGGGGGAGAAGTTTGCGCTGAATCTGTCTGCCAGGATGTTGGCTATGTCTGTAGATTTGGTATATTTTGTACCGTTATGCAACAATTCAGAGCATATATTATGCAACAATTCAGAGCATATATTATGCAACAATTCAGAGCATATCTGTGAGTTTCCGCACATGTTCCTGACATAACTAAAGAAGGCCTTGTGATTATCTTTAGTGTCTAGCACAATTTTTCTTTTGAAGCTGGCCTTTGATGATTTTATGAGGGATCGAAGTTTCTTGCTAATACTGATCAGAGATGCCTTCCCTTTTTGGGATTTTGCTCTGTCATGTAGTAGCTTCCTCCTTCTGTTGTATAGCTTATTTATGGCCGGGGTCCACCAGACCGGTCTCCTGTTTTTGGAGGAGTGAGTCTTGGTTTTATTTGGGATAGCACAATCCATGCATTCCTGCAGGTGCTCATAGAATGCATTTGTAAAGAATTCTGCGGATCGGGCTGTATTATCCTCTGGCCCAGGGGCTTTGAAGGATTCCACCTCAGTCTTGAGAAGTGCAAAGTTGGCTTTTGAGAAATTCTTTACAGTGATTTCCTTGGCTGAGGGTGGGGACGGGATATGGATGTCCAGGGAAATTTGTTTATGGTCTGATCTTACCAATGAGGGGGTTACCTCTGGTGTGGAACATAGAGTCCCCATGTTGGTGATGACCAGGTCCAATATGTTGTTCCCTCTTGTGGGAGTGGTGACCAGTTGTTCCATTGCGTTAGAGTTTATAAATTCAAGGAACCGTTGGGTGAGGGTGTTTGGGCTTGAGTAGTTTTCCCAGTCAATGCTTGGGTAGTTGAAGTCACCCAATAACATAGTGTTTGGAGAGACCTTCATATTCTCCAGTGTTCTCAGGAATGCCAAGTGGGGTTCCTGTAATAGGGAGGGTGTTCTGTAGCAGGCTACAAACTGAAAGGCAGTTTTGCCCACTGTTAGATGCACATTGATGGTTTCTGATGCTTCGTGCAGTGCCACTAACCTGGAGGTGTAGGTATCTTTGATGAATATAGATACTCCCCCTCCTTGTGTGCTTCAGTCCGAGTCTTGGGGCTGAAACGCATGGTATGAGTTATAACCTGGTAAGTGCTGGGGTGCTCTCAGGAGCCTTGAACCAGGTTTCTGTTGCTGCACAGACATCAGTTTTCTCCATACTGAGGAGAGCCTCGAGTGTATGCATCTTGAGGTTTAGACTTCTGGCATTGAGTAGCATTACCTTTAGTTTTTTTATCCTTGGGTTGTCTATGGAGGTGGGTTTGTCCTTTGAGCCTTGCCAAAAAAAGGCACTATGGGGGTGGTAAGAGCCTTGGCCAGTATACAAAAGCCTAAGAGTGACAGGTGCAAGCCGTCCCTAGCGAAGCAATGTGGCTTGTCGAGCATGTCATCCCAGGCTGACAGACACTAGATCCCCTTTGAATGACACCAATACTTTAGCCAATTGTTGAAACTGATCATTTTGTCTTTATACTGTGGCATCATTCTTGTGAGGGCAAGATGCTACTCAAGGTCAGGGTCATACTAGCCTGGGCTACATGGTCAGAGAGCTCCTCTATGTCTCTTTTCATGTAGTCCAGGGAGGTACGTCTCAGGTCATTCACACCAGCATGGACAATGACGGAGTCATACTTGTACTTGCTTTGGAGTGACCTGAGTGCTTGCGTTATGTGGCGGATCCTGGCACCTGACAGGCAGCTTACAGTGACCTTCTCCTTGTTCAGTCTGGTGAGCAGGACGTCAGTGTGCCGGACAATAGAGTCTCCTATAATAAGTATATTTGGTGTGTTGTTTGGCCTTAAGGGCTGTGACTGTGAGGCACACTGATTTTGTGAGATATGTGATTCATGGGTATTGTTGGAGGGGTGGCTGTTGCTTGGATATCTGCTTAGGAGGTCTTTGCTGTTTAGGCAGATTTTTATTTAGAGCCTCTGAGTATGTTTTTGTGTGTTTATGTATTGGGTATGCAGATGCAATAGGTCCGTGGGAGATTGGATTTGTGGTGTGGGTGGTTATCTTTTCCTCCTGACTGACTGTGCCAGTCTTGGGTTGAGAGAGCTCTGCCTCCAGTTTGGCTGTGTAACTGCATCTCTCACATATATTTGAGTTTGTTGGAAGGAGGAGAGGGTTGTCTGTGTACATAAGGCAATTGTAACATTGCCTCAAAATTTCCAGATTCACCAGCTGGACTGGAGAGTAACCTTGAAACTGACCCTTGGACATACCAGATTAGTATAGGGAACTGTTTTGTACTGATCAGATTAGGGAAGGGAACTGATTTTTCACTTGATCAGGAAGGACCAATCGGGAGCCTAATACTTATGAGAAGTCAAGGAGGGTGTAGTGCTTTAGTTAGTTAGTGTTTTCTTATAAGAGCTGAGCAAGTGCAGGGCTTTAGAAAGAGAATAGAGTGATTACTTTGAGAGTTTGAACAGTTCTAAGGGAAAAAGTGAAGAGCAGACTTTGTGGAGCCTGGAATAGTTTAAACCTGTTTAGGCGGCGCTGCCCGACGCTGCTCAGTGCGCAAAACCACGCAAAAAGAGAGTTGTAGGGTTTTAAGACAGACAGATCAAGGAGTTTAGAATTGACCCAAAATGGCCAATAAATCTACAGCTTCTAGGTAGTAACCACTCATCCAGGGACAGGCAGGCTGTTCAGTGTTAACCACTCCCACTGGTGAACACAGAGACTTCTCATTAGCCCAAGCAAGCACTGGCCTTCTAGAACTTCCAAACAGTTCAGAACAGCAAATCTGTAACTGAACTTTCTTAACTTTCAGAAAGTGGGAAAAAAGCAAGATTTTTTTTTTTTCTTTTTGTTGTAGTTTAAAGGTAGCAGAGATACACAAGCAGCAAAATAATCACAACAGTGCAATAAATGACCCCACACTTGAGTGCTAGGCCAAAATCATGTAAAATGCAGTTTTTAGAGAAAAAAATGATTTTAAATTAAGTGCAACACAGGAAATGCAGTAAACAGGCTCTAGATGTGTTCCAAGTACTGTTACAGATATAAACTTTAGCAAGCCAGAAAATGCCAAACAATAGACGGCAAAGCAGTAAAACTTAACAAAAAATCAGAAGAAAATACTTAAAATCACAAAAGTGGCTCCTTTTCTTCTCTCGGCGTTTTCTCCCCTCATTATATTATTGTAAACTGATTAGAAAACATTGCAAAAGTTAAAATTTAAATGTGTTATTTTGTTATATAAAATACAGTTTAAGAACTAGAATCTAATCTATGCAGCCACTCTAAATATTAATTAATATTGAACAGTTTATCAGTAACACTTCTTTAACAACACTTAATGCTACTATAAATATGAGCATTTGTTTGTATTGTGTGGCTATAAGTTGATTTTGTCAAAAGGTCCAGGATGTAGCCATTGCAGACGCCATTATAAAGAATGTGAGGATAATAAAAGTCATCTTTATTATCAGTTCATCCAAAAGATTTAAATACAAACTCAAAATTTTACAGCCAGTCATGCAATTCAAAAAAAGTTAAGCATAATATTAAAAACTTCAAGAACTAATCCAACTTCTTGGGAAATGATTGCAGTATTTGTAAAAAATGAACAATCATAGGAATCTGTCTAGTTCCAACCTCACCACCATGAGTGTTGAGAAGAAAACAAAAAACACAGAAATTAGTGGTCTTTAAACTTAGTTGATGAGCTTAGTCACAATAATTTCCAAAAATCATGAAAACCAGGTAGTGCTCCAAACAACAAGCCTTTATTTGTCATAGACAAGCAATCCTCAGTAACAAAAAACAGAATCAATCTGATTTTTGTTACTGAGGATTGCTTGTTTGTGACACATAAATGCTTGTTGTTTCGGAACACTACCTGGTTTCATGATTTTTGGAAATTATAGTGATTGGACTCATAAACAAAGTTTTAAGATTGCTGTATTTGTCAAACATAACACTTTCAAGTGCACATAAAATGGTGCATAATAATATTATAAAGTCCTTACACCAATACAGATAGACATAATTTAAACAGTATAACATGAACTTTAGCATAACTGTAAACTTATTCATACTCTGGTGTTAGTGCCGAGAGTTAAAGCTGTGAGCTATAGTTCTTCTGGTTCAGGGTTTGATTCTTTCAGGCCTTATTTTCTTAATAAGTGAAACTGAGAAAGTCACTTACTCTGACAGTGCTCAGGGCAACTGAGAATTTGAACTAAGCTCCTCAGTGGTCCCTTGGACTTAAAGCCTAGTAACTACCCTTGATTTATAAAATAATATATATTGAGAACTAAGGAATATGTCCGCCATCCAAATCACTGCTGCTTCAGCCACTAAAATACATCCTGTGAAATTAAAATGCACTGGGCAACACAGTTATTTAATCTGTTGGGGCTACAGTTACCAAACTATTACATAGCATGCCCTTATCTTATAGTGGTGTTAGACAGTAATGGCACTGTAGAACTTAACACGCTGACACCATGCAGTCATACCTCTCAACCTCTTAGCACAAGAATTGAGGATAAAGCCAAAAAATGGGGTAACAAAGGCCCAAAATCAGGAACAGATTTTATATATTGCTCGTATAAATGTAGTAACCTGATAGAATAACAAGTTTTGCATAATCATGTATTCTCTGCAGGATATGATGTCTGAAACTCAAATGCCGGTCACTATTTAATCACTTCAGATCTCAATGATTTGCAAGAAAAGTACATATTTTAAGAGGAATAGACCAAAATATGAGAAAAAATCTGGACAGTTGAGAGGTATGCATGCAATACATGTCTTCATAGTTTCATTGGGTACTGTTGTAGCTGCACATACGTGTACTATATATGGAACTAGGGTCCCCTACTTTAATTCTGAGACTCCTAAGTGCAAGTCCTGGAATTATGTACAAGAGAACAGCAAATGTTGAACACTGCTGATCTTTAAAGTTATTTTATACAGGGAGGAGACACACCCCCTTCATCCCCTGATGTGAGAAACAGCCTCCACACCCTTAAGCTTATATATCCTAATTACAAGATTGTCATACCATGGAGAAATAGAATATTTTGGAAAACAGAAGTCTTACACTTAATATATGTAAGTCAAGTTTTTGGTCATTCGGTCTTACTGTTCTGGGACTAGTGCTAACAAGTCTCAGAATATCAGATGATTAACATGGAAATTAAAGCTTAGGGAGGGAGGAGGAGCTAGTAATTTTAAAGCAAATTCACAAACTTTATCTAGTTCTCCTGCTAATTGCCTGGTATACAACATTAAAAGAAAAAGGTTTGCAAACTTATAGTTGTTAATAAGCTGCTTCCTCTAGTTGAGGATTTGATTTCCTCAGCCTGCAAGTCATTCAAGCAGACAGTGCTCTGTAATAATTAAAAAAAACAGACAGGGTTGTTAATGCTATCCTGTACTGCATGCATAATAACTACCTTTGAATGAATAATGACCAATAATAATCTCCACTATCTAGTAGCAGGAGAATGAAAAATATATCATAAACTGCTAGAAAAAGTAGTCGTGTCAATAAACTCATGATACCCTACCTGCATGCAACCACAGAGGTGTTACCGATCCTGCTGTACAAACGTATAAATACTTTAGCATTACCATTAAGTAGAATATGTGTCCAGCAAACCCAACAACATTTAAATAAGGCATTAAGTAATTCAAATAACTGCAAAGACCCTTCAGAATACCAGTGACCAACACAGAAAACTCACTGTATACGCATTTATCCACCAATAATCAGTAATCAAACACACATCAGAAATGGAGTATTTCTCACAACCTTAATCATTCAATATCCAGTTACCAGAATGGTCAGTAGCATTCTATTACATTGACATAGCTGTGAGTTAACAAATTAAAACAAAAAATATTACAATTCTAAAGATTATTTTGAAAACAATTTGTGGAAGACACAATCATCCAAGTCATAATCATCGAATAAACAAACATTCACAGAGTATTTCAAAGATAACATCAGGAAAGGGATAAACACACAATATAACCAAATGCACCAATGAATTTTGCTATATTTTTCACTCATGAAAACCCATAGCTGAATGGAAGTGACCAGCCGACACCAACCACCACTATAGTCCAATGCTATATACCACATCCAAAGTCACACGCTATAAACTAATGAAGTGCTCTCCAATCAAGAAATAAAGTGCATTACAATCACAAATATTATCACAATGCTTATCCTTTCTAAACCACTTAAATTTATTTAAATAAAGCCTCCCCACTGTATCCATAACAGATGAAGAAATCAAGTCCCTTAAAAGCTAATACTAATATTCGTGAAAACTCAAGCCCAGTGGATATGATCATTACGTTCTGCTTTTTGCCCAGATTCGGAAGTTAAAACAACCATCCTTTCTACAATAGTTAACTTTCAAGAATTGGGAAACATTCTTAGCAATTAATAAATAAAAGAAAAAACTCCCATCTAGGAGATGAAAACTCAAATAGTACCACAACAAAATATACTCTCTATAAATAATATTCTAATAATTAAAATATATAATAATATAAGCATTCTATAAGAAAATCATTCATACAACATGTCAGCAGTATCTGTTCAGATATCAGATCACATTCACCAAATACCAATCATGTTAACCAAAACAGCTTACAGGGAAATGGCAAAGCAACATTATAAGTGAAGAGAAAAAAAGGTAAAATATAAATCAAATCAGTCAATAAAAACATTTAAAAATACGGGAACCTCCAAAGTTCAGTTAAAAGTTTGCAGCTAATATCCATCATTAAAATAGGGTAATAAACAAATATAAAACAATTTAATATATTCTCAGACCATGTTAACCACAAATGTTTTTTTTTCTTAAAGTCATATTATCTTCCATGCCCAAGACTTAAATGAAAAACCCATGTCCATATGAATTCACTTGTTTTTTCGGGTCAAGGTCATCTACAGACTCATAGGTGCTGGCTACTAATTAATAATTACAAATTAGCACCATCTTGAACACCTTGATCACCTGTATCACAATCCAGTCCAAGTAAAAGAAATTCTTACCCTTTGCATAGACAACAGTGTGAAATTACACAACTGCACTATACAGGGGGAATATACTTTTAATACAGCCAAAAAGTTGATTTATATTTTTGCTTTTATGATGATACTCTTTAATAACTTCAGTGAACTAAGATTGTTGCAGTCAGTATACACTGGTGCATATTCTACAATACAGGGTTTTAATAGTTTGCAGACTTAGCCTTATTATTTATGTCTGCTAATGTTAAAATTTTAATTGTGACAGAAGCACCTGTTTTTCCACATAGCAAACAAGGGCATACAGTATGCCTTTTCAATAGCCAATACCTTTTATGAAAAAACAGTCCAAGCTTCTATTTTGTTTTCACAAAGTCCAAACACTCCAGTCCTTTTCACTGTGGCACACCAGTCAGTGTTAAATTCATTAATTAGCCTTTGTTAGTTTCAACCAATTTATCCCTACTTTCACAGCTATCATGCATCAGAAGTTAGAGGGCATCATACTGCTTTCAAACGAATTAATATCTTACTACTCTGGAGCAAATTCACAGACTTTCCCCAGGATTCATGAAGCTTGTGCCAAGCGCAGGCAAAGCGTAGGTGGTATAATGCCAAATATGGCCGCCGAGTAATTCAGGTACGATCCAATTCCATGTGCACTACCAGCGTACGCCAGATCTGCGCAGCTCCCGGTGTAGGTATGCAAATCACCCCATGCGCAGTACTGCAGCATGCAAATGAAGGTACATAGTGATTCATGAAGTGGCGTAGGCATAGTGTAAGCCTACAGAAATGTAAACCAAAAAAAAACGGTTTCCATGTAGACAAACAGAACATCGGAGCCTTGGAAGTGACCAGACTCATGTATTACAAAGTTAACATATGCCAATCGCTAAATATACAGCCAATGCCATAAGAAAAGATGCACAACACCTAAAAAATAACATTTAATGTCCACAGTAACGCAAAGTACAACCGTAGGGCATGTGTGCGCAAACGGGAACACAAGGAAAATATATACAAATGTCATAAAATAGCAATGTAACACAAATCATGATTTCACCATAATAGTCAATGGTATGCATGCTGCACCACAACCAAGCTGCAAGGGTTGCTAAGGGCCTGTGACAGTGTTTGGCGCGGTAACTATGAGTTAGTAGTCAATGCCATGCAAATGAGGCAAGTAATAGTGAATCGCAAACATCCTGCTGGCCTAAGGATGTACAATATGGCGCAGCGCTACAACACCGAGGAGTGGTCTGGAGGAATACATGACATCAGCAGTGGGGTGTGCCACTGCAGCTGTAAGCACATTGGAGCAATGTAAATCTGGGCAGCCCATTGCTAAGCAAAGCTGCAGGACAGGGGTGTGGATGTAGGTATAGCTTTGCTCAGCTGGAGCACACATGGTGCCCGAAAGCGCATGTGTACGTGGATGAAAACATGCGCGAAACCCAGTAAGCGGACTCACGCGCCACGCACCACAGACCAAAAAGGAAGTTTAGGGGAAGACAATAAGGAAATGCTACAGTAGGGTAACTGGAGTACAACTGAGCAATTAGCACCTATTAACTCACAGTGGGCAATTGACACCAGCTAACAAGGCTGCTAGCAGCAACCTGCAGAACAGGATAAGGGAGGTGTCGGATTGCAAAGAAAAGAGAACTGTAACCGCCGAGCAAAGCAAACCTGCACTAGATTGGCACTAGAACACATTTCGCAAGACAATCCTGGTTCAGGAAAGTACAAAACAAGAAAGCAGGCTGCTGGATGCATGCCAGACAATGGGAGGGGAATTGTTAAGAAAAGTGGAGGCAAGGGCAAGAGGTAATCCACGGCAGCTAAATGTAATTTAACACCAAAGGCAGCACAATACCAGTATTTGTGGTAAAAAACAAGATATCCTGCAGCTCTGAATGTACATACACACCCTATGACATCATCAGTGTTCAAAGCACAATAGTATAAAGTGTGAAGGCACCTCACACACACTTGTGTATTCCCAAACACTGCACCATCAGTGTAAACAGATGGGGAACTTTTACAATGTACTTGTTGGGAGCTGCCATAGCTGTGATTCATGTGATGGAGACCGAAGGTGTTGCGGAGGACGATGCGGACAACCACCTCAGGCCCCAGAGGAGGAGAAGAGTGTTCAGACCAAGGGTAACCTACCAGGGACTACATGATCTGGAGATAGTAGAGCGTTACAGGGTGGACAGGGACATCATACAGCAAATAGTTGAGCTGTGCCGGCCACGCCTGAGAGCCAGAAACAACAGAGGGGAACTCATCCCAGTGGACACGAAGGTATGTGTAAGCCTGAGAATACTAGCCACAGGTACCTTTCAAAGGCCAACTGGAGATATCATGGGGATCTCACAAGCATCAGCATCCAGGGTACTCCACCAGTTCCTGGATGCCATGTTACCACATGCCAGTGAACATATATACTTCCCCCGAACTCAGGAGGAGTTGGCCAGCAATATGCATCTCTTCCACCATGTGGCACACTACCTGGAGGTACTGGGTGCAATAGACTGCATGCACATACATATCAAGTCACCACCCGGAGACCATGGTAGGCGCTGCATAAACTGCAAGGGATACCACTCCATCAACTGCCAGGTCGCGTGCAATGCCCAGGGCATTATCACAGATGTGTGTGCTGGCAGCCCTGGAAGCTACCATGACTCCCACATCTGGCATGCCTCACAGCTGTATCAGGTATTTGTCAGGGGGGACATCCCATATGGCCACCTTGTGGGGGATGCTGGCTATGCACTGGAGCCGTGGATGATGACTCCCATCAGAAATACACACACACCCATGCAAGAATGCCATAATGAGGCACACGCACAAACCAGAATCATCATAGAGCATGTGTTTGGGATGCTGAAATCACGGTTCCGTTGCTTGGACATATCTGGTGGACCCTTGCAGTACTCTCCAGGCACGTGTGCCCACATCTTCATAGTATGTGCCATGCTACATAATATGATCCTGTGGAAACAGATGTAGCAGGGACATAATGGTGAAGGCCCTCACAGCCCACCACAATTGCCAAGGCTATCACAGGCACAAAGGGATTCAGACCACGAACAACCTGTGCCAGCCCCAGTAGGCAGACGGAGGCATGCCCAATATGCCCATGCCTTGGCAAAGAGGGAACGTATATCACATACACTGACAGTGTAGGCCCCTACGGACTGACACACTTCTCCACCTGCACACACAGTAAAATGGATGGCACACACACACGACCATCTGAAAATTGTAATGTATAGATGGCCTACTGTGTGAATCCTACATAGGCAGCCCTCAACTATTGTACACACAACAACTATTGGAACAAGGAAAGTCAACACCTGAACAGTAAACGAAGCTAACAGTATATGTTGATACTGTATGTATAGGTTCCTAGGTACATCGGTAGGTACATGCCCGATTGTCAGAGGCCATTCAGCAGCCTAGGCAAAATGTGTCTGCTATCGCCACCCCATCGGTCAACCAACTGTCCCTCTGTGGAGCAGAGCCAATTGCAGGATCCACGTGTGTAACCACTGTTCCCCACCTACTCTGCATGGATTCCCTGGTGTGTTAATGAGGGCCTCCATATAATGTAATTAGGGATGTAGTGCCAAAGCATGGGGAGTACCCATGACAGGTATCCACCACCCCAGCATTCTCCAGTTATGGTTGTGTCAAGGTGTAGCACATTACAGTGTGTGGCTCACTCTGACATAGATCCCCAATGCTGGAGCACATCCATTAAACATCACTTGGACATACCATGAAGTGGTATCATCCATATGTAAACTAACTGAGTTACATATTTGACTGCAGTATGGAGGAACAGCCGTAGTACAGTCCACATACAAAACACCATTAACACCTGTACAAACACCAGATGACCAAGTGGTAAAGCCACTGACTGTGTCATGTATGTACCCGGTTCCACGTCCTGCAAGGTCCGTTACATAATCCTGATGGCACGAATAATGGATGTAGGACATTAGAGCATGTGTAAGCACATGTTAGCGGGTTTATGTGGCAGCAAGTGATGGTAAACAGGACTACACGAATATGTGCAAAACAGGTCTAAGCTTTGCCGAATTCCACGCAGATCACGGTCAAGGATGTCCAGAACAGGTGAAACCAGCATTATTCACCCATGTACTAACAGTGCCTGCTCTGAGAGGTGAAACGACCACTGGCAGGAGTAGAACACGCAACCATGTACACAATCACCTACCACTAAGCTATCCGAGATGTACCAACGGCAGGTGTGTATTGTGGCAGGTTAAAACACAAAAGGGCGGGGTTCAGCAAACAGAATACACCACCATGTACCCAACGAAAGGTGTGTACACTCTCTCTCCTTCCCCCTGTCTATATATCTATATATAAATATAAATATATATATATATATATATATATATATATATATATATATATATATATATATATATATATATATATATATATATATATATATATATATATATATATATATATATATAATAGGGATAGAAAGGGTGCTAGAGAGATGTATGTTGATATATACGGAAATACATATATCTGCAAATATATAGACAGGTTAACGACATGTACACAACCATGGAGGTACAAATGAATAGGATACTGCCAACTACCGAATGCTTTACATACCGACATGTGTAATCACGAGGCTTAAAGACCGAAAGACCACAGTACTGGAACAGTATAACCATGAGTAATATTATCACGATGTTAAGGGACATTTAGTTATTGCTGCCGGTGCTGCGGTCCAGGTAGGTACTGTGTTTAAGTGCGGTTCCGATTGCTGTAGTGTGTGTAAGTGCGTGTTGAGAGTGCGGTGTGTGTGTTTCCATGGGACTGTAATGTGTGTGTGTGTGTGTGTGTGTGTGTGTGTGTGTGTGTGTTTGCATCGTGGGTCTGTTCGTGCTAACTCGGAGGTAGGTTATTACAGTAGTTGTGGTCATAGCCGGCCTTAGGCATACGGTTACCACCTGTCCCACTTTGAGAGGGACAGTCCCTCTTTGGCCAGTTGTGTCCTGACAACAAATATTAAAAAGGGCAAATGTACCAAGACTGTAGGACATAATGATGTCCCATATATTAAGTAATAGTTGCATGAAATAGTTATGTCCGTCTCTCAAATACATAAATTGTACAAGAAACATAATAAGCAGCTAAAGTGCTACAAGAATAAGGTTTAATTTAGGGCAAACGTAAGTTCTATCCTTTGTACTGACAGTGGGTTTGTGTCGGCCTCTAAACCCTGATGTGTGCCCTGCAAATGTCCAAATATGGCCAATTGAAAAGGTGGCAACCCAAGCCAAAGAGTTGGAGTCACCAACACAACTGCGATGAGTGCAAATATTTGTGACAGAAATACACGAGACAGCTTTCATGTAGCAACAGTTCAGTACATATTGATGTATTTTGGAGGGATTGAAGGGTCAACATCACCTGCATGCTATATGGGAACCAATTAACAATGCTTTAATGAATAAGCCTGCAATAACCATAGTATTAGTCTACTAAATTAACGGTCTTCAATTAAAGAAGGGGCTCCCACACACATATGGAATATGTATAAATGCAGTCCCCACAAACCTTTAACTGCTATGTGCACCTACCTAAATCTCCCCCACACCCGAAACAACTGCAATACAGACTGCAATAACATCACAAACATCCACTCACTCAATGACATCTGCAGAAGTGTTAACATACCTTGTGAGAGACACACTTGTAATGGCGCCATGTGAAATTGTTGCTGTTGTACAATGGAACAGACACCGATGTTACAGGTTCTGTTTGCAATAGTTGAGATAACAGCTACACTCACATGTAGAACTATTTACTCTAGCCATCACACACAATCAACGGGGGACATGAATTCAAAGTATCTGTGTCTCTCCATATAGCTGTTGCAATTCATCACAATACAATACAATACATCCAGACCATCTCCTTTGAAGGTAGGGCAAAAGGACAATGCCCAAGTGGAGTATTCAATTATACACCACTGTTGCAGTGTAATTGGCCAATGGAGTAGCTGCACAGCTGATGTGCATGTAATAATTTACTCCAGAACACCAATTGGTGGCAGGATACCACATGTTACAGGTATCCACGTATAAAATGATGGCTTGCCATACATTCAAACAGTATGCTCATACCATTGAATCGTTTAAAGCGGAAAGGAGTAACACAGATATTATCGTATACTTGGACCACTAAGAAGGTATGTAGAACACTCAGTATGTTAGTGTATGTAGTGCCTGTTCTGTATTAATGAAAGTGTACGCAATGCAGACAGTTGGAAAAGGTATTATGTAGTGATGTCTTGTTGAGCATAGTAACACTTGTAGAAATTGTGTGTACTGCTGTGGGCCACAAGGTAAACACCTCAGACACCACAAGGGATGCTACATAAGGGCTTTAAACATAACAATTCCACTCCAGCCGCTGTTGGTGGAAGGTTTGTCCAACAAGTACGTGCCATAACAGGGGATAGTTTATGTTGATATACTGTAACAGTAGGCATATGCATGGGCGTATAATGAGAATAACATGCCTAAGGTGGTCCTGCTGTGCAATTATGCTTTGCATTATGGGATATGGTTTCAAATATGTGAAAAGTACAGTATTGTAGGTAGATAAGTCAAATATTTTACATAGCATGACTGGTATATTATGCAAACATAAGGTATGTGTATTGGACTGTACAATACACAATAACAGGATACATATGTCTTGTAGTCACCAGACAGTGTAACAGCATGATAGCTAATTGAAATGGAAGAGCTACTCAATTATCCATGCACAAAGGACATGTAATAGCTTCATAGGTTCATAGTTAGGTACTATGCTGTCTGGCCAAGTCCATTTGTAAGCCGTAATACAGTGTTGTCACTGGTGGCATCTCCCTAGGTTAGTGTCTTGTGCCTGTGAACAGCACAGCCATTTGTTTCCTGCACCTGTGGACAGTACAGCCACTGCAGTAATCCCTGGCGTACATGTCTGTTCCCCATCCATCCATCGAGGTATCTCATGAAGAGTGCTAGTGAGGGTCCCTGCCTGATGTACATAGGAATCATGTTCCAAAGCATGGTGAGTGTCCATTTCAGGAATGTATCCCTCCAGCACGTGCTACTCATCATTGCATTTGGGTACATATCCCAAAGCATGTTGCTCTCAGTGGCTTTTGCTTATGTTGCTTATGTGGAGCATATCCATCAATATTGGTGTGGACATGGGCCTTGTATGTTCAGCAGGGGTCACCTCTGAGTATGCGGTATGCAAAAGACTACAGTTGGGGTTTCAGTAGTTGTGCTGCATACGTCATCCTTTGGAGGTGAGTAATACTGTTGGTGTGTTAATGTTGTGGTATTTAAAACCATTGCTGTCCTGTAAGGTACATCCCAAAGGGGGTGTTGTACCCCTGAATGTGTTTCATAAGTCAGGAGTATAGAGGTACAATGGCAGCCTTTGTTCCAGCTAAGAACCATTACAGATTAGGGAAGTCATGTAGAAGGATATCCACACCCCCTTGGTAATAAGGTTATCAAAGGAGTGGGTGCTATCCACGTGTGCACTAAGATCCCTTATAATGTCTTATGTATGTAGGGGACTACCACCTATGTGATAGTCACAGGGTGATTGTTGTAATCCAAAGGGAATGTCTATGCACCAATCTGCCATGCTGCTTGAGGCCATGTTACCGACACCAGGTATCCGTCACAGTAATATCCGTATGGAGGGTGTTGTGTATATTAGCTGGTGAATCAATCATGGCCCCTAGTTTGCAGTCTTCTGGAAACCTATTCAGGGAAAGTCATTTTGTGCTAGACTGTACATCAGGGAAGCATATAACGAACATGAGGGTCCCTATGACCGAGGACTGGGGTATGCCAATTGTAACTCATGTACAGTAGGAACTGCAGTATACTACCCTCACCGCGTGTGTCCTGTCCATGAGCCACTTTGCATAACATCTCAAGACGTATGGGTCGCTGTGCAGGTGGATGTGTATATTGACAATACCAGAATGGTGAACGGTGTTGAAAGGCAATGAGAGGGCAAGGTAGGCTTTGTGGACCCCCTTACCATCATCTACTACCTTGGTAACTGTCTCACAGGACTCCACTAGATGTAGGAGCCATGGTGTGGCCCTAACAACTCCAAACTGGGTGGTATCAAAGGTTTGGAGGCCAACAATGTCTCTGTGAATGACTTCCATGATGATGTTCTCAATAGCCTTGCAGAACAGTCTAGTCAGGCGTATAGGGCAATAGTTCCTCTGGTCCATTGTGGCGCCACCTCTGTGGAGTGTGATAACTGTTGCTGTGTGCCATTCAGGGTCCACAATGCAATACAATACAAGGCTATTAGTGAATCTGGTGCCCAAGTGGGGAGCCATGTCATTCTGAGGTTTGTGTAAATCACAGCCTGGGATGTTGGATGGTCACATGGAGTATGTGTTCCATTCTTTAGAGAGAGCAGGTCTGAATGGTGTAGTTGTGACTGCAGGGATTTTGCATTGATCCTGTATAGATGTGGGCCCTTTAGGGTGTGAGAGGGGTGTAAAGTTAGCTGCCAGGTTGTTGCCAATATCAGCCGGTTCTATAATGTTTCTGCCTAACCATTGTATGTCAGAACAGATGTGGGTATTGCCATCGAGAGTAGTGACATACCTCCATAACGCTTAGTGGTAGTCCTTTGAATGTGTCACAGTAATGTTTACGTTGCTAGTGTTGGAGGATGTAAGAAGGGATCCCAGAATCCTACTGAGGCTGACTAGGGAGCTACCCCACCCATGGGACTGTACCCTACTTTGCAACTGTCTCCTTCTGTCGTGCAGTATGTCCATGGCAGTGGACCCCCAGAGGGGCGTCCGTTATGTGGTGGGTACTGTCATGGCTCTTTCTGGGATAGAATGATCCATGCAGTCATGTAAGTGCTAATGATGTGCAGTTGGGAATGTTTCTGCATTTGTAACTATATTGTCCATCTGCACGGATGTCATGGTATTTACTACTTCTGTCATACAAAGCGTGAATTTGGCTTTGTAGAAATATTGTACTGTGTTTTCTGTGAAGGGTGTGGTGCCAGGATGTGGATAACAAGGGTGATTAGCATATGTTCAGAACTGACCAACGAGGGGATACCCCAGGTGTGTAACACCAGTCACACATGTTGGTAATGTCTAGGTCTATGATATTGTTGGCCTTGGTGGTGGTGTGTATAGGTTGATCCAGCCAAATGGAGTTTATTAACCCACAAAAGTGTTGGCCTAATGTGTCGGTACATGAGTAGATATCACAGTTAGGTGTGGGGTAGTGTCAGTGTCACATCAGTGGTTCCTGTTTGAACTCTACTTTCCAGTACACCAAGAAATGAGGCCTGTTAACCGTGGGGTATGGTGTGGTATCCGTAGCAAGCTACAATTTGTATAGCAGTTCTGGCCACAGTTAGTTGCACTTGGATTGCCTCTGATGCATCGTGCTAAGCAACCAGCATGGAGGTGTGTACATCCCTGTGAAATATGTACACACCTCTGCCGTGGGTGTTCTGGTCCTGGTTACATGACTGAAAGGTGTGGTCTGTGTAATAGCCTGTCAGTGCGGGGGTGCTCTCTGGAGTCTAGAAGCAGGTCACAGTCACTGCAGAGACATTGAAGTGGTCCATTATAAGGAGTGCCTCAGATGAGTGCATTTGAGATGAAGATGTCAAGCATTGAGTAACAATATCCTCAGGTTTTGCTTGCCTGTACCTGTTCTGGTGGTGAATATGTGTCTGAAATGTGTCTAAAACAGGCAGTATAGGAGAAGCAAGAGCCTGAGATGTTACCCATAATCCCAGGGCCGATAGGTGCAGGCCATCTGTGGCAAAGCATTGTGGTTTGTCAACCATGTCAGTCAAAGCAGACAGATACTGGATACCCTTGGAATGACACCAGAAGCATAGGCAACTGTTGACGTGAATAATTCTGTTGTTCTACTGTGTCATCAGTCTGGACTAATGCAGAATGCTTCTCAGGGCTAGGGCGAAACCTGCCTGGGCTACAAGATCGGAGAGCTATTGCATGTCCCTGTACATGTAGTCCAGGAAGTTACATCTCAGGGCATTCACACTAACGTGGAGAATGACAGTCATATTGTACCTGTTGAGGAGTGACCTGAGTGCATAGGTCATGTTGTGGATCCTGTTATCTGACAGCCAGATGACAATGACTATCACCTTGTGTGGCCTGCTGAGTGGGACATCAGTGTGACCGCCTACAGAGTCACCTATAACTAGTGTGTTGGGTATGTTATAACACCCTATTGGCTGTAGTTGACGGGCACACATGAGTCTTCAGGCTATAAGTAATTGGTGTTGTGTTTGGTGATGGGGGCTGCCTCTGTTGCCTACATAGAGTAGTATGGTGAGGCTCTGCAAATGTTGTACTCTTACTATGTGTGGCCTGTGGTGGTGGAGATCTACTGAGACTATGTGATGAGTGGGGTGTGCTGCAAGTGTTTAACATCCCAACATGATTGTCAGGGTAAGTCTGGGTTGGAGAGAGCATTACCTCCAGCATGGCTACATATGTGCATCTCCCACAGGCTGTAGTGTCGTATATTAGGAGGTGAGCATTGACTGTGTACATGAGCCGATTGCTATATTGCCACATGTTGCCCACATCCATCATATAGACAAGCAATAACACTAGTAATTGACATTTGGACATGCCTGTCTAGTCAACCATTACTCACAAGATATGTGAGGTAAGTGTGTACAACAGCTGTTGTACTGTAAGCATGCTGGAAATGTAAGGACAAACAGTGTTTACCTGTAGGAAATGAGTAGGATTGAGTGATAAAGTAATTAGCAGCTCATGAAGTGTGTACATGTTCTGAACAAGTGCTGAGCATGAATAAGCAATACAGATAGAGTGTTGGATAATTTAAACTCACTGTCCCCCCAATAGGTACACAATCACATATCCATGAACATGACAGAGCCCCTGTAACCATAACTATGATGGTACAAGGTACACTCCAGCTGCATCTGACCTGTCCAAATCCCTCATCGTATAATACACATATGGCAAAACAGTTGGCTCTACACATACACTGCCATGTAAAACATAGGTTCATGGCAGTCTGTGAAAATACGGAATGGATCACACTAACAGTTATCACAACCCACAAAGTGGAGACGCCACTCATAATGGGAGGCACAGCACTACTATCCTGCTGAGTATGGTCTGAAAGCCTATGAATCTTACTCAACGTATATGTTGTTAGCAGTACAGATGTAGATGACAGTACCGATGAATACACACTGCATAGCATACTTGAGACAGTTCAGAGGACATCATCACCCATACTGTGTTCCACCTACACTCAGTATACTACATGTACCATCGTATGTCACAGGAGTGTTCTACCAGTGGCCTGTTCACAGAAGCAACACTAAAAATGTGTCTGAGTGACATGTGCATAGCACACCAGTGGCAGCTACAGTAAAACAGGGTTAATGTGTTGTACTCCCCTGTCATTGTAGCCCATACCACACAGACAAATGGGTGGCATCTGCATATGTGAGAATGTGAATGGCCATGACCTAGGAGCAATAGCTGACTCAGTGTTGTGGACAACATACAGCATGGGCTTTGTGGGTGAGGTGCGTGACATATGTGCACAATCTGACAGCTGCTTATTGCATTGTCACCGCTATGTTAATAACCCTGTACACATTAACTACTACCTCGGCAACAGTCAACATTATGGACACTGTGTGTAAGGGATAGTGCTGTGCAGTTTACCTCCCTGAGCTAGTGACATCACCAGGTCTATTAGGTAGTCATAAGAGGCAACCCACATCATGACAGGGTGCCATCCATGAGCATGGAGATCATTGAATAGCCATACTCAGCACTCACATGACCAATATCGGATCACATATCACTTTTAAGGGGTATTGGCCATGATTGGATGGGGGTCACCAGCCTTCACAATCCTCATCTCCACTATGCGGCATGCTGCCTACCCTGCATAAAGACATGTGCAACACTGTGATGTTGGACATGCTACACGTTCATATCCTGATCTGAAAGACATATGTCATGGACAGCCACCGTCCTAGTACAAGGGTCGCCACATGCTAGACATATCCCTGTGCCATACATGTGACATACACCTGCCATACCATGCAACCCTGTCCAGCAAAACTGCACATGTCATCTCTGTCATACATGGTGCGATGACCGCATGGTAGATGTATCAGTGACTGTCTAGATCAGTAATGTGGCACTGATTCACCTGTCACCAGGAACATGGCTGTCGGATACAGCTAGAAAACCTGACATCCTATGGCCATACATGGCCCAGGGCATACACACTACTACATGATCTTGGCCGTACATGCTATAGTTGATAACCATCCCTGCGAATACCATCCGGCTAGCCATTGTCCCATGTGTATCACATGTGCAACACCGGCAATATGTGGCAGGATGTTGAACTGTTGTACAGTGCCCTGTAGATGTATATGGCAAAACACATGCTTGTAAAGGTTTCCGTATGCATGTCTGCATTGTCACTGCCCATGTCCGTGAAGGCAGTGTATGTGATGATATGTGACATATACACAGCATCAAGGTCAACAGCATTAATGTGCACACATCCAGGCATGTGCTGATAGGTAGGAACACCAGTACAGGCAAACAGACATGCCCACATCATGACAGCATTCACATTGAGTATGAGCAATGTAATGAGGTGACACACGTATATGGTGATAATATCCAATCCCCATCGGGTGTTACATGTGTGTGAAACAAACATGTCAGTCATGTGAGTGTCATGATGATTTGCAAAGACAGCTGTTCATAAGTACTAAATGTAATACACATGAATGTGCATCTGTATCTCTGTGCATCTCTGAGATGCTGTGACCTGTCTCCATCATTATGTCTTATAGATAATGCCTCGATCACGACTGCCAGCATATAGCCACTTGGAGGATGATGCCCTCATACCATACCTCCATGATAACTATGAGGTACTGTTCAGCCATGTGCCACAGCATGCCCAGCAGCATGATGACCTGTGGCAGGAACTTCGCAGGAGGGTCAATGATGTGGGTGGCCATAACCGCACCTACCAGCAGGTGCGCAGACACTGCACGGACCTGATCCGACATGCAAAACAGCGTGCCAATGCAATCACCAGGGAACAAGGTAGAACAGGTGGTGGGCCACCAACCCAGCCCCCACTCACACCTACCGAGGAGCTACTGGCCAGCCTGGGGTCCTCATCAGAACAGCATCCACAAACTCTAGCTGCCATCGTGGAGGTGGGTGTCTCCCAACCACAGAGCCTGGAGTTGCCTGGTAAGTCACTACTGCACATATAACATTATATCCCATTTAGTCGCATGTGTCACTGTACACTATGTAATGTAACATCATATGCAAGGTATGTTTACACACATGCTGCATACTATAGTATGCTACCCTGTGTATGCACACATATGCATACTCCATAGTAAATGCTATTGTACTGGAGAATGTGTTAACATGCAAAGTGCACCCTGTAGCTGTCATACAGTCATGGATAATGATCTAACTGCTGTGTCACCCCTATACAGGTACCTCTGGCATGCCACAGAGACAGCAGTCCATTGCAGGTGAGACAGTTATCAGTATCAGGCATGTGAATGCACAGATCTATTTGCCATGTGGCCAGTTAACACATGTAACACAAAAACTTGGTAGAGAAAACCACTTTATAAAGCAAAGCTTTCGGGCAGAACCCTTCTTCAATACTAAAACATAGCATCAAACATTTCACACTTTAAATGCAGGTCATCAGTCACATGATCAGCAGCCAAAATAAATCATGTGACCACAGAAACAAAATAAAATACAGAGTATAAAACACAAAATGTAAACATATTATAAAACTTTAGAGTATAAGAGTCTATCCTATATAACATACATAATTCATAAACAATTACATCACAATTTGGTGTTTTGTAGTTTAACTAGTATCGGTTTAAGGCTAACCATACTGTTCAAACCTGGTGGTGAATCAGCAGCAAATCTCAATATCCATTCATATTCTTTAGTCTCTAAATGGTTATTGATATCACCACCCCTTAATGTAGGATATACAATATCAATCACCCTAAACTTAAACTTATGTTCATCACCAAAAATAGATATATGTTTATACAAGGCATTCTTATCGTAGCATCTCCTAATCTCCGATTTATGTTCAGTAATACGCTCCTTCAATTTACGGGTAGTCTTACCCACGTAAAACGAAGGGCAGGAGACACATGTAGCCCAATAAACCACAGAAGATGTAATACAAGTGGCTAATACTTTAAACTTAAAAACATTACCATAAGTAGGATGTATAAAAGTGTCACTATCATTACTAATAATATCAGCACAACACATACAATTAAAACACTTAAAAGTGCCATAGTTCACTGAAAAGGGTACATGCATGGATCTACTAAAATCCTTGTAGCATAACATACTCTTAAGTGTCTTCATATTTCTATGTGCAAAGCGTGGTTGATCTCCCAAGATAGCCTTCAACTCATCAGAGGCCATGAGGATGGCCCAATTATTAAATATAATTTGTTTGATAAAACCTGACTTTACATTAAATGAAGTAATATATCTAATGGCTGTCTCAGATTTATTACTTACATAGTCATTACTTGTACCAGCCAAGCCTTCTAAAAATGTCGGTTTCAAGCATGTCTCTCTATCTATCATCACATTATGTTTCAAACCAGATAGAAGATGCTCATCATATCCACTAGATATAAAATCTTTTATCATATCCTCCAATTGCCAGGAGAAAACAGTGTCATCAGTGTTTAACCTGCTTACTCTACTAAACTGAGACTTGACAATGCCTTTAAATATATGTGGTGCATGCATGCTACCAAAATGGGTGTATCTACCAGAATAAACATCTTTCCTATGTAAACTAGTATGTAGAACGCCTTCATGCATCTGTAACCTAACATCTAAAAAAACTATAGTGTTATCAGATGTTTCCATTTTAAATTTTAAAAAACTCGTAGTTGAATTCAAAAAGGTCAAAAATTCATTTAACTCATCCAATGTACCACCCCATATCATAAAGCAATCATCCACAAAACGTTGGAAAAAGCAAATTTTATCAACAAAAGGATTACTTTCATTATATATATGATTCTTTTCCCATTGGTAAAGGACCAAGTTGGCATATGTGTTGGCTACCGAGGTACCCATAGCTACACCAGTAAGCTGAAGGAACAGAGTGTCATTAAACAAAAATATATTATTTTTCAATGCTACATCCATAAGACAGCAAATATTTTCTATGTGTCTAATATTTGGACTAGGTTGTGAGACTAAAAATTCTCTCAACAATTCAAGCCCAATGTCATTTGGAATGACGGTAAAGAGGGAGGTAATATCTAGTGTTACAAAATAATATTTACACTTATCTATTGCATCATTAATACTATTGTGCCATAACTGCAGCTTACACAATAAATCTGATGTATCCCGTAAAATAGTATCACAATGAGGCAAGTAAGGTTGTAACTGTCTTTGTAAATATAAAGAAATTGGTTTGGTTATCCAACCGCCACCTGACACAATAGGTCTCATCGGTGGATTCACCATAGATTTATGAATTTTAGGGATACCGTATAGATGTGGAATGACAGGGCATGGAACAGTGAAATAATGAAACAGATCTAGACTAATGTCACCATTCAGCTGTAATTCATAAATAACCATATTCACATAGGTAATAAGAACTCAGGATGTTCTAGAGTCCATTATGGAGAGGTCTCCGGAACAGAGAGGATTGCCAATGGGGCAGGCGATAAATTCAAGTAAACGAAAGAGTGAGAGCCCTTTAGGGCTGAACAAAATAAGCCGCAAATAACAAATGGTACGTTGAATCTCTCTAAGTTTATTCTACAGGAAGCCCATTATTCTTTCCTGTGTAAAGGGCTTAACTATATACCTACTAGCAGTGACAGTTTGGTGTCTGAGCTCACAGACTTGAAATTATTTTCTAGAAATGTTAACCTGAGACTTTTGTTTGGTGACTCTGCTACTGTCGTAGGGCAGTGTAAACAACGTAGTACTTTTGTACCAGTTAGTGTACCTATTGTGAAGGCATTTCATGACATTTGTGAATCCCAAATTAGAACTTTATACTCTAATAATGTGAAGAAAAGGACTTATAATTTGACTTTCAATGAATATAAAGTGCTAAAGAGTTTACAATTATGTGATGATGTAATTATTAAGCAAGCAGACAAGGGTGGTGTGGTTGTTTTGATGGACCAAAATGATTATATGTCAACAGTGTCTGTATTACTTGAAGACAGCATAGCATTTAAGACTATTACTACCTTAGAGGTCAGAAAGTGTATTACCTATGTGAATATGGTTATTTATGAATTACAGCTGAATGGTGACATTAGTCTAGATCTGTTTCATTATTTCACTGTTCCATGCCCTGTCATTCCACATCTATACGGTATCCCTAAAATTCATAAATCTATGGTGAATCCACCGATGAGACCTATTGTGTCAGGTGGCGGTTGGATAACCGAACCAATTTCTTTATATTTACAAAGACAGTTACAACCTTACTTGCCTCATTGTGATACTATTTTACGGGATACATCAGATTTATTGTGTAAGCTGCAGTTATGGCACAATAGTATTAATGATGCAATAGATAAGTGTAAATATTATTTTGTAACACTAGATATTACCTCCCTCTTTACCGTCATTCCAAATGACATTGGGCTTGAATTGTTGAGAGAATTTTTAGTCTCACAACCTAGTCCAAATATTAGACACAGAAAATATTTGCTGTCTTATGGATGTAGTATTGAAAAATAATATATTTTTGTTTAATGACACTCTGTTCCTTCAGCTTACTGGGGTAGCTATGGGTACCTCGGTAGCCAACACATATGCCAACTTGGTCCTTTACCAATGGGAAAAGAATCATATATATAATGAAAGTAATCCTTTTGTTGATAAAATTTGCTTTTTCCAACGTTTTGGGGATGATTGCTTTATGATATGGGGTGGTACATTGGATGAATTAAATTAATTTTTGACCTTTTTGAATTCAACTGCGAGTTTTTTAAAATTTAAAATGGAAACATCTGATAACACTATAGTTTTTTTAGATGTTAGGTTACAGATGCATGAAGGCATTCTACATACTAGTTTACATAGGAAAGATGTTTATTCTGGTAGATACACCCATTTTGGTAGCATGCATGCACCGCATATATTTAAAGGCGTTGTCAAGTCTCAGTTTAGTAGAGTAAGCAGGTTAAACACTGATGACACTGTTTTCTCCTTGCAATTGGAGGATATGATAAAAGATTTTATATCTAGTGGATATGATGAGCATCTTCTATCTGGTTTGAAACATAATGTGATGATAGATAGAGAGACATGCTTGAAACCGACATTTTTAGAAGGCTTGGCTGGTACAAGTAATGACTATGTAAGTAATAAATCTGAGACAGCCATTAGATATATTACTTCATTTAATGTAAAGTCAGGTTTTATCAAACAAATTATATTTAATAATTGGGCCATCCTCATGGTCTCTGATGAGTTGAAGGCTATCTTGGGTGATAAACCACGCTTTGCACATAGAAATATGAAGGCACTTAAGAGCATGTTATGCTACAAGGATTTTAGTAGATCCATGCATTTACCCTTTTCAGTGAACTATGGCACTTTTAAGTGTTTTAATTGTATGTGTTGTGCTGATATTATTAGTAATGATAGTGACACTTTTATACATCCTACTTATGGTAATGTTTTTAAGTTTAAAGTATCAGCCACTTGTATTACATCTTCTGTGGTTTATTTGGCTACATATGTCTCCTGCCCTTCGTTTTATGTGGGTAAGACTACCCGTAAATTGAAGGAGCGTATTACTGAACATAAATCGGAGATTAGGAGATGCTACGATAAGAATGCCTTGTATAAACTTATATCTATTTTTGGTGATGAACATAAGTTTAAGTTTAGGGTGATTGATATTGTATATCCTACATTAAGGGGTGGTGATATCAATAACCATTTAGAGACTAAAGAATATGAATGGATATTGAGATTTGCTGCTGATTCACCACCAGGTTTGAACAGTATGGTTAGCCTTAAACCGATACTAGTTAAACTACAAAACACCAAATTGTGATGTAATTGTTTATGAATTATGTATGTTATATAGGATAGACTCTTATACTCTAAAGTTTTATAATATGTTTACATTTTGTGTTTTATACTCTGTATTTTATTTTGTTTCTGTGGTCACATGATGTCTTTTGGCTGCTGATCATGTGACTGATGACCTGTATTTAAAGTGTGAAATGTTTGATGTTATGTTTTAGTATTGAAGAAGGGTTCTGCCCGAAAGCTTTGCTTTATAAAGTGGTTTTCTCTACCAAGTTTTTGTGTTATATCAGTTTTGCAGCTTGTTTTTTCTTGTCAGTTAACACATGTACACATAATGTATGGTCCAGTCACGATATACAGGTCACAGCTTTCATCAATCGCACTGGCTACCCATGTGCAATATATAAAAAAACAAATGAAACAACAACATGAACCCACAGTAACTGTCATTGCTAGATGTGTGGACAACTGTCCATACAACGGTGGAGGCGTTGTTCAATGTAGGAATATGTACTATACATCAGAACAACACATGTGGGTTACGCAAACAGTACTACACAGTGAGTTGGGATATGGGCAGCCCACATGATCCACCATTGTGGAATGTGCCCCTGCAATGAGTGCAGACATTGTGATGTGCCAGCTGACATGTCCCAGACATGTAATGGTCCAGCTGCAACATTGTCACACTATCCCATAAAACATACCCCACATACCAAACATATAACTCTTTGTCTGTATAACCCTGTGGACACTGGAGTATCTGACATCTATTGGTGTATGTCATATGGGACAACACAGACATGTGACATAGACGGCCATCACACACATCTGGCCAACACATGTTCACACATGGCCATGGAGGATGGCCAGAGAATGTAGTAACACACAGTAGATGTGATGTGTATGTGTGTACATCCTGTTGCACATTGTCTACACATGGTTCAACTATAGTCTTTGTTGAATGGTTATATAGTAGACGTGGAACACTGGACATCCTAACAGCCTGTGCACAGCTTGTGGAGGTGTCACTTATTTTGACCACATACGATGTGTTGCACATCATGACTGTGTCACAGCATGAAAGTAGTCACCTGTACAGCTTCTACATACATACACAGACACCATATCAGGTTAGAGATACTGTACATTTCCCTTGCTGCTATTGGACAGCACTGTCAGCTGTGCATCTTGTGTGTGTGTGGTACATAAATGTCATGTGGAACATGGTGTATTGAGCAGTCTACCATGTGTGGACACGGTTGACAGGCAGCTAAGACATGTTAGCAGTTGTGCAGGGGTGTCATCAGTATGTCGTCCGGTGACCTGTCACACATGACACAGCATGGTTTAGTGTGTATACACCTCAGCGACGTGAGGTCACAATCCACAGTATGTCTGTATTGTGTATGCATACAGTCATGGCTATGCACTGTATGTGTATTCCACACTGTATAGCAATAGAGACGCCTCATGATTCCATGCAATGGCACTGTGTCTGTACTTCACACTGTATAGCAATATAGATGCCTCATACCACCCTCAATGGTCATACACATCTGCTAAAAGTGCATTTTATCTGTAGGGCATACAGACAGCACTGCAATGTGACACCATTACACCGCTGTACATGTGTCAGGACACCACTGTGTCAAACATGTATGCACGTCACTGCACACATCAGCAGATTACATGTCATACTACATGTTAATGTCAAGGACATATGCCTCACATCAGCCATGTGTACTGTTAATCTGTGCTGGTCCACATGGTGTATCACAGGGATGCATGCTTACTACCATGATTGTGTGAAATGCATGACTTCTGCTATGACACATGCTTGCTGTTGTGTGCAACCCAGGGATGTAATCTAAATAACACTGTTAATGTCTGAGCTGTATGTTGTCTGCTGTATCACATGCATGCTGCATGCCTTCCGTCATATCACATGCATGGTTGTCTGTGTGTGTCTGTGTGTGCCTATGTGTGTCTGTGTGTGTCTCTGTGTCTGTGTGTGTCTGTGTGTGTCTGTGTGTGTGTCTGTGTGTGTGTCTCTATTATAATGTAGAGTCTTTGTTTGCCTTCACAGGTGATGTAGGTGCGTTGCCCTCCTGCTGTCCATCTGATGTTAGTGTCCCCACAGACTCTAGCAGTGATGAACATATGCTTGCGGTACAGGCAGGGTTGTCAGGGGCTGAATCTGTGCCTTTGGTTGCCATCCCACCTATATCCCCCTCTTCCCCACACACAGTTCTCATGCCAACACATACCCCATCACCAGTGGCCATAGAGGAAGGACAGTTACCGTGTGTTAGCTTGGAACAGGAACATGTGGTGACTATGGAAGGTGTGTCATCACACCATGGTGTCAGTGAACTGACCGCAGATGCGCCACACAGGCATATGACCAGTGCTGCTCGTAGGAGGACCCCTGGCCAACATGCACCTGCATGACAGAGCGTAGCAGCTGGTGTCACCAGACACATGTTTCAGACTGTAATGGCGGCACAGGAACATGCTGAATGGCAGAACAGAGAAGGGCAGAGGCTTCAGAGGGCTGCTATCCATTCTTTAAAGGAAAACATCCAGGCATTGTCAAATGCTCAACAGCAGATTGCTGACGTTTTGGACAGGCGATTGGGTGACATGGTTGGAATCCTTGACCATGGCATGGCAATCCTTGAATGTGAGCTGTCTGTGCTGGAACATCTGGTAGGAGTGAGGTGTAGGCCACTTGGACGTAGGCCAGCTACACCACCTGGTGCAGGTCTACGCGAACGAGCTACCTCACATGCCCGCTCCCATAGTGCCGGTAGCAGCAGCAGTGCAGCTGGTGTTGCGCAGTCCACACCAAGACACAGCAGGCCACGTGGACGTGGCCTTGGACGGTCCCAGCGGGGACATGGTTCCAGTGGACATGTGTCATCGGACAGTACCCATTCTGTACCGCTGTCTGGTAGTGCCCATGCAACGCCTGGCAGGCACAGGTCACATGGCCCTGGACGGACACAGTGAGCCGTACATCCTGGTCTGTACAATCTGGAGCTATCAACAATACCCGTGTGTAGGCTGGATACATGGCAGAACTGTGTGCACACATACACGCACACACCAGAAACATCTGTAGGGCACCAACACCCTCATGCATAATAACCACACATGTCCATGTAGATTACAGGCCCTAACCCACACACCTGATGTCATCCACTGGTGCAGCCTAGGCCCCTGGCAAACATTATCACCCTGTGCATATGATGATGCCTGTGCCGCATCCCTGTCATCCACACCATCGGTGCAGGGACATGCTCATATGGTCTGATGCACAGGGTGAACAGAATAGTGAGATAGTTGTATATTACAATTGTTGTGCACTGTTGGCACGCAGCAGACATACCATGGGCAATCAGAATTGCCATATAACTGAAACACCTGATGTTCATAAGAGTCATTTGCATATATCCCATGTGCCTCTTTTACAGGAGGTTTGGGAGGTCACTCATTGGAAGTTCTAGCTTGGCTGGAGTTTTCATTTAGTTTTTACTGATTGGTTTTTCAGTGTGACCTTCTCTCTCTTTGTTTTAATATATATATGTATATATATATATATGTATATATATATATATATATATAGATATATATACATATATATATATATATATATATATATATATATATATATATAGGTCCCCTTCACATGGTCGACAGTTCATTTGATCGACTTTTATTTGGTCGACAATTCATATGGTCGACAGGCAGATTTGCCCCCCTCCCCAATGTTGTGCGACCCTGGAGTTGATATATATAGTTAGGGGGGGTGTGGGGGGGGGGTGAAGCCCCACACATAAAACTGCTTGTCGATCAAATGAATTGTCGACCAAATAAAAGTCGATCAAATGAACTGTTGACCATGTGAAGTAGACCCATATATATATATATATATATATATATATATATATATATATATATGTGTGTATGTATTTAATATATATGTATGTATTTAATATATATGATATATGTAGATATAGATAGATAGACATAGATATATACATATATGTATGTGGACATTAGCACTATTGAATGTTTGTGCTGGATGATCTGTACGTGATCACCTCGGACGTATGTATATCTGCCATGGCGTAGTGGTAAAGCACATAGTCTGTGGTGTGCAGGGTCCCGGGTTCTAGTCGTGTCGACACCAGTTATTTTGTTGCTGAGAAGACCATGGGACATCGAATACGGTGATAGTAAGGCACCTGTAACCAGTTGTGTACAGATCTGAGTGACAGTAAGCAGTGGTTATTAATTTGGAGGTTTGGTATGGGTCGTATAACTATGCATTAGAAGACTATACTATGCAGATAAGGTTGACAATAGTGTATCCCATTTATCTCCAGGGTGTGATGCAGATCCCTGGAGTGTATGTGTGTAGATAGCTGGGTGCAGGGCTCGAATATAGATGAAAGCATGGGAGGGGGGGTCAGGCATACTGTACGTACATTGGAGACCTGTGCCTCGGGAGTGCTCCTGCCTTAGCACGCCTAAGCTAGGGGTGTGTCTATACCTGCCTGGTGACATTGGTAGTCAGGGTGAACAGGCTGCACAAACAGGTGATGATCAGCACAATCAGCAGATGACATGGCCAGCCCACCCCAGGACACTACGGTAATGTGAGCAAGCACCATACACACAGGTTTCTTCCACACTCTACACCACCGGTGTAAACATGCGGGGACATTTCACAACACAGTCCAACCGAATGAGAAGGGCTGCAGCAGGCAACATAGACCAACATGTGCAAGAGGCTGAAGGCAGTGAGGATGTGTATGCTGCTGAACAACCCTTACTGGGGTGACATAAGACTTTATAGACCCAGAGTGACTTACCAGGGGCTACATGAGCTGGGGATAGTGGAGTGCTATGGGGTGGACAAAGACCTCTTACAGCGGCTTATTGACCTGTGCCTGCCACACCTGACACATCAAACAGGCCAAGGGAAACCCATCACAGTGGATACCACGGTATGTGTTGGCCTAGGTATACTAGCCACAGGTACCTCCCAAAGCACAACTGGGGATATCATGGGGATCTCACAGGTATCTGCATCCAGAGTATTGCACCAGTTCACAGGTGCCATGTGAACACATGCTAGTGAGCATGTACATGTCCTCAACACACATGATTAGCAGACCAGCAATATGCATCTCTTCCACCACATGGCTGACTACCCTGGGGCACTGGGTGCTATAGCCTGCACACACGTATGCATCAAAGTATCACCCGGTGAGCGGGGTAGGGCCTACATTAACTGCAGGGGCATACCCTCCAACAGCTAGGCCATATGCGATGGCCAGGGCATTAAACTGAATGCGTGTGCTGTCTGCCCTGGAAGCTATGATGATTCCGATATATGCCATCTGACGCAGCTGTACCACACCTTTGCCAATATGGCCAAACCCTACAGTCTCCTAGTGGGGGATGCTGGGTAACCACTGGAGTCGTGGCTGATGACACCCATCAGCAATGCACACACACCTGAACAATCACAACATAATGAGGCAGATGCACAAGGAAGACATATAATTGAGCATGTGTTTGGGATGCCCAGGTAACGGTTCTGGTATCTGGACACATCCGGTGGAGCCCTGCAGTATTCACTAGCTACATGCACACAAATTGTTATGGTATTTGCTATGCTAGACAATCTGATCCTGCAGTAACAGTTGCAGCAGGAACAGCATGGGGCAGGGCCACACAGCCCACCACCACTGCCAAGGCCTGTACAGGCACAGTGTGACTTGGAGGAGGAACTACCTGAGCTGGGCCCATTAGGTGAAAGGCCATGCACAGTATGACCTGCCCTTGACAAAGAGGCAACACAAGGCATATGCACTGACACTGTAGGTACCCAGGGATTTCACCATCTCTGACTCACACACAGTACAATGGATGCCAAACATGACACTACCTGTGCTCAGCCATGTATAGGAAGTGCACTGTGTGCATCCAACATAGGCAGCCCTCCAGCACCGTTCTCAGGTCCGGAACACCCCCAAGGTACATCTATCGACCTAACAATTGGCAGTTGTATTAGAATGTGTATTTACCCGTTGCTATGGTATGGATGTGAGCATACAAGAGAATTTGGTGGCCGAATGTTAGGGCAGCAGACAGTACATGTCCATAGTGGCACCATGATATCTGTAGCACATACTGGGGTCACAATAGTAGCCAGTAGTACACAGGGTGTCCTTACCCACTGCAGGTTATGGGCTGAACATCATGTGTGTCCATACAGCCCACACATGTTCCATACAGCTGGACAAGTGTAGACCAATACAGACAAATTATATACAATGGCCTCTGGATATGCCCAATGAATGACTCCAACCCCCACAGACACACACAGACTACAGCAGGCCATGCAGTTGGATGTAGGTTGTGAAAGCTAGGACGTCCAACACCACTATGCTGGTAATTAAAGCTAGGATCTGATGTACACTAGTATGCCTCCAACCAGCAATTTAGGTAGGTCCACACACTGACATGGAGTACCTGGCATGCCAGTACAGTAGTGGCAAATGTGTACAATTGTCAGCTGTGCCCCGCTTCCAACGTACACATGTGAGAGTCATGTGCACCACCCCCGCTGCTGTGTAGGATTGTGGATGCGGTTGGATGTTCCCCCACACTATGCAGAAATGTAGCAACTGTCAATGCCACATGAACATTAGCTACCCTGCAGATACAGCATGCCACCTGTCGGTGTAGAATGCAGGGGTCGGCACCACAGTACTGACTATCTGGACATGTGACACATGCGATCCAGTTGACCATACTTGGCATGCTCACACACATGACGGTATGACGGTAATGCCAGTCGACAACATGCGTAACAGTCATACTGGGCATGCTCACACATTAAAACACAGGACGGCCAGGCCTGCAAACACCAGTGGTCCGGACATATCTGCCAGTACATTGCTATACTGTTGGATGACTGTGCTGTATGGTATGTGTGTGGTCTATTGTCTGTACATACTCCATGGTGTATTCAGAATTCACATGAGCTATGTGCGCAGGGTATTGCTACCAACACGTGCAAATGACGGTTATTTGTTTGCAGACAGAATGACGCCTTTGGATACGGAGTGGGTAAGGCACATTCCAGCAGTTGGGAGTGGTTGTGCGTGGATTTGCACGGTGTTAAGCACTGCTGACCTCTGGTTACAGCTCCTTATACCTGTTTAGACTCCACATTTCTTTAACAGTGCGCTACTGGCATACTGGTAGACAAACACGCTTACACCTGCTTGCTCACCGACATTTGTGCTTACATTTGTCACTCACGCTGGGTGTCTGCGATCCCTTGTGATGCGTATTACATCGGACTACATGAGTACAGTATCGGGTATGTCTAACCATTAGGCAATGGCAGGCATTCGACTGTACGGACTCGGTGGCCTGTCCAGTGACATAATCATATTATATGGGTGTTCCTCATACAATCTGCTCCCATCTGGCTGATACATGGGAAGCGATACTCTGCAATGCTGACATGTGAATGCTATTTGGTTAATGCAGCTTTCTGCTGGGTCATGCTACCGCATACCTAATGTAGGTTTTCCACCTTTTAGATTGGACGACGGGAGACTGTAGGAGTAGCACCTTTCCCATTTTGCATGGGACAATCCCTCATTAGGCATATGTGCCATGTGACAATACTCTAGCCATTGCAACTGTCCTGATTAGAGGACATTCTTATATTCTACGTGTCTGTAATAGTTACATGTAATGGGTCTTGTATACATGACACGTCGATATGTTATGTGAAGTAGCATAAGCAACTTGAGTGCTGCTAGACTACGCTTTGATTTGTGCTAATATGTATATTTCTGTACTATGCATGGCTGTAGGCATGTTCTGCCCTGGTACGTCTGACATTTCTTCAGAGCTGGTCCCACTTTGGCCATTTGGAATGGTAGCAGCCCTATAGGACCTATATGTGGAGCTATCACATTTGGCAAGGCAACACATACCTACAGCCAGTAGTAAACTGACTACTTCACCGGTTTGCATACGTTAAGGTTATCCTTGTAGCATTATAGTTGCTAATACTGTTTCCTATAACATGTAGCTGTTTCTGATACAACAAAATAATTTTATGACACCACTACACACAACATATGACCTCCTTTCCCGAACTCACAGGCCATGTACCATAACATTCATTTTGCAGGTCACAACTGCCCAGACTGGTGTGTCCCTCAAAGGCGAACAGGTGGTAATCCACATCTATTATGCTATCATCTACCTAAGGTGGTCAGCGAAATATGCACTTTCCATCACTAGCAGACCTCACATACCAATGAGGGAGAATGAACACTGTATCAGGGACACTGCATAACACCCTGAGGGACAGATTTAGATGATTGTTTATATTAACCAGACACATTGACAGTCACAGAGCATATGTATTCATTCACGTTTGTCGAGGTACATGCTGTTTATGACTCATACATGTTGTCATCAGTCATTACCTGTATTCCACCACCTGTCCACCTAATATCACTAGTTCTGGAAGTGTTTAGTTGGACTTTGTTACATTCTGATTCATAACTATGGACGTCCATGCTAATTGGGTACACAGCACTGATATGGTCCCTATGTATTCCCCCGATGGTTTACAGACTATCCAGTAGATGTGCTCTTCAGGTTTGGGAGGTATAGGCATCTGCTATACCCACATAGGAATATTAATGACTTCCACTGGGCAGGCCTACTACATCTCTGCCAACCAGCACCTGCACACTTAAGCCCATTATTGCATACCCATGATTCACCTACCTGGCACCCCCCTACAGCACTCATGACAAATACTTACTGTGAGCGCAGCTGGGGTATGAGCACACCCCTACACATTACCCACTCTCCCCATCACGGGACACATGTCATACATTTTGTCAAACCATGTGTTATTACACTTGTACAACCTACTGTTCCATGTACACCTACATCCTGCTTGCATCAATAACCAGGGGTTCACACGTAGAGTGAATTTTTGGTGTCCCGCAAGGGACCCCGTTATCCATGTTTAAAGTGTAGACCTTGCAGATCTCTCCCACTGGTACTTTCCTGCTGGTGTTTTGGACAGCAGCAGTGTATTTATCTTTATTGCCTGTCTGTATGTCTGATCGGCCTAGCTGGGTGGTGTGGGAGGTAAAACGTTTGTTTATTGGACTTCCAAGTAACATATGCCTGGTCTGAACATATGTTACTCGTAATTGTTGTAAAGTAACCTAGTTATGTACATGTGTACATCTACAATGACATATATATTTGTTTTGTGTGTATGTGTATATATCAATAACTGTTGTATGTGTATATATATATCTATATCTATATATATCTATCTATATATATATATATATATATATATATATATATATATATATATATATATATATATATATATCTTTGTGTGTGTGTGTATATAGATATATATATATATCTATCTATCTATATATATATATATATATAGATAGATAGATATAGATATAGATATATATACACATACAACAGTTATTAACAGGGCGGCACAGTGGTGCAGTGGTTAACATTGTCACCTCACAGCAAGAGGTTCTCCGGTTCGATTCTCGGCTGGGGTGCCTTCTGTGTGGAGTGGTGTTTCTCTTCACATTTGACTATTTCATTCATATATACGATGAATATTATTCTGGACATCACTTATGAATTCACTACAGGTATGCAATAGTCCTGTCAACAAATGTGACAGTTGGTTGGTGTACATATGTGTACGGACCTCTGTGATACTCGGGGACTTATTTCAACAGTGACAGGGACAAGGCAATGACAAATCAGGGACAATCATGGACACTTCTACAATATTAGTACTATTAACTTGGAATGTGTTGACTGATTCGTATTACTACTTATTTTCTGCAGTTAAATGCATCTATTACTCTTAATTCTTGTCATTAGTCATTCTCATTCAACACCTTTCCTCCAAAGGTCACTGGCTTTGTGAGTGATTAAGAGGCTGGCCAGTTATTGCGGGAATGCTCTGACCATTGGTAGGGTTGCCACATTTTCATATGTACAGGATGGGATATATTCTGGAGACAGCAGATTGTTTAGGCCAACACATACCCACGGTCAGTGCAGGGTTTAGAACATTCAATATTTTTCTAGCTGAGAGCCTATTCCTTTAGCACTTTAGTTGCTTAGTCTGTTTCTTGTACGAATTATGTATTTTATATCCAGACATGACTGCTTTAGCCAACTGTTACATGAAGTATGGTACATAGTTATTTCCTACAATCACAGGACAATTGCCATTGTATCATTGTTGGTCAGGACACACCTACCCAAACAGTGACTGTCCCTCACACAGTGGGTCAGGAGGTACCCTGTTTACGTCAGTGCCTTAATCACCCTATTTTCAAGTGCCACTATGTGAATGTGTACAATATATTCTCTCGATTATTCATGTGGGGAGACGTGCATCATGGGCAGGTGTTTGAACCTGGGTAGTAGGTTCTGCATGACCGTCTAGGGCTGGACAGTCTCGTGCACCACTACTGCACATTCAACTTGTGTCCGGATGTCTACAGGACTGGACATCGTGTCTTGATACCCAGTCTGATGTTTACACAGGTTACTTATCCCATGAGGGATATCCAAAAATTGAACAAGACCAATACCGTCCATTTTTTTGGCTTTACGAAAATGTGTTGGGGTTTTACATGCAAGGGATACATAGTTTGCAATCCTGAAACTGCATAGGGTGACACTGCCTACTACATTTGAGTAATGGTCACTATGTGTAGATATGGCTACGCCAAGCTAGTAGGCCGAGTATGGCTGGATTTGGTGGACGTTCAGGTATGGGCCTGGGTTGTGTGCTGTGGAGGGGATGATGGGTATTTAATTATGCATCCAGGTGTGTTGCATTTGAATGGGTTGGTTCCATCCAGACCATTCTGTGGGTATGTGCCAGTGACGTTTCTGTACATTTGTATCGCACATTTTAATATTCATATGTTTGTGTGATTGTGTTCTACAGTATGACCTGTCAGGTTGCATTGCAGATGTGTATACTTGTTCTTTGTGTTTCTTTCTGATTCACCCGCTGATCCCTCATACACCTCCATTTCACCTATTCTGCATCCAACACAGTCTCGCCTTTGTGGATTATACTATTACCCATTCCCCCCCACACACATATTCCTGACACTCCATCCATCACTTCTTTGGTTGATGGCCCATGACACGGTCAAGGGAACACATTGCATACACTACATATGTCAGGTACCTGTATGGTTGTGTGGACTACCCTGGCATGTTTCACCTTCCACATGCTGTACATCACACACATAGGTACATGCCAATACTTAACTTTCATGACATGGTTGGTACACCCGGGTAATACCCATTCAACTGTGACAGATCCTGACAAGTACGGCTTGGACCGCATATGGGTGGATTTTGGCCGACTGCTCTGACCATTGGTAGGGTGCCATCTTTTCATATGTCCAGGATGGGATATATTCCGGACACATATCTGATTTTACAGGACAACACATACCCACGGTCAGCACTACAGATAATACTTTTCCTTTCTGCCTACATGTTAGCTTATTGTTGTAGCAGTTTATATGCTCCTTCTGTTTCGTTTTCTTGCTTATTGTATTTCTTGTCACATGTGGTATGTTACATATGGACATACCTATTGTATGCGACTATTACATGCGTTGTGGGATATAATTCTGTCATACAGTCACTAGATATTTATATTTATCATGGTTTTGATATGGACACATCTGCCCAGCTGTGTACTATTCCTCACAATGTGGGACAGCTGGTAACTCTGACCATTGGGCTAGACGTAACTATTGGCGGTGCACTAACATGATGCGTCTCACTTCCACTTGGTATAACTATCTACACTGCGTTAGAATATGGGCACACGGTTTTCAATGTCATTTGTTCAAGGGATGGAGACTCGATATTCCCTACCATGCATTTGTGTTTACTTCTTAATTTTGTGTTCGCAAGAACTGTCTTGTATGCTTTGCATACATTTCAGTATCCATGGACACTGACAGGTGTGATTACTATTGCAGGCAAATTGTTATATTCAAGCATTTTAGGTTGCACGTCGACAGCTGACATTTCCATGCCTCCGTGTGGCACTTCGACATGCCCTATGCACTCGCGCTCATTTCCTATGCACGTGGCTGTGGCGGCAGCACGCCTTCATTAATATGCATTTGGTGCTACTGCTCCATCTACATGCCACATGGTTGGCATAAGCCTAACCCCGCCTTGCGCTGGGCTTCATGAATCCCGGGTTTTATCTATTTATCCTGCTAATTTCCTGGTATACAACATTAACCATCTTGAATAAAATCCAGTATCATGTCTTTAGACTAAGTTTTCAAGATGTTTCTTCCTTTCTTTCTTTTGCATCAGTGATATGGTCAGTTAGTCATGAAGCCATGTGGTTGATCATACTCTCAACATAATCATCTGTGATGAAAGGAGGTACTGCCAGCACAGCTAGCTGGAATTTTGTAAATAATTATATGTCATTTGTGAATATCAAACAGATTCATACAAGATGCTTGTGTTACAAATGTATTAGAACTGTATGTCATACAAGATGCTGGTGTTACAAATGTATTAGAACTGTATGTCATGTGTATATCAAACTGATTTGTACAGATGCTTGTGCTGAAAAGGTGTTTGTAAAATGCTTGTGTTTGGAATGTATCCACAGTGTGCCCTCCTGAAGAGAACATAAATGTACATGCAGTATTGTAACTGTTTAAATGTATATGTTTTAACAGAGGAAACTGGCATACAGGAGGTTAACCTCAGTCCAGCAACCTTTAAAAAATATCTGAAATTAAATCACTTTATAGGCTAGGCCATAAAGATGCTATTTCACAGGTTTCAATGCCGCCAGCAACATAAAGTCTGTACTAGGAACATTTCTGTATTATCTTTGAGGTGAACTAATTACTACTCTAGAAGTGAGGAGGTATGCAATTGTTTTATAACTTCCAACACCTGCCAAAAATCTTAGCAAAAGCCCTTATGTGTGTATTTTTATAGGTAGGTGCTAAGTCCTGCCAGCTTCTAGCAATGGGCATTTTGCATGGGAACTAGACGTCAGATGACCAGAAGTGATGTCATTCTGCAAACTATCCCAGAGGTAATTTTTTAGATATTATTTTGAGAAGTCTCTTAGTGAGACAGAGCATTCTCTATTCTGTCTTGGGCCTGATAACAAGAAGAACCATTCATCACATCATCTGTCTTGCTCTGTTATGTAAGTAGGGAATAGTAACTCTCTTAGATACAGTCAGGGACTATAGTGAAGATTAGTTTAGATATTGGTTTACTTTATTTTTCTCAGCCTATCCTTCAATGTTACTTTAAATAGTTCCAGTGTTTTGAACTCTGATGTCACTGTGAATATATACTTAGTGTTTTCTTGTTCTTTTATTATTATTAATATATTTAAACCTTTCATTGTGGCTGATCGTTGTAGAGGTATTTAAGTTTTGAGAGTACTTGCATGTTTATTTGGTGACACTATGTGGGCCACTCCTAATAGCAATGCTCTTGGTCAAACTACCATTTGTATTAATATTAATTTCACTCAGTATATTGGGTACCCTTGGAAGAGCCTTAAGGTAGCTGACAGGAGTGTCTGGTGGCAGTCATAACTTCCTTATAGTCTGGGCAGAAGGATGCATAGCTAGTAAACCTGTGCCAGCCTTGTGTGTGTGTGTGTGTGTGTGTGTGCATCTAATCATAAAAGAGTGTGTTTATCAGCTACTTGGGCAGGGACATGAAGCACTGGCTGGACAGAGAGGGTGCTGGAGGATTTGGCTTGGACACTCAGCTGAGATATCATCTCTATAGCTGTGCCAGTGGGGAGTTTTATTGGGGACCTGGATAAAGAGGGAGAAACCAGCCTCAGACTGAATGTGTTTCCTGTGCGCTTTTAAGGGAAATTGTGCTTTATGCAGAACTGAGCTGCATCTGGAGATACTTTGTGTGCACCTGTCATCCTCTCAGTGAATGTCCACCACTGGTGCCAGTAGTGAGGATTGAAGCTCCTTGATTTCTGGCCCACAGGAGGGTTGTCACATCATCTAAAATGATTTCATCTTCAATATTTGTTTCATTAATGGCAGTCCCATTCAGTACAGCATAGTTATTAGAAACCTAAGGAAAAATTTGATTAAAAAGTTTTTTTTTTTGTTTTTTTTTTTAACATTGAAGTTCATAACAGCACTAAAGGAAAAAAATGGACAATTATTAATGGAGTGACTGTCTAAAATGACAAACGTCAAGAAACACAGCAAGAGCACTTGTCTTTTTCTTTTATAGATTCTTCAGTTCCTTGAAATCCTAAGCATGTCATTCCTGACTAATGCCTTTAGCCTGTTCGTGCTTCCATTTTGCCTCATTTCTGATTGCAGGTCCAAACTTATCGTAATCCAGTCTCCTAACATCCTGTTCCATCCATCTTTCTATTTTTAGTTTTATCTTCCATCCCACTCTAAACTACACTGTTATGTGATTATTGTGGGCTAATGGCACCTTCACTTGCAACTTTCTGAATGAGGTTCACTTGGCTAGTTGAACATATGAAATTCTATCCTTTGTTATGCAGAACTACAGAATTTCCCTAAACCCATCATCATCCTGGGCTTCAGGCACTTCTTCCTCCTGATCTACTCAAAGCTTAGAATCTGACAGTCTAGTCATGGCAGACTGAAATTCCCCTAGGAATACAGCTTTCTTCCTCTTCTACTTCCTCCTCAGCCCTCTCACCCTCTGTACCATTTGGGGCTGATACATTTTATCATCCAACCAAAAGCCCCGCCTTTCTCCACTTAAACTTCCAGGATGCATACCCTATGTTCTGACCCTGCTTACTACCTTCATGTGATGACATTTCTTCTCATCTCTGACTTCATATTAGACACATTTAATTATGTTGCTTGCTATTCTGCCTCCATCCCTTCTTGTTGCCATTCTGGAGCAAAACCAGACACCTCTTTGTCCTACCCATCTTTGTTACTCTCCCATGATTCTGTGATTTCAGGGATTCCTGCTCTCCCATCCTGCACTTTCGCTTGCGATTCCTTTTTTTCCTACCCAGACTGTTTGTATTACAGACTCTAATGGCCGAATACCAAGCCTCTGCTTCTGGTTTTGTGACACTCTTCCAACTTTCATTTTTGTTTAAATGTACAGTCATTGAACTACACCATTCCTACCCAGTTATAATCATCACTTTAATCTTTACTATACTCGATTTGGGATCACTGGTGACAATGATAACAGTATGGGTTTGAACCCTGTTCCCAAAGGCTTGATGGAAGATCTATATGCTGGAAGTGGTCTGTCAGATCCTTCCCCAGAAGCTTAGGCAACTAAAATGTACACATTACCATCTACTGAGTAAATAAAACTTAATATGATGGTAGTAAAGTTTAGACTGTCAATGGGATGGGAACTGGTGGTGAACATGAAACCCTTTACCCATTGAATGTTGTTAGGGTAAAGGACTTGCATAAGAGATTCACAAATAACATTCTGTCCATGTTATAAACACAGATAAGAAATTACTCTCCATTCTTCTGTACTGGGACACTGCTGAAGGCTTGAAAGGTTGAATAGAATTCCAGACATTATGGGAAATACTATTTCAATACATTATCACAACAATAACAGAACATGACACAATAGTTATTAGCCAAAATCCTGAAACTCTGTCCCTATATCAGGTCTATACCTTATTTCCACTCCTTATATAATTACTCCATATATAATAAGAATAAATCTGGCTACCTCATGTCTTTGTTCCTGATCTTCACCAGGTTAACTCCTTTCCCTTCTGGTAATGACTATGCACCTACATCTTATCTCTTTTCTCTCTCACTCTCTCTTCCACCGATCACACCTCCTTCTTTCCATCCCTCATCTCTTTTGAAGCTATCACACTTCCTTCCTTCCTCTCTCTTCCACCGATCACACTTCCTTCTTTCCATCCCTCATCTCTTTTGAAGCTATCACACTTCCTTCCTTCCTCTCTCTTGCACCTATCACACTTCCTTTCTTATATCCTTCCTTCATTCTATTGCATCTATCTTATCTTCCTCACTAATTCCTCCTTCATCTTCTCTCTTTAATGATGTCCTTTTTCATCACCATCCCAATACTTAAAAATCTCTTTTGGCTTCTTCTCCTTGTATCTTCACAGATACTATCACCTTTCACTTCAAAATTTAAAATGCATTTTATTATTCTGTCAAACTGAACAGAGTCTATGTTTTTTTTTTCTGTATAATCAAGCATTATTTTTGCTTTGTAAGCTTCTAATCAATCAAGCATTGTTGTGCAATTTCTGTATCATTGTAGAGCTTTACTCCCTGGGCCCCCACTGATAAAAAAGGAATTATAACCAGTCAGACCTTCCAGGTAAACAGATGGCAATAAATAAACAAATACATTTGGTAATAAAATAGAGATCATTAGAAGAAACATTTTGAAGAACAAATTAATAAATAGACCATGCAATTAAAGCAACAGAAAAGGGAGTGATCCAGCACTGTGCTATGAAAAGAATAAAAGGAAAGAGTAACACACATCCTTAAGCATTACAAGAATATCTGAAGAAATAAAGAATGCAATGTAAGGAAATTATCAGAAAGAACAACAAAAGAAAGGGTAGTTGAAAAAGTTGAGAACTTAAACTGAATGTTACTGAAAGAATCTCCTTTGCAGTATATACATATATATATATATATATATATATATATATATATATATATATATATATATATATATGAATATAACATGAAAATAGCCTGTTATATAGCATTAAGTCCACCATCCAGAAAAGAAAATTTGAGGACGGAAATTTCCAAAATAAATTTGTGGTGGCAAGGGGTGGAACAAAAGTCTATATATTTTGTATATGCCGAATAATAATACTTCAGAAATATTGTGAATTCATGTGCAAGAATCAGTCATCTCCAATTTTCATAACGTTAGACAAATATGGTTAATTCCTAACATATACTGTACATACAAATTAGTCATTTTTGTTAGTCATCCCTTGTAGCTTGCCAACCAATAACAAAAACACATATAGCAAATACAACTTAAAAAACAAAAAAAAAAAGATAAAATACCACCAAGACCACCGATCCAAGAAGCAAGCGAATTTAATGAAACACTTAGCACCTCAGCTTATACAGCCTTCCAAGAGTAAAAGCACTACAAAATACTGTTTGCTTATATACAGCATATTACATAAAACAAGTAATCAATTAAGCATACAATTCAAACCACATATTTCCAATTACATTCTTTGCTGAGTCCCTGAGGCTCCAAAATAGCATACTTTAAAATCAATAGGGTTTGTTTTTTTAAGAGTTTGTTTTTTAAAGACATACATTCACCTATGCTAACTTGCAATTTTTCCAAGACACAACCCCTAGGAGAATCAGGGTTAGAGTTGTGTGCTATCAAAAAATGACTCCCAAGGGGACTCTCTCATTTTTTAATTTTTTTATGTCCCTAATATGTTCCTGCAACCAGACCGTAAAACTCCTATAAGTTTTCCCTATGTAAAACTTCTTACATCCACATCTCAGCACATACACTATCCCCTCCATATTACAACTGTATTTATGCCTAGCTGTAAACTTGATGCCATTAATATATTGAAGAAAGCTTGCTACATATTGACAGATGGAACAGCCATCACATGGAACAGTGCCTTTATTTACGCTTAATCTCTGACTGACGTTAACATCTGGTAAACAAAATTGGTTATGTACCAGAATGTCAGACACATTCCTAGCTCTTTTATATGCAATTCTCACAAAATCGGGTAGTACAGAGTTCAAAATTTTATCCCTTAGGAGCATAGGCTACAAGCTGCGTGCTTTTTAACTATTTCCTCAGTTATAACATTATAAGTTGTCACTAAGAAAACTTTCTTCTGCTCTCCATTGTTCACAGCTGTATTGGTAGATTTATTTCCACCAATACAACAATTATATTTTCCACTAGCACGGACATAGTGAGAATCTCCCTGAGAGTTAACAGAATACCTCATGTCCTTAATTTTTTGTTTAGCTTCCCTGACCAACTGGACATCATATTCTCTTCTAATAAACATTATTTTCTGCTTTAGCTATCTCTAAATGAAAGCTCATATCAAGGCTACATAGCCTATGAATTCATAAGAATTTATTGTAGCTTGACCAAATGTTTGGGGTGACAACTATTCCCACATAAAAATACATTTCTATGTGCAAATTTCCTATGGAGACTAGTAGTAAATCCATCTTGGCTTATATACAAAAAATTCACTTGTGGGCCAAGCTGTATACCTTAAGCCCATAGTATTAGCTTGTAAGTCATTAGCAAACCCAAGGGCCTCTGTCTGGCTTCCTTGACATAAAAAAAAAAAATAAGATCATCAATAAATCTAAAATATAAAATAACTTTTGATCTAAAAAAATCATGTCTATAAATAAAGTAATATTCAAGTTTAGCCATGAGTAAATTGGCATACATGGGGGCGAAAGCCGCTCCCATGACAGTGCCCTGCAACTGCTGGAAAATGTCTCCACTGAACATAAAAAAAATATTTTTTAAACAGAACATAACTAAATCTATCAGAACATGAGACATAGGGGTGTCCCCCCAAAAGCGGAACAAGACCTGAATCCCTGTTTCATGCTTAATATTAGTATATAGACTTTTGACATCCAAACAGAGCCAAAATATGTCCATATTCCAAACTTTACCCTTTATTTTCTTCAAAAAGTCCTGGCTGTCCCTGATATAGGAGGCTGTACTCATAACATATTTTTTAAGATGTTGATGTAATAACACACTTATATTCTTAACAAAATACCTCTGTGCAGACACTATAGGTTGGCCACTAAGGTTAGTTAAACCTTTGTGTGTTTTAGGTAAGCAATAAAAAACTGCCACAGAGCAGTTTTCCACTCCAAACTTATTTTCCACATCCTTAGAGGTGAAATGCCCCAGCCTTAAACCTTTGTTTAATAAACGCTGGTACTGCTTAATAGCTTCAAAGTAATCAGAAATATCACATTTTCTATACATTTCCACATTATTCAAATGTTTATAACACATCTCTAAGTATTGTGTGAAGTGCATGATTCTTTTAGGGGTTGTGTCTTGCAAAAATTGCAAATAGGCATAGATGAATGTGTGTCTTTAAAAAACAAACTCTTATAAAAAGAAACCCTCTTGATTTTAAAGTATGGTACTTTGGAGCCTCAGGGACTCAACAAAGAATGTAACTGGAAGTATGTGATTTGAATTGTATGCTTAATTGATTAATTGTTTTGTGTAATATGCTGTATACAAGCAAACAGTATTTTGTAGTGTTTTTACTCTTGGAAGGCTGTGTAAGCCGAGGCGCTAAGTGTTCCATTAAATTCCCTTACTTCTTGGATTGGTGGTCTTGGTGGTATTTTATCAATAACAAAAACACAGCTGAAAGATATAATCACTTTGAAAAAACAACTGACAGCAGAGATTGGGAATGCATATCAGTGTTTCAGATATAGTCAATGATATCTAAACAAATGGCTCATTAAAAGGGGCAATTTCATTATGATTTAGAAGAGAAACTGAAGAAAGGAGATTTACAACATAGTGTGATTATAGCAAATGCTGCAATAAGATGGAATGGATAAAGTATTTTTATAAACTTCTAAAAGTTTAGAAATTGTCAGACAGCTGTATTAATGGTTTAGATATAATGAAAGCAAAATTCAGAGGGGAATGGCTGCTGGTACTTCAGCACAATCAGTCATGCAATAAATTAATCAATAGTTTCTCAATCATCATTCTGACTCTGTCAATCAATAATACAATGAGATGGTGGATGAGTCATTTTTATATGCATGTAAAAAGGACAATATTAATGAGAAACATATTTGACTGATGAAACATGTAGGGCTGTGTTTATGTGAACAACTCATAGTAATGAGTCAGTATGATTAAAACTACAAACTAAAGTAGGAATGAAAAATTGTAATGAATATTATTTGGAAATAAAGAATTTATTACATTTCTTTTTCTCCAGTAACTGACAGGGTAGTTGCTTAAAACTATACTGGATATTGTATGAAATAAAGATTTTTTTTGTTTCAAATTAACTTATTATTGCTGTTTGCTTTCATCTTTACTTAGTTCAAGGCATTACCTAGGACTTCTTTTACCTGGTCACTCTCTACTGTGTCATTACCTTGGGTTTCCTTTTATGTTCTCCTTTTGGAATGAGTCATTATACTTAGCTGTTCCTTCTGTACATCATTAATTGTTCATATCACCACAAGATGTGCTTTTCATGGCTATTGTAGTCTGTTGAACCCCAGTCAGTCAAAAGGTCACTCACAAAAATATGTAAATATATGTAATCTGAAATGTGCTTAGTGATCAAGAATGAAGAGATGGCGAAAGTTCTTTGTACCCCTTTACTGACCCTAACATCCTATGAGATCCGGCAGTCTCAGTGGAAGTTAACAAATTTTGCTAGAAAGGTCCATTGATTGAAAGAGATTCATCATGATATACAAATCATATCTTCCTGTTCAAGGAAATACTGTGGCAGGGCTAGCCACTCAGTGGTGTAAACCTTAGCTCTATATGATTATCACTGTTGAAGCGACATGGGTAAAAAGGGTTGTGGATGAATGGATGGACCTTAAAGGAAGATTGCCTTATGTACTGGTTTTCCATATTAGCACATACAACAGGGTCCTCCCTCTTCAGGGAAGACTTGCATTACGGGGAGCTGTATCTGTGAATGTGTCTTATTAGTAGAACAATCTGGGCTCTCTCATACTACAGGAGGAGTTGCAATTGTCTCTTGCATCCTAACTATTCTTCATCGTTAACATGCAGCACAGTATTGCAGGGTATTATATTTCTTAGCTCCAACATGGACTTTCCTCGCCCACTCAGCATAGACACCATTGGAAATTTTCTAGCTTACTGAACTCAAGAATTTTTCAAGTCAGTCTAGAGTTGTGAATATGGAAAAAGAGCGAGGAGACAGAGTTTTGAACATCTAAGAAGAAGAAGTTAAAACTTATCCATTATTTCACATTTAATTCTGTCCCAATATTCTGGGTTTGCAATGAACTGGTTTACTGCATTAAGAGTGTTCCTTTGTTGTGTTGTTCATTGGCTCAGTGTCTCAGATGAAAAAAGAAAGACAAATTTAACTTTTTCAGAAAATTATACACAACATAAATATGTCATAATATAGGACTTCAGTCAATTCTTCGTTCAAAGAACTCAACAAATCAACAAAAATTGAAATGAAGTGCATTATCTATTAAAAGTAATGAAAATGTATACCACCAAGTAGTCAAATGTTAAATAATTTCCATCCTGCTATTTTAATTTTAGATGTTTTGTTCTACTTAATGGACTGGCTTTATATTAGCCTGGTCTAGCCACAAGTATGTGCAGTCTGTTTAAACCAGTGACTAGTGGTGCTTCCTTTTCATTATGTAACCAAAAAGATATTTCATACAGGTAATCACAAAAAAGGGTGCTGCCACAATACTTACTTCCTGTAGGTGAGCTGGGTGTAATGTTATCTGAATAATAAAATGGAGTCTTTAGTGCTTTAGGTCATCCACCAACTTAGGCACTGTCGGGGGACCAGACCAAGACTAACACATTTCTTTTACCTGCAGTATAAGTCATACCATACACCTTCTAGTTTGTTCTAGAATTACAGAACAGGAAGAAATGATAAAAAGTTCTCATTCTAAACACGCCAAGTTTATAAGCCTAGAGTGTGATAGTCCTGATTGTGTGCAAAGATCTACTTTCATGCAATGCTCTTTTGTTACATTTTCACATCTGAGCACATTTCTTTTCTCACTTGTGCAACTGTTTCTGATAATTGTTAATCAATATAGCAAATAAACTGCTCTTGTGCTAATGTGCCAATGAACTTTCTGTCCTCATGTATTTTTTTTCAGTAAATACCCTGACATGGACCTTAAACAGCAATAGAATGTAAGTTATTGGTCTTACTGATTTTTTTTTTTTGGGGGGGGGGTCAGGGAATTAAATTCATTCTAATAGTTCAGAACATAAGAATTACAACCTTAATGTTAAAATTGTATTAGTAGAGATTAAGCACACAAATGGCAAGTTCTCTTATTTTCCCTTCAAAGCTTCATGTGACAAAACAAATTACTAATCCTTTTGCATCTCATTTTGGCAACGTTCTGGTAGTATTACTACTGACTTTGATGTGCTGCAGGCGCACTTACAGAGAAAACTACTTCTTTCTGCTGTCTAAAGTTTGGGATAGAAATTTATCCTATTACATTTAAAATAAAGACATCTGTGACTAACTGCTGAACAGAGACAATGTCTGGAACCAGATTATGCATGCTTAACGTAATGTATCAGATAGAAGTTGTAATACAAGGACCACGACATTTGATTAAACTAAAACACATTAATGATCTGAAATGGGAAATTTATTCTAATTCTCAGACCTTCTGACATATTGAATATCTTGTGAATACTTTATTCTTCTAGAATATATTTTAAATGAATCTTTCTACTTGAGTTCACCCAAATAGGGATTAGTTTTCTGCATATGTTTTTGGTTTATTAAGCAATGTTTCAATAAGTAAACATGAATTACCAGTAATAGCTTTTAAAATTTAAAACATGTCTTTTCCCAAATGAAAGCTGCAAATAAATGTAACGATTGCATCTGAATAGGATCTTCATTCTTGGTAACAAATTAGGCTTCATTTTATATTACAGATAAATGCATGTCTTACAGTACTTCTAACATGATGAATCTACAACAAGAGACACAAAAGAGGCTTTACTTATGACATTAGAAACAGATGAGTCTAAAGTTTCCCTTCTTATACAGAAAATTACATTAACAGGGTTTGACCTTATGACTAAGAAAAGCTCTGTGAATATAGAGGTCCAACATTTCTGTTTCACTTTACAATTCTATCCAGCAATTAAATCAAAACTCACTGTTAATTTAGCATTAGAAATGCAATGCATTCCACATGTGTCAGAACGTCTTGTTAAAAGATGAAGAGCTTGTCAAAATATTTTTAAAGATCTCTGATCTTGATATAGTATGATATGATGAATTGCATTTTGCAGTTCATTGTATAGGCATTTATTTTTAAAAGTTGCATTAAACTCTTCAGTTATGAAACAATATGGGACATTGCTGTTTCCTTCTTACGATATAGTTATTTATATTATTCTAAACATTTACATAAATATATAAAATTAGTCTTGATAATATGGAATCAAAGTGGAAATATTTTATTGCAAAACTCACAGTGCAGAACAGGATTTGTTCTTGATAATTTTTGCATGGGTGACTGTATTAACAGTTTCAATGTAATTTCTATAATGCATTATTAAACAACTTACAATTGTGAAACATTTGCTATTATTATTTTTGGAAAGATGGATAATATTAAAGATACCAGTTTTGGTATAATGCAAATAATATATTGCAAAACGACTTATAATGCTAAACATTTAAATTATACATGTTGATCAAAAAAGTTAGAACATGTTTTGCTTTAACACTGGGGTTCAGTAATTTTTACATTTAGTGTTTGCAATAGTTTAGTATTCCAGTGATAAAAAGTGCTCATAGACAATATACAACTTTAGTGACTATTTATTTAGAATCACAAGTTGACAGTCCCACAAATGTGGGGACAAATGAATCCCCCAATAGAATCACCAGGAGCAGTGCACACTAAAGGCTTAAATCCATAAAAAACAGTCACTCATTTCATCATCTAGATATGCACTGCCACTGACTAGTCTACTGATGCACACACACACACACACACACACACACACACACACACACACACACACACACACACACACACACGCACGCACGCACGCACGCACACACACACACACACACACAGCTGAAATAGTAGACTGTTCCAAATCTGAGTATCTAAAGTCCAGAATAGGCAACTCATAGAAGTGAGAGAAGTGTCTACTACTACAATGCAGTTTAAGACTGCGTTACATCCTGATATGAGAAAAATACAGATTTGAATAATTGGGTACAAGCCACAAACTCCTAGATGGCTTTTTAGATAACCACCTGTTTGTAATATCTAACTTTGAACCCTTGAAAGTCCTCTACGTTGGGTGGAGGAGGCTTACCCCTCTGCCAAAATATGTTTTGTGTGCTTTCAGAAATGTTTGCATTACACTTCTTGATATAAGCAAACTTATGATCCAGAACTAATTTTTGCATGACTCAATCAAACATAATGAGAACTATCTACTCTTTTGTGCTGCATCGGTAGTACTGAGCAACAAGTATTAGAACAATTTGTTGTGTCATTACTTAGTTTCAACTTTATTGGAAATGTGTGGGTAAAACGAATATTAATTCTTTCTCTGTGTTCATTACATTGCATCTCTGGTAACTTCACAATGTCAAGATCAGTGTCATACATGTATTGTATGTAAGCAAGTTGGTGTTGTACCAAAAACGTTATAGGTCAGTGGGTCACGTGTCTCAGTCTCTGTAACAGTCATTTATCTCACTTATTTGGATATTGCAGCACAAATATTCATAACTTTGATATTATTTTAGGAGACTCATAGAAGGCAAAAATGTTTTTTGATTACAGAAATACTGTTCTCCCCTGATTAGGTAAAACATTCTTTTCCTTGTATATTTATTTTCTGATATATTTTAATGCCTTAAAAATCTTTCCAAGTGTTTCTTTTATAATTTGTTTCCCTCAAAATGGCAGGTGATTGGGACTGTCTTGGTAATATAAGCTTGTTTTCTTGCTATCATTCCTTCTTCCCAGAATACATTTCAAGTCCTCTTTATATGAGTCATGCTAGACATAAGGGAGTGGTGGTGTTTTCTGATGACATTAAGATATAATGGCAGGACTGTGAAACACTGTCATCTAAACACACCTTTTGTAACACAGCTACTTCTATGTTTCCCTGACTGAGCCCCATTTATGTGCCTGCCAGAGCTTGTTCTGTGCTATAAATAGCTGTTAGCGACTTCCAACAAAAGAAAGTAGGCAAATAGCAGGCTTTTGTAAAGGGATTCCTTTGTAGTTTTAAAAGAATTGACAGACCTTCCCCATACTCTCATGCTGAGGTGTAAAAACTCTCACTGCAGAAAATGGTCCTTGCTGTACATTTATTTACAGGATACAAGTAGTAGGACTCCAAACTAAGTCTAGCTGTTAATAGAAATTATAAGAATAAGAAAATAATCCTGGACATAATGCCAACCCATTGCAGAATTCACACACCTTCACCTAAATGTGGCACATATTCCTATAGATAGTGATTGATGATTTGCCAACTATGTATAAATGTAAATTAACATAATTTGAAATTGATTTCTTAATACTCCCTTGTTTCTGCATGACAGCCACACACACACACACACACACACACACACACACACACACACACACACACACACACACACAAACACAAACACACACACACACACACACACACACACACACACACACACACACACACACACACACACACACACACACACACACACACACACACACACACACACACACACACACACACACACACACACACACACACACACACACACACATATATATATATATATTTATATATATATATATATATATATATATATATATATACATATATATATATATTTATATAGATATATATATATATATATATATATATATATATATATATATATATATATATCTATATATATATATATTCCCTTTATAATCTCAAAATACTGAAATATTGAATTTCAGTATCTCAAGACTATAAAGCCAAAAACTCACAAACCCGAAAACCAAAACTGCGAAATTCAAAAACCTGAACGTCAACACTATACCAGACATACAAACACAAACGATTGACAAAATGATGACAAATGATAAAATGATTGACTTCAACAACTAGCTCAGCTTCTGGTGTCATACTAAGCGGATCCAGTATCTGTCTGCCTGGGATGACATGACTGACAAATCACGAGCTTTGTCTGAGATGGCCTGCACCTGTTGCCCTTGGGATTCCGGATACTGGCTAAGGCTCTTGCCACCCCTATAGTGCCTTTTTAGGCAAGATTCAAATGACAAATTTACTACAGTAAAAGGTACAAACAAGCAAATTCTCAGGCTAATGCTACTTAATGCTAGAAGTGTAGACCTCAAAATGCACTCACTCGAGGCACTCCTTAAAATGGAGAACAACATCTGTGCAGTGACAGAAACCTGGTTCAATGCTCCAGAGAGCACCTCTGCATTATCAGGCTATAATTCATACCACACCTTCTAGCCACCTAACCTGGACCAAAGCACTACAGGCAGAGGCGTGTCAATATTCATTAAGGATATCCACACCTCCAGGCTAGTTGCTCAGCATAATGCATCCGAGATTATCCAAGTGCTACTAACTCTTGGCAAGACCGCAATCCAAATTACAGCTTGCTACAGATCCCCCACCATACCCCAGGATTCCCACTCCTCATTTTTTTATACACTTGATAATATTAGGGTACAACCTAACACCCTAATAATGGGCAATTTCAACTACCCCACCATTAACTGGGAAAACTACTCATGTACCAACTCTTGTGCTCAATGTTTTCTGGAATTCATAAATTCCAACACCTTGGATCAACTTATCCACACCCCCCACCAGGGACAGCAATATCCTGGACATGGTCATTACCAACATGGGCAACCGGTGTTCCACACCAGAGGCCAATTCCTCATTGGTCAGATATGACCACAATCAAATCACCCTAGACATCCACATCCCATTAGGGAAACCACCGTAAAAAATTTCTCTAAAGCCAACTTCACGCTTCTTAAGACAAAAGTGGCAAACTTCACGACACTCATGCTGATGGACAATAGAGGTACGACTGCTGAATCCTATACAATTGCACTTTAGAAGCACTTACACAAGTGCAAGGATCATGCAATCCCTAACAGAACCAAGATGCTATCCTTCAAAAAAAGAAGCCGATCTTGTGGTCCCCTGCTATAAACAAACTCTACAACAAAAGAAAGAAACTGTTGCAGAAAAGAGTAACATCCCATGAATGGAAGAACTCTGTGATCAACCTCAGTAAGAAGCTGAGATTCCTCATAAAATCCTCCAAAGCTAGTTACGAAAACAAAATCGCCACTAATTCTAAAGACAACCACAAAGCATTCTAAAGAGTAACATCCCATGATTGGAGGAACTCCATGATCAGCCTCAGTAAGAAGCTGAAATCCCTCATAAAATCCTCCAAAGCTAGTTACAAAAACAAAATCGCCACTAATTCTAAAGACAACCACAAAGCATTCTATAGCTATGTTAAGAATCTCAATGGCAACACTCAGATCTGCTATGAGTTACAGTACAAAGGCATTAAATATACAGAACCAACTGATATTGCCAACATCCTGGCAGATAGGTTCAGCACTAGCTTTACCCATCTCTCATCCCCTAAAGGGCCCATCTCTATACCAGAAGAATGCAAAGTTCCTGTAATCACAGCTGCACAGGTAAAAAACACATTCTCCAAAGCCAAGAACACAGCAACCATGGGACCTGACAACATCCCAGGCTGCGTTCTACATGAACTACAGAATGAACTGGCACCCCACCTAAGTACCATGTTCAGTCATAGCCTCACCTCAGGCTTTGTGCCCACTGAATGGCATACAGCAACTGTTATCCCACTCCACAAAGGGGGAGCCACCATGCACCCTGGGAACTACCGCCCCATTAGCTTGACGAACCTGGTCTGCAAGGCTATAGAACTTATCATGAAACTTATATACAATGACATTGGTAATCTCGAAACTCTGGACCCTACCCAGTTCTGGTTTGTAAAGGGCAGATCATGTCTCCTAAAACTGATAGACTTCATTGAAGCAGTCAACAAAGCTGTAGATGAGGATAAGGTGGTTCACACAGCCTATCTAGATCTCTCCAAGGCTTTCAACACCATCCTCACCTCTGGAATTATAGATAAACTCACTAAACTAGATATAAATCCCTATGTCGCAAGATGGGTTGCCAACTGGCTCACTGACAGAACCCACAATGTGAAAGTTGCAGACTCTAAATTCAACTTCAGACCAGTGACAAGTGGAGTACCACAGGGTTCAGTCCTAGGTCCTCTCTTGTTTGGTATCTACTTCTTTGAAGTACAGGCTAACACAAATGGTGTTTGGCTAACAAAGTTCACAGATAACTGCAAACTAGGAGCCATAATCAAAACTCCTAATGATGAGGACATCCTACAAAAGGCCCTCACTGAGACGGATGCCTGGTGTCAAAGTCATGGCCTCAAGCTCAATGCCAAAAAGTGCATTGTCATCCCTTTTGGTAAAAACTCTGTACCCATGAACTACCACATAGGTGGTAGTCTACTTAACACCGAAAGTGTGATAAGAGACCTTGGGACACAAGTGGACAGTAGTCTCTCCTTTGATAATCACATTGCCACAGTAGTCAGGAAATCCTTCTATGTGGCACACCTCATCACAAAAGGTTTCTCATCCAGAAAAAAAAGAGGTCATTGTTCCCCTCTACTCATCACTCATTAGACCCATTATAGAGTACATTAAAGAGTACAACACCCCTTTTGGTATGTACCTGACAAGACATCTACAACAACTGGAAAGGCCACAAAAATACTTTACATGCTCCACGTAAAGAAATCCCAATCCCTCCAAGCTACACGCTCTAGGGACCTAAACCTTGTCACCACAATAAATAGAACATGCTCGAGGGATAGATTCCTGTCCCTGAGACTTCCCATACTCTGGAGCAAACTACCTATCTATATCAAGCAAAGCTCCTCATTAGCACTCTTCAAGAAAAATCTTGTTGATTGAATGGGAGATAGGAAATTCACCCCAGGGATCATTTCTGTGGCTCTGTTTGATAGGAGTACAGGAAAATATTTTTCTTGGGTGGCAAAAGCCAGGGTACCATTTGTCTAGGGTTGTATAGGCCCTAGGGCCAATAACCTAGTACCTACCTATGAACCTATGAACCTAAATACATCTACCTCCTGACACTACAACAAAGCAAAACAACATACATGAACGCAACAAACCAAACATACACACCTACCCTTCCTATAAGCAGGGGGCAAGCCCTCCTGCACCCCCCACTACTTATATATACAAACTCTGAGGTTGCACTAAACATCAAAAGACAGAAAACCCACCACCACACATTTTACATCCCCCTTGCACATACACACATCACATACATACAAACACCACCATTCTCAACACTGACACACTCACACTCTTACCTATCTACCCTAACCCACACCTAACACTCCCCAACACACTCACATACACACAAACCCTCCCCAAAACCCTTAAAAAACATAACACTTACCTAACATGCCATCAGTACTGCGGTTTTGACATTTCCAGGTTCGATATTATACAGTTTCGCGCTACTGCAGACTCGACAATTTGGTCTCGAAATAGTGAAATTTGACATTTCAGTATTTCGAGATTCCAAAGGGAACCCATATGTAATACATACACACACACATATATAAGATATACATATTTATATATATATATATATATATATATATATATATATATATATATATATATATATCTCACATGTGTGCATATAAAATGTATATAGTTTGCATATATTCTGGAATCTCCAAATAACTCAGAATTGCTGCTTCATTTAATCTTTTGAAATATGAGGTTATCAATTTTTATTGGATTTAAAGAAATATGAAATACTATTTTGTTGTTTACTTTAGTATGTGTTCACATCATCTCACTAGAAGTGGTAGTTTTCCCATCTGCAATATAAACTCATTGTGATCAGATGTAATTTATTCACTATGGATCAATCTTAACAGCAAAAGATGTACAGGATGTGCAGAAATTATTTTATCAACGTATCCTGTATTTGGGTTTACTATTGACTGTTTGCAGTTTTAATGGCATGTGATTAATCACATCTAAAAGACCCATAATCCAAGTACGTCACATCCCCATATCATTGACACTGAAAGCAATTTATTTTTCAGGGGGACAAACTCATACTCCACCTGTATGGGGATACACCACTATACACGTGATTTCTGTATATATATCAGATGTTCTTCATATTGATTACTATGGCAGTAGAATTAGGTATATGGGTTATATCCTGCTAAGGATATAACAGCAGGACAGCTTCCAAAGTTTCAGGGCACTTTCCAAGCACCCAAACTGTCAACTAGTTTCAGCTGAGCTAACTGAAAGACAAAAGTGGTCGTGAAGCCCTTCAAAGCTTTACTGATACTGAAGAGTACGCTCATGTGAGTCTTTTGAGAATCAACGGTCGGCTTGTGCTTTCCTTAGCTGAGCAGATAAGTTCCCTTTCAGCAAAAAAGACTTCCATTTTCTTATTTTTTACTGATGTTTTATTAGTTTTCTCTTCAGGAAGGTTGTTTTAAAGCTTGGAATAGTGTGTTTTAATGGATTGTATAAAGACTGTAACATAATTTTAAACAGAGCACTCTCTGTTTCTGTCAATTTCAAAGTAGTGTTAATTGATAAAATATTTTATGTAGAGAAATTGTGTTTATGTTTTCATTGCAGGGCTGCCATAGTGCTTGGAAGTACATTTTACTGTGTTTTTTTCTATTATAAAAGTAACTTTTGTAGACTGGTAGTTTTACTACTTTTGTAGACTGGTAGTTTTACTACTTTTGTAGACTGGTAGTCTTACTACTTTTGTAGACTGGTAGTTTTACTACTTTTGTAGACTGGTAGTCTTAAGCTATTGCTGCTTGTTTTCCTCAGGATACATGTATCAGTTTTGGTTTGACCATGGAACTGATCGTCAGTCCTATAGTCAGTCCTTCTCCTAGTCACAAAAAGAAAATGTTACGTAAACAGCCCTTGCCACCAGAGTAGGCTAGCTGTATGTGGGTGACTCTGCTGTGGTTATTTGTTGTACCTCAGACCATTCATCGTTTACCCTGGATCTCTCTGGTGTACCACCTACAGCCACTGTGTTTTTGGGGTTAGCCATGTCCTCTGTGTCTGTTGGAGTCCCCTGTCAGCAAGGGATTTCCACTCTTGTCTTTCCTGGGAGAGGGAACAGGGACTTTTTTCCTGTTGTGTCAGAATGGTGTGCCCATCCCTAGAGAAGCACATGCTGCCATTAGTAATATGGCTGGCCTAATTTTTCCTGTCAAAAAGAAACTGAAAAACAAGCATGTATCTACTTCTCCTCAAATTTCTTTGGACAGTAGGTTATTGAGACTGGCTTAGGGTTTGATTCAGACTACTGATCCTTCTTGCAGAATAATTTCTGGTAAAAGAAATTGGGATGCATCCTTTCCTGAAGTGATTCAAGATTCTGAATCTGAACAGGATGATGCAGGGATGGATTTAGGGTTGTGTCCTCAGACTTCTGATTCAGACTCAGAGGAGAGCTCACTGTCTGATTCTCCCCTGTGGGGGGTTTCTCTTTCTGTCAAACTATTGCTAGAATGTCTTATTGTTTTCAGTGGGAGAACACTGAGTTTTCACATTCCCTCAGAAAATACTAGAAGTAGTTACAAAAGGATTTTCCTGGACCTTCATCCATTCCTCCTGTCCTGTCTGCTTTAGAGGGTGTGTGTGTTACAGCCTGTAGTTTTCCTGATAGTTAGCCACCTGTCCCTAAAAAGGCAGATAGGATGGATAAAGTTCCTCAGTCTTTTAAAATTTTATACACTATTCCCAAAACTGATCCAGCAGTTATAGCCTCTGATAACTGCTCTGCACCTAAGCACTTAATTCAATCCAGTCCCCTCTTTCTAATAATGATGGGGAAATCATTAATAATATGGGAAAAAGTGTATACTTCTGCAACTTTGAATGTCAGCATTTTAAATGTCAGGCTTGCATGTTAGTTTATCCTGACATACTGTGAAAGCATGAGGAATGTTTTAGCTATAGTTTTTTCTTGTGAAAAAAATCTTCTGTAAATTACTTAAGTTTCTTCTGCTGCACAGGTCACTACTCATTGTTTGCAGTGTGTGTATAACTGATACTTCTTCCAGGGCAATCACCATTGGTAAGGGGAGCCCACAGGATTTTTTGCAGGGGGATACAAACCCAGACCCCCTCCACTCACCCCCTCCCCCCATGCAGCCATTCCAGTGTCCCATTACTTGGCTATTTCTCCCCCGTTGCCATAAACACTGTTCAAAACTCTCAGTGTGCATACTGTTTTATGCTTTACTTCTACAATGATCATAGATATCTGGATTTAATTTACAACTTTTAGTTCAAATTGTATAGTACAAACACTGATAGACATTTGCTAAACAAAGCAATAGTCTTACAATGAAAACAGACTTAACATTAAAACTTCCCTCCCTTTGAAAATCACATTCACTGGAACAGCATTGAAACCCACATTCAAAGAAAATGCATCTGGCTAGTGGCAGGTTAAGTTTACCTTTGGGCTGTTTTTAAATCATAGGCCCCTTGCACACATTTTAGGACTATACAAAAGTGTTTTGATTCACCTTTCTGATTGTATTAATTATATTATATACTGCTGTGGTGGTGCTGCGGTAGCGTTGTCACCTCACAGTAAGACGTTAGCCTGTTATATTCTCAGCTAGAGCATCTTCTGTGGGGAGACATACATGAATGGGTGTACCTTCGTTGAAGGTTGTGCATCAGGGCCGGCAACTCGGCACGTAAAAATCTACTACCAATCATTAGCAGACCTGAGTTCCGCTGTGGCAACCCCTAACCGGGAAAAGCTGAAAAACACAACAACAAAAAAATAACTGAATTATATCCATTGTATGATACAGCACCACTTGTTAGAGTGTGTTTTAAATTTATAGTTTTAAACATTTTTCCAGTAAGCAATGAAACAAAACATATGAACCAATAATGACAAACAGTCCAATTCAGAACATTTCAACCATAAAAGGCCACTCAAACTTTTGTCATTAAAATCCAGCAATATCAGTCAATATGCACAATCTCTGCAGAACTAAAAATCATCTGAATGATTCCACATTAAAGAGATTTGAAACTAATAGAGGATGTTGCTAGAAAACAACTTTATATTTCAGTGTTTCATTCACAAATTCAGTGTCTGCTACCCTTGAATAAATTGCCTTTGTTACATTAAAAAAAATGGTAAGCTGGTAATATTGCAATAGGGAATGGGTGGACAGCTGAAAAACAGGTTCATAGTTACTCAGCATCTCATCCAAAGAAGGACATACTCAAGATTGCAGCACCCCACCCCCTTAAAATATAAATCTATATGCTATGGGAGTAGAACCTACAGCCCTCTACATCAAAATGCGAGTATACTACCTGCTGTGCTAATAACACTGCTTTAAAATTCTCTACTACAATAGTGATACCATTTGCTAAACAAAACAGTTGCACATTTTAAGCAGACGTAGCAAGAGCAGCAGTAAACTTCTCTTCCCTTGAAACTCACATTTCCTTGAAAATGTACTTGAAAATAAATTCCACCTACTAACTCTAACTAGGGCATTTCACTCACACACACACACACACACACACACACACACACACACACACACACACACACACCTCAACCTCTTAGTGCAAGAAATCTACACAAAGCCTAAAATAAACAGGGACAGATTATAAATATTGCTCTTATTGCTAGAATAACAGGATTTGTGTTAGAATGCATTTTGTAAGGATACAAAGTCTGAAACTCAAATACATGTCATTATTTAGTAACTTTAATCCTTAGCTCATCCCAATGATTTGTAAAAAAAAAAAAACAGAATTTTCATGAGGAGCAGACCAAAAATATAAGGCAAAAATCTGGACATTCTATGACAATCAGTACATTTGAGAGGTATGACACACAGGTACATTCCCTTACCTTCATAGAAAGTGGATAGAACAACAAGGTTTGCATTAATATGCATTTTCTGAGGATATGAAGTCTAAAACTCAAATGTCTGCCGTTATTTTCTGACTTTAGTCCTCAATGATTTGCCAGAAAAAAAACACAATTTTATGAGAAACAAACTGAAAATATGAGGCAAAAATCTGGATAATTGTGATATATGACTCCTCCCCCTTACACAGACTCCTATCCCCCTCTTACACACAGGCACACACACACACACACACACACACACACACACACACACACACACACACACACACACTCATGCACACACATACACACAAAAACATCCCTACCTCCCTCTTACAAACACACATCCACAGAGCTACCTACTTCTTACACACACCTACCTGCCTACTTCTTACATCCACACACCCATACTTATTTCTTACACACACACACGCACACACACACACACACACACACACACACACACACACACACACACACACACACACACACACACACACACACCTCTTAAACACTTAAACACACATACGCACACACCTACCTCTCACTTGTTCCTTTGTTTGCGGTCCAAATGTCTTCTGGAATTCAAATTTCATGCAGGAGCAGAAGATGAAGACATAAACCATCGATCGCTGAACACAAAGGGCATTCTTAAAGAAGAATGTTCTTAAAAAAAACAATTAATAGAAAATTAATTTCCTGGCCAGCTGGTTCCAGGGGGGGTACAAGTGCACCCCCTTTCCCTGCCTGCAGGCACCCTTGTCTCTGATACTATTTTAAGGAGGTTTGCTTGGCTGCATTCTCAGAACCTCCCAGATGATATAAAAATGAGATTTTAAATTCTCCTTTGGATAGAGATTTAGTGTTTGGTTCCTCTGCTGCAGAGATGATCAAAAAGTGTGATGAAAGGGTCAAACTGATCCAGGGAATCTAAATGTTTCAGCCCTCTTTTTTCAAAGTATCCAAGGGATATTCCTTCTCCTCATCCAATTTCAGCAAGAAAAAAAAACCAGAATAAACAGTCTCAATGGAATTCAGGTAAACCGACTTTTAAGAGGAAGTGGCAAGAAGGTTTCAAAAAGAAGTCTAAAACTTTCCAAAACCAAGGACACTCCAACAGGTCTGAATGACTATTCAAGAGACCTTGTGAACCCCTCCCACCCTGACCCCTTTTCTCTTCCAGAAAGTAGGAACTTCTATTTTTCTCTTTGGAAAAAGATTGTTTCAGACAATGGGTTCTGAAAATCATTCATCAGGGTTACAGATGGCTGTGGGAGGAAATTCCTCCATTCCGGGGGGGGGGGGTCACTCCTCATCCTGCAGATCAGACTATTTTTTTCCAACCTGTTCTTCATCACATGCTGTCTCAAGCAGTAATAGGACCACTTCCTCCTTCCCAGATGGGGAATGTTTTTTATTCAAAGATGTTCCCATAGAAAAAAACTGCTTTGAGACCAGTTCTAGATCTTTTTTCCCCAAACCTGTTTATGATAGTGCCCAAATTATAAATTATGTCATTTCGCAACCTGTTCCTTTTTTAAGTTTCCTGTTAACACTAGACTTTAGACACTTACTATCACATTCCTATTCATCCAGTCTTCAGGCTGTTCTTAAGGGTTTGTGTATTTGGATCACATTATCAGTTCTCTGCCTTATCCTTTGGACTATCCACTGCACCGTGAGTGTTCACAAAGTGTCTAGCTCCAGTTATAGCTCATTGCAGGCTACAGGGTATCCACATTTGTCTGTATTTAGATGACTTGCTTATATTAGCAGAGTCTATTTCAAGATGTCAGGAATCTCTCTCTTGGGTGAGAGAACTCTCTTGCACAAACTGGGATTCCAAGAGAACATTAAAAATTGTTTTGAATTTGATTGTGTTCCTGGGATGTCAACTAGGCACCTCAGTTAAAAGATCTTTTCTTCCACAGGTAAAAATACATCTTTGTTTAGATCTTTTTCTTAGGTTTTTCAATCAGACTTTGATCACTGTGAGGGAATACCTCAGAATGTTGGGTCTCATTGCATCTATGTTTCTCATGATAGCCTTGGCAGGACTACACATAAGAAAGATACAGTGATATCTTAAATTTCTTTGGTCCCAACATCAATACTGTTATCTTTTCAGATACCACTACTGAGGTTTTTCAGAAGAGAAATCACTTGTTGGAGACAACAGATATCCATAAATCCAGGTCTCCCCTTCTCACTCCTTACTCCAAAGTCACTACAGATGCTTTGGACTTTACTTGGGGAGCAATTTCAGAAGACAGATAAAAGTATGGGTGGTGTTGGAAACCAAGGACAGACAAAAGCACATACATTTCAAGGAAATGCTTGCCCTGATCAAGACATTCGATTCTGTGAACCATCTTTGGTCCCTCGGGCCTCTTCAAGTGGATACAGACAATACCACAGTCATGTGCTAAATCAACAAACAAGGGTCAACCAGGCATTACCCCCTTTGCAAACTAGCCATGTTAGCTTGGGATATAGATTTACAGCACAATCTCACTCTGCAGATAACCTACATTCTGTCTGAGCAAAATTGTTTGGCAGACAAGCTGAACAGGACCAGGTCAGACCCTCACAAATTGAAAATAGATCAAGGGGTCTCCCAAGATTTGGTCCATCTGTGGAGAGTTCCTCAAGCAGACCTCTTTGCCTCTTCTCTGAACAATCAACTGGCAAAATTCTGTTCCACAACTTTATACAAGAAGGCCTGGAAAACAGATGCCTTTTTTTTCTTTGGACAGGAATGTCCATGTATGCCTTTCCACCCTTTCCACTAATATCCAGGGCATCTCTGAAGATTCAGAAGGAATCACCAAAGATAACACTTCTGGCCCAGGCAATTGTGGTTCTTCCTTCTTTTGGAAATGTCCAGGAGAAATTACTACAAGTTTACTCACAGAATGGATCTACTCACAAGTGCAGGGGTTTTTGATACACCTGACATCAATCATCTTGATACACCCCAATATCAATCATCTTCAGTCAACTGTTTGGATGACAGGGTCTTAATCCTTTTTAGGCATCTGTTTTCTGAGGATGTGTAGCAGGCACTAACAGAGCCAAGAAAGCTTACAACTAGAAAATCATATATTAGCAAATGGAAAATGTTTTCTAGCTTGGTGGCAACAACATAACTATCACCCATTCAGGACTAGTTGTTTTGTGGTTTTACAATATTTGTGTGAGTTACTATACTATGGTCTTTTTTATTCCTCTATCAAGGTTCATTTAACAGCCATTTCAGCATGTCTGCCCATGGATACTCCTCTTTCAAGGCAGTCTCATTTCAAAATGTTCTTGAAAGGGGGTTTGCATAAGAGGCTTCCAAGTAAACCAATATTCCCTTCTTGGGATCTTAATTGTGTGTCAAAGAAGCTAATACATGCTCCATTTGAACCAGCTAATATGGATACCTAAAGGTTCTTAACATGGAAAACAGTTTTACTGATTTCTCTGACCTCTGTAGGGAAAGTATCTGAGTTGCAAGCTCTTATGGTGAGTCAATCCAACTTAATTTATCACAAGGACAGGGTTTGTTTGAGAACTAATCTTTCTTTTATGGCTAAAGTGCAATCCAAGTTTACTTCAAGCCAAACTATCCATCTCCCCGTTTTCTTTCCTGAACCTAAAAATGAAGGAGAAAGGATAGTCTATGCCTTGGATGTTCACATACAACTCAGGTACTATCTTGAAAGAACTAAATCTTTAAAATCTTAGAATCAATTGTTCATTTCCTGTGAAGATAAGAGGAAGGGACAACCTTTGCCATAACAGACTATTTCCTAATGGTTATCCAGTGCTATTACCTTTTGTTATACTCACCTTAGCAAATCTATTCCAGACAGGGTCAAGGCCCACTCTGCAAGGACCCTGGCTTCTTCTATGACTTTTTGGAAAGGATTGGATTCTAGAAGTATTAATTATTAATTAAACTGTATTTACAATAAGTGTACTATATATGCAAATACAAGTATTACCTAAGGAGTACATGATGCATTGGAAAGTTAGAAATAAAGTAATAGGATTCAGCTTCCAGCTTGGGAACTGATGCATCTATTGTGGGGGGGGGGGGGAGGCGCAATAGCAGGTTGAGTGCAAGCACAGGCTTTAGCTGAGAGACAAAAAAAGAAATTAAAAAGTGTTCAGTTACAAAAAAAATATCCCTTCCGTGTGTAAGAGAACATGTGTTAGTAAATGATTGACCATTGTTGATGTCCAGAGGTGTGGTACTTCATGTGGCAGTTATAAACACATTAAGAAGCACAGAGGGTAATACCTATACTTATATTATTATCTACAGGCCTTGTCCAGAGACAACAGGGTCAGTGGATGGCATCTCCTGTGTCTAACAATGTTCCTGTTATGTCAATGTGTCTTACAGCATATACAACAGAGTATGCTTGTTTCTGAGACATAAGCCTGTACCCTACCAACTGCAACAAGAAGAACTGAATGCAAGAACTGAGACATAAGCCTGTACCCTTGTACCCTACCAACTGCAACAAGAAGAACTGAATGCAAGAACTGAGACATAAGCCTGTACCCTACCAACTGCATCAAGAAGAACTGAATGCAAGAACTGAGACATAAGCCTGTACCCTTGTACCCTACCAACTGCAACAAGAACTGAATGCATGAACTGAGACATAAGCCTGTACCCTACCAACTGCAACAAGAAGAACTGAATGCAAGAACTGAGACATAAGCCTGTACCCTACCAACTGCAACAAGAAGAAGTGAATGCAAGAACTGAGACGTAAGCCTGTACCTTTGTACCCTACCAACTGCAACAAGAAGAACTGAATGCAAGAACTGAGACATAAGCCTGTACCCTTGTACCCTACCAACTGCAACAAGAAGAACTGAATGCATGTCTTGTTGCCCCATCGTTTCCACTACAAAAAATTGCATCAGTCAGTATAAATACCAGCTGGGGTCTGAATAACAGCCTAGTCTCATCTGGATCTAGTCAGTTAAGACAATGCAAGAATGTATTAACAACCGAAGACAATTCATGTATTATCACTGTATGCCAATATGAAAGAAAAAGAGAAGGGCATGTCCGAAAACTGTGACACACAGCACAGCCAAACCAAGAAACAGGAAAACAGTTATGGGTGGTACACCAACTCTAAGATCAAACCTGTAGGTTTGAAAAAGGAGAAAAGTAGGAACAAGAAAACCCAGCAAAAAGCATACAGTTATCTAGTATAAAGACATTATAACGCACTCATGTGCTGCATCCATATATGTATCATTTATGTCCACATATGTTTCAGCTATATCCATGCATGCATTTCAGATATATCCACGCACATCTCTGCTGCATTCATGCATGAATCACAAACATATATGGATGGTTGTGCTACAACAGCACATACCTCAGTTACACCAACACAAACCTCAGGGATGTGCAGTAAACAAATTCAGGTTTCTACTCAGGTACTGCCACTTGGAGCATGCCAGACATTCAAACTGGCTGTTGGCATTCCAGTGCCAGTATTTACCAAATAATAAGAGCAAGGAATACTCTGCCACAGGAATATTTCAAGTATGCCTGAACTGGCATGGATGACATAGGTGTTTCTAGGCATCAGTATTCTAACTGCTGTGCCATTTCCCAGATATAATGATCAAGAATGTCCCAGAAATCTGGAGATGTGAAGGGGAAGAAAGGGTAACTGTATCCCAGGGACTAGCCCTTCTCTGGAACAGGCTCCCCATCAATGTGAAGCAGAGTTCCTCCCTAACCCAATTTAAGTGTAACTTGGACAGTTGGATGGGAACAGGAAATACATCCCTCATTGACAACCAGTAAATGGTTCATTTTCCATGCCCTAATGTAGTCCATCATCTCCAAAGCCCCGGCTTGCACTTATCAAAGCTATCAGAACTTGTCAGAGGTTTGGGATGCATGACTAGGCTTAAAAAGGCCCTTGTGGTCATTATATCACAACCACCAAAAGTCTTAAAAATAATAAACAACCAAAATCCAAATGGAATGAACTTCACAAGAGTCTTGAAAAAGCACATAAAAAGCACAGATTTATTCTAGCGCCATGGTGTAAAAACACCTTCATGGAATACAAATTCAATTGCAAATACTGTTTAAATACACATTTTAATAATAATTAAACAATAAAATAATCAAGTGCATTTAATTATTTCTTAAAGCAAACATCTCCAATTAATTTCCCCATTAAGTCCTTTAGGGACCAGGGTGTTGAATTTCAAGATGTAAATGCTTTCTTTATATAAAAGTTTATCTTTTAAAATATTATCGTCTCCATAGAAAGAAACAATTTGTTCCAAAACACATCCTTTTAATAATGAATAGTCACTATTAATTGATTCTATACAATGAGCAGCAATCATTTTTTCTTTCCTTCTATTTTTAATGTCTCTAATGTGTTCCATAAAATGTGAACGAAACATCCTCTTTGTTTCCCCCACGTAAAACATGTTACAGGGGCAGCTTAAAACATACACTACCCCCTTAGTTTCACATCAAAATGTTTCCTTAGATGTAAAGGGGTACATTGGTAATGTATTTAAAACAGTTAACAATATGTGGACACACTGAACATTTACCACATTTAAATGTGCCTGTTTGAGATAAACAATTAGGTACTGTACAGTTCGGCATAATAAAAAGTCCCCGTACTAACATGTCTTTTATGCTTCTGCCTCTCTGATATGATTTAGAAAAGTATTTTGGAAGGAAACCAGCCAAAAGGTCATCCTTCAATAAAAATTTCCAATAATAAGTTAACATCTCAAATATTTCGGAACTTCTTATATTGTACATGGATACAAAATAAATCTGTTGAATTCGATCCGATTCAAACTTATTCATCTTTTTTCTTCCCTTGTTTTTCCCACTGAAATTTTTATTCTTATTATATACTTTTTGACTAGCCTCCCTTACCCTATTAGCATCATACCCTCTCTTTATAAAACTTTCCGTAGACTTGCGAATTTCCTTTTCCAAAATCTCTGTTACATTGCAAATCGTGGATAACCTTAAAATCTCATTATAAGGGAGTATATCTATTGTGTGGGGTGGATGGCAGCTAGATGCATGTAAAAACGGATTGCCATCTACAAACTTCCTGTGTACCCCTGACACAATGGTGCCATTTATTTTCCCTTCTAACTCTAAGTCCAAGAAATGAACTTTAGTTCCCTGCTGCAGGCCATCAAAATTAAGATCAAAAGGGTTTTCATGTAAATCAAATATAAACGTTTTAATATTTTGTATACCGCCTTCACATATAAAAATTAAGTCATCAATATAACGAAAATATCTTTTAACATATTTTTTCATAAATTCCTGTTTAAACAGAAATGTTGTTTCAAAATATGACATGAATAAATTTGCATACATGGGAGCAAATGGTGCCCCCATAGCAGTACCTTCCTTTTGTCTATAAATTTGCTTGTTATATATAAAATAATTATTCACCAAACAAAATTCTATTATTTCTGCTATGAAGATAGAACAAGGGTCATCACCCAAGAAAAGCAAAATAGCAGTTATACCATCTTTATGTTTTATGGATGTATACAAACTTTTCACATCCAATACAATCCAGTACATTCCCATTTTCCATTCTATATCAGTATTTTTTTCCAAAAAATCGGAACTATCTTGTATATAGGACAAATTCTTTTTCACATAAGGAAGCAATATCTCATGTAACAGAATACCCATATTATGTAAAAAATACCTACAGGCAGAGACAATAGGTCTACCTGGAGGTACTTCCAAATTTTTATGGATCTTCGGCAAACAAAAAAATATTGCCGGTTCTTTATTAACAAACAATTTAGTTTCCATGTCTTCTTTACAAAAATAGCCTAGATGTAGGCCTTTCTGTAGCAAACTATTATATCTATCTATTGCCCTAGTCAAGCATACGTCATCACTGCATTCATATGTTTTTTTATTTTCTTTATTTTCCCTACACATTCTATGATATTGTACAGCATTCATTATAACAATTTTACTACCCTTGTCAGTTGGTTTAATTACCAGCCCTTTATTATTCTGCAGTTGTAGCAAAGCCTTCCATTCTCTATAGGTTAAATTATAGTGCATGGACTTCTTATATCTAACCAATTCCTCACATATGTTGCTTCCTTCAAAACTAATTATTGAATGGAAATGAGAAATGTTCTGGTTTTGAAAAGGAGGCATGAATTTACTAACTACTGGGATACCAGAAGTATCCAATAAACAATATGCGTTCGAATCAAGTAACCACTCATCACAATATTGCTGCTCACTTTCTTCCTCACATGAAAAGAAACTTTCATTGGATGACTCATCGATAAAATCATTACTATTTTCATTCGTATCCACTCCACAGGAAAAGAAACATTTTAAATGTAATTTACGAACAAATTTAAAAAGTTCCTGTTCAAAAACATGAATCCGTGGAACAACTGTTGGGATGAATTTTAATCCCAAACTCAGTACTGCACATTGCTCTTGAGTCAAAACACAACCCGACAAATGTACTATATTTGAAACATTTGAAGCTATATCATTACCAGTAATATTTCTGTTAGCGTTTAAATTTCTTACTATTGTATTGTTCATTTCTGTGGTCTCTGTTGTATGGACCATTCTCGTTATAGGTATCGTTCCGATTCCTTTTCTGCCCCTGTTTATGTTGTTGCCATCCTCCATTCTCCCGAAACTGATTCTGATGTTCTTGTGGCTGTTCAGGGTGGGGCAGCGGAAGATAATCTTCATCGCTACTACTCTGGTTATCACTCAAGTTTGAGCCATCTGTAGATGTAATGGAAACCGACGACTTCTGCTTCCGGTCGCCATATTGCCTCCCAAATCTGGCTTTCCATTGATTGGATAAAGCTTGTGGTCATTAGCTTAGTACACACCTATGAACCTATCAACATAATTTTTTGGGAGTGTAATGAGTTGGTAGACTTTAAAAATTCCTTGCAGACTACTCTATCAGAAATACTGGGTAAGCAAACTGATATAACTAAGGAAATTATTTTTTTTAGCTGCGACACAGGATCTGAATTGCCTAGACATAGTAAGACCTTGCAGAGTTTAATTCTGGTGGCTGCAAAAAAATCAATTACTAGAGAATGGAAATCATAGTCTAAACCAACCATATTGGAATTAGTGAATATAATAACATAGATTAATGAACTGGAAATGGAATCTTTATAAAAGGGTAGGAGCAAATTACATAGGAAAAAACATGGAAAATATTGGAACAACACATGCAGAATAATGTTTTGGAGGAGGAATGAGATTTAAGTGAAGGCAGGAGTTGAATGACATATGTAATGTTCCATTGACAGTGACTATATAGAAGATAATATCATCATCATCATCATCTTCATCATCACCAACCCACTTTCCTCATTTTCTACAGGGGGTCAGGGTGTTGTGTCAGCTGTCACCATCTCTCTGTTCAATGGCACTGTCCTGACTTCTTCGACACTCATACCTGAATTTTAAGGTCTTCCCTCACACAATCCCTCCTCCTCTTTACTCGATGCTCTTGCTCCCTCTTCCCTTCTTCTTGTCTGTCCCAAATCTTCTTCACCAGATTGTCTTCTGCTTTTCTGTATGGGCCCAAATCACAGTAACCTGTTTTGTTTCATCTTTCCTGCAAATGGAGCCTACTTTTGCTTCAGCTATTATCTCCTCATTTGTTCTTGTGTCCCTCAGTGTGCATCCTACCACCTGTCTCAGGCACTTCATTTCCATCATGTTCAGCTTCGTCATCTACTCTGCCTTTACTGCTCAGGTTTCTGTACCATACAGTAGTACTGGTTGCACCACTGTTGTGTACACCATACTTTGCAGCTTCTTTGGCATTCTTCTGTCATATACTACCCATGACAGTCTATGCCAGTTGGCTGCAGCCTCTCTGATTATAACTTTGGCCTCCTCATTCAGACTTCCCTTCTCCTCAACCACCCCTCCCAGATATGTGAAGCTGTTAACCTGTTACACTATTTTCCCTTCTATCTCAACTCTCAGATTCTCTTGAATTCCACCATTTGCTGCAATTACAACTGTCTTATCTGTACTCATTTTCATCTCATGTGCCTTCAGTTTTGCATTCCATTCCCCTCTCTTTTGCTTGTTCCAGAGAAGTGGCGGTTTCTGGGAGATGTAGCTATCTGTCCAGCATGACCTATTCATGTCAGAGGCTAGGTTAAGAACCCTGGAGCAAGTGACCCTTATGCAGATTGATTTATGAATGTGTAGCATTTCCATCAGGGCTGGGTCAGAGACTGCCCTGTAAGCCAGGCACAGATCACCTCTTAGCAACCTGTAGGAGACAGAACATAGTGACAGAACTTTCAGTCTTCCCACGTAAGACTTGTTTTGTGTACCCTGTAATTTCTTGAGGAGAAACATCTGTGGTCTCTCCAGTTGTTGCAGGTGTCTGTTGAGGTACATGGAAGAGGGAGCATTGTTCTCAGTTACTGGTCTGATGAGGGACAAGTATAACAGAATTATAATATCCTTAGATCTACATGTGATGCCTTTACTTATAAGATGTGCTGCATAGGAGGATTTCCTAACTACTGTGGATATGTGTTGGTCAAAGTTCAGATTGCTATCAACCTGAGCACCTAGATCACATACCACTGGGTCTACACTTAGGGGGGGTGCTGTCTATAATATAATTAGCAGGCATGTCAGCTTTCCCAAAAGGAATAATAATGCATTTTTTGCATTTAACTTTAATCCATGGTTTTGTCACTAATCATTTGTCTGCGTTAACCCTATCTGCAGTATATTAACATCACTGGAGGATTTGATTGCTCCCAATTTGCAGTCATCAGTGAACTTGGTCAGCCATAGGCTGTCCAAGTTTGCCTGAACTTCTGAGAAATAAATTCTGAACAGTAAGTGGGCCCAGCACAAAATGCCGTGGTACATCACTGATGACTGGTATTTTGCTAGAGGTGAAGTCACCCACTTTAACAGTATGTGTCCTGTTGGTGAGCCAGTTGGTAACCATCTGGTAATGTAGGGGTTAGTTCCCAATTGGGAGAGCTTCAGTATAATGTCTGCAAGGGGAGTTTTGTCATATGCCTTTGCTAGGTCAAGACAGGTAGTATGCACTGTCTTTCCCTCATCTGGGGCCTTGGTGACTTTCTCAAAGAAGTCAGCCATGTTAACAGGCATGATCTACCTTTAAGGAATCCGATCTGGGTTGGATCCAGAGTTTGGAGATGTCTGTAATGCCAAATCATCTGCACACAGCAACTTTGTTGATCTGCCCCCTCTGACCTGTTTGCTAATGTAGTCCATCACCAGTATGAACAGCAGTGGGATCAGAGCTGAACCCTGGTGCACACCCACTCCCACTGGGAACCCCTCTATGAGACAGAATACTGCTCATATTTGAGTCACTAGATTCTTGTACATAGCCTGCACTAATTATACCAGTGTTTCAGTGACTTCAAACCATGGCAGGACAGCCCAAAATCAGCTGATCAAGTCAGTTGTGTGCATCCTGATCTGAATTTGAACTGCTCATCTCTCATCTTATTTTCTGTTACTCTACGTATTCATTTATCAATGACCCTCACCAGAATGTTCATGCAGTGTGACAGGAGTTCGATACCTCCGTACTGCCCACAGTTGTGAATGTCCCCTTTGTTCTTGAACACTGGCACTAGTATGCTTATTCTGGAGTTATCTGGAATATGCCTTTCTCTCCACACTGCTATTAGTACCCTCAGGAGCCATTTCTCCCCTAGCTCACTCAGCAACTTTATCATATCTGCTGTGACCTCATCTAATCCTGCTGCTTTCCCTGACTTCATTTTCGTTAGTGCTGTTCTTACTTCTTCTATGGTGGTCGCCTCCTCTTCTCTTATCACAGGCTGTGTCTAAAGCAGTACAGCTTCTGTGGGGTTTTCTTCATTCAGAAGCTATTGGAAGTACTCCTTCCATTTGCCTTTGATGTTCTGTGGACTGGTGAGCAGGTTGCTGCTGGCATTTCTTATGAAGGGTGTCTGACTATCTTCTTTATCTTTCTGTCTTTGCCTTGCAAACTGATATAGTTTCTTTGTGCCATTAACTGACTTACTTTCCAGAAGCTGGTAGTGTCTCTGATGCCTTGTTCTTTGCTATTGCAACTGCTGTCTTAGCCTCTTTGTTAGCCAACCAGTATTCCTTCCTAGCCTGGTCTATTTTTCCTGCACTCTTCTGTCTTTTGATGACTTCTTTGACTTCTGCATTCCACCAGCTGCTTTTCTTGTGCATCTTATTTCCATACCTGGCTCAAGTGCATATCTGTTTTGTAATCCTCACACATGCTGTTTTGAGGAGCTGCCAGTTTTCAACTGACTCATTTCCTCATCTTCTTTGGGTGCTAGAACCCTGAGTAATTCCATGAACTGTTGTGATTTCTCTTCACTCAACTTCCACATCTTCAGCCTGGTTTCTCATGACCTTAATGTTTTCTCTGATCACTGCTTGCAACTGATTGTGGCAACCAGTGGTTTATGCCTGGGGATGACTTTGCAATCGCTGGTTCTACCCCAGTGCCCTTTTCATACTGGGATGAAGTCTACCTGAGTTGCATGTTGGCCACTCTTTGCATGTGATCTTGTGAATGCCTTTTTTTTTCTGAGCCATTTGCTGGCTACTATCAAGCCATTTTCCAGACTGCAGTCTCTTTCTTTCTTCCTGTTTCCCCACCTTTGTAGACCCATGCAGTCTTTATATCCTGCTCTGCTTATTCAAATTTGTGCATTGAAGTCATCCATTATAAACATCAATTCCTGCTGTCCTGCTTTATCTAGTATGTCCTGCAACTGCTGTCTGAATGCACTCTTTTCCTCACTGTCATAACCTTGCTGTGGGGCATAGGCTGAGATTATGAATACTGCCCTGTCATAGGCTGAGATTATGAATACTGCCCTGTCATAGGCTGAGATTATGAATACTACCCTGTCATAGGCTGAGATTATGAATACTGCCCTGCCATAGGCTGAGATTATGAATACTGCCCATTCATTGGGTTGGAGTCTCATTGATGACATCCCTCACTGTCTTCTGATGCCTTATGACAATTATTTCACCACAATTTCCACTAGCCTGTCCTCCCCTGCATAGTGCTGGCTTTGCTACAAAGCCCTTCCATCTTGTCTGCTGGATACATAGGATGTCCAGCCTCCTCCTCCTTACTCTGATGTCATCCACTTCCAAGCCGCACCCCATCTTAGTTCCTGTATAGCAGCTATCCCAGGTAAACCAAGCTAGGACTTATATTTGTACTCGGTAGGGGCACATACACCCTTTCCACCATTAGAATGGGCCAACATTTGGTGATATTAGTCAATACAAGTGAATCACCTAGAGCTAGCCCTGCCATGGCACAGAGCCTGTTATCCGTGTTCTCCTATCATAAGGATACTGTGCAGCACAGTAGATGCCCGAAGTGGTTCATTTATACAACTCTTTCCTCCTATAGGGCACCATGTAGAATCTGTGCTGATGCACACAGCTCCATTCTTTTTTGGTGAGTTTGAGTTGAAACCACTCAGCATGTTTTTTAAAAGTGGGAGGAACCCTACAGAGACACATGCAAACTGCTAACAGGCACTACCTGGAGGCCATGACTGAACAACTTTATATCTTGTGCATGGGAGGCAAAGGCTTTAACCACTATACCAACTTGTTTCTACATATAGAAGATTGGTTTACTATGTCGAGGTGGCTTTCCTCGACCATTCACAACCCAGACCCGAATCAACGAAATAAAATTGTGACACTTGTTTAGAATGTCAATTCATTCGAAGGAAAGAACTGACATTCGACCATTCACCATCCTGAAAAAAACATCCGCTACAGGGCGGAAAATGTCTTACCATTTTGCACGGGGGCAAGCCCCCCTTCACCCCCCCATGTGGGGGCTGTGCCCCCCACACCCCCTGCTACTTATATATTCTAACTCCAAGATTGCACTGCAGTGAGGAAAAGGGTAATTTTCCCGATCCCCACTGTAGTGTGATGCCCTTCAAAATACCGATGCTCCAAACTACGAACACAATCTCTTTATCGACATGTCTCAGTCAACAGGAATTGTCTTCATAGTTTTGCCTCTCTGACGCTTCGTGTTCATCCTTCCAGCTATCAAGGAAAGCCATCTCAACATTTTGATTGTAAGCCTAGAAGATTATATATGATGCATAATGTTTGCAAATGAAAATATATCAGTATGGTTTGTTTTTATTTATATAAATGTACAATTGCCTATGTCATAAGTGATAATTCAATCAATACATTTTTTGTAAAAAAAAAAAAAATGTCCCAGAAAAACAGCTTCTCAATTTTTTCTAGGGAAATCAGAGTTTTCCAGTGTCATACACATGCCAGCTGTTCTCAGTGTAATAAACTGTACCCACACAGAATTATGGGGATAACAAGCCATGTGGGGCAGTGATCATGATTTATAAATGATTACATATTCCATTCTGTAAGCTATGAGGAGGTACACAGTGCCACAGGATGCTTATTATACCTGTTAGCAGTACCTTCAGTCAAAGTGGACAAACAAACAAACAAGCTTCTAAGGTGGTGGTGGTGCTGCAGCACAGGATTCTGACCAAAACTACATCCCAGATGATCTGGTTTGATGAGTGGCCCACACTGGACTGAGCAGTCCAGGAAGGGATGTTAGTGAGTGACAGATGCCAACCTAACCCTCCCTGTGATAAGGTGTTGGCAGAGTGCTGCAGTAAGTGGTCCACATAGGTGTAAGCCCAGGACTGTAACCCTTTCATTATGAGACTGTAGGGGAGATCCAGTCCTCTACCTGGGAACACAGGTGGGTGGGAGTGCACTCTGTGCAGACTGCCATATACTGCATGTATTATACCTGGGGACACAGGTGGGTGGGAGTGCACTCTGTACCAGACTGCCATATACTGCATGTATTATACCTGGGGACACAGGTGGGTGGGTGTTTACTCTGTGCCAGACTGCCATATACTGCATGTATTATACTTGGGGACACAGGTGGGTGGGAGAGTACTCAGTGCCAGCCTGCCATGGAGTACATGCATTGTGCCTGAGAACACAGGTAGGTGTGAATGTACTCAGTACCAGCCTACCAAGGAGTACATGCATTATACCTGTTAATATGGGTAGGTGGGGGTGCAGTCAGTGCTAGCATACCAGGAAGCACATGAATTATATCTGGGGATACAAAGTTGCAGTGGCCCAGCTCAGCCATTGCTGCGCTGCACTTTAACAAGGAGAGTCATTAAAATACAAATGTCCTGACACTCGCTAGGAGGCAGCCACGGTCCCCAGCTCTCTCCTTTGGTCTTCTGTACTTATAATGAATCAATTTTTGGGAAAAGTGTAAATATAGGACAGGGCATGATGATCACTGGGGAAATTTAAGGCAAAAAAAAAATTAAGCCTTCTGTGCATTTCAGTTGGAGTCGAAAGGAATCAGCAAAAAAATATTAAAAGGTGAGTTGTTATGCATGTTTCAATACTGCAGTCTGTTAAGCATGGGTAATACTGCAGTCTGTTAAACAAGCCATGGGTAATACTGCAGTCTGTTAAACAAGCATGGGTAATACTGCAGTCTGTTAGACAAGCATGGGTAATACTGCAGTCATTTAAACAAGCATCGGTAATACTGTAGTCTGTTAAACAAACATGGATAATACTGCAGTCTGTTAAACAAGCATGGGTAATACTGCAGTCTGTTAAACAAACATGGATAATAATGTAGTCTGTTAAACCAGCATGGGTAATACTGTAGTCTGTTAAACAAGCGTGGGTAATACTGCAGACTGTTAAACAAGCGTGGGTATACTGCAGTCTGTTAAACAAGCCATGGGTAATACTGCAGCCTGTTAAACAAGCATGGGTAATAATGTAGTCTGTTAAACCAGCATGGGTAATACTGCAGTCTGTTAAACAAGCAAGGGTAATACTGCAGTCTGTTAAACAAGCATGGGTAATACTGCAGTCTGTTAAACAAGCCATGGGTAATACTGCAGTCTGTTAAACAAGCATGGGTAATACTAAAGTCTGTTAAACAAGAATGGGTAATACTGTAGTCTGTTAAGCATGGGTAATACTACACTCTGTAAACAAGCATGGGTAATACTGCAGTCTGTTAAACAAGCATGGGTAATACTGCAGTCTGTTAAACAAGCGTGGGTAATACAGTAGTCTGTTAAACAAGTGTGGGTAATACTGCAGTCTTTTAAACAAGCATGGGTAATACTGCAGTCTGTTAAACAAGCATGGGTATTACTGTAGTCTGTTAAACCAGCATGGGTAATACTGTAGTCTGTTAAACAAGCCATGGGTAATACTGCAGTCTGTTAAACAAGCATGGGTAATACTGCAGTCTGTTAAACAAGCATGGGTAATACTGTAGTCTGTTAAACAAGCCATGGGTAATACTGTAGTCTGTTAAGCATGGGTAATACTGCAATCTGTTAAACAAGCATGGGTAATACTGCAGTCTGTTAAACAAGCATGGGTAATACTGCAGTCTGTTAAACAAGCATGGGTAATACTGCAGTCTGTTAAGCATGGGTAATACTGCAGTCTGTTAAGCATGGGTAATACTGCAGTCTGTTAAACAAGCATGGGTAATACTGTAGTCTGTTAAACAAGCATGGGTAATGCTGCAGTCTATTAAACAAGCATGGGTAATACTGCAGTCATTTAAACAAGCATGGATAATACTGCAGTCTGTTAAACAAGCATGGGTAATACTGCAGTCAAGCATGGGTAATACTGCAGTCTGTTAAACAGGCATCAGTAATACTGTAGTCTGTTAAACAAGCATGGGTAATACTGTAGTCTGTTAAACAAATATGGGTAATACTGTAGTCTGTTAAACAAGCATGGGTAATATGTACAACTGCAGCTATAAATGCAGATATTGATGCAAAACTATAGATATACATATAGGTATAGCTTCACATATGCATATAAATGCACAGATATAGACACTTATATGCATATGTATACATTTAGATGTGGACATGGCTATAGCAATGAAGCCATTATAGATGCAGAGGATCTGAATCTAGATATAGATATCTGTCAGTATAGAGAAACCTGGGTAATTTTTATCTGCAGCAAGGGGCATAACATGCTTCCATTTTAAGAATAATAGAATGGGTTGCATGCACCTACTACACAGAGAACAAATACTATGCTACTTTCAAAACACTGTTGGCTCTCCTATGTAATAAGTAATAAGAAAAGAAAACAAATCAAGCTCCAGTCAAGCACAGAAAGTTCACGAAAGCTTGAACTGGAAAACCCAATTCAGAAAGCAAAAGGGGCTGCACTTGTCAGTCAAAAAAAAATCTGTTGAGCCAGACAGGTTTACCATAACTGTTATGACATCCTTTGACTATTAAGTATAGTTTAGTACTGTGGAAATTTTTTTTCAGGTGTATGGGATGGGGCTAGTTACATTTAACCATGACTTAAAGCTGAAATGTTAAAGCATTTTTACGTCTTTATTTAATATGCTTACCTGAACATCATGCACCCATCAACCAAAACAGCATGTTATGAAGTATTTGCCATTAATTCCATTAGGGTGGCTGTGCCCCCCGAGCACCTCCTTCCTTCTTTGTAACTACAGAATAGCAGTGTGGAAAGGGGGGCGCCAGTCCCCCTTAATAATGTAATTCATGGCGACTACATTCTGAACTTTTTTACATGAGATGATCATGGTTGCTAATTGAGCACATACAGTTCAGATTGTTGTGTAACATACTTACGAAGATTATTTGGGGTGATCTGGATCTTATTGCATGGAAGAGTCTTACATAGGCAGGAAAATAGCAATGACCATAAGAACAAGTACTACACACAGTGATGGAAAGTTAGGAAAGTAAAACAGATGCACGCCATTCTACTGTGTTATGTGATGTAAATACCCAGAAAGTGCTGACATGCCAAATCACATCCATCTTCTGTTAGTCTACCTGTGGACAAATGCAGGCATATATGAAACACACCTTTTTGAACACAGTTTTGTAAGTCCCAGAAAGGCATTCTGTTCCTTAGGCACATATAGCAAAGCATGACGGTATTACACTGATGAAGAAATCTGCATATTTCCAGGAATTTGTATGTTTCAAACACAGTGATTATACATGAAACACTCATTTATTTAAGAGAGAGTGAGAGGATCACAGGCAACAATCTGATAGAGGTCAGAGGTGCACATGAAGAAGAAGATGATGTTTATGAAAACTTGCAAGGGAACTTCTTTTTACAGGCCTTGATATGTAGTCAGCATACTTGCCTGTAACCTTTTCCTATGGATTTTCTGTACCACCACAAATTATAACTTTATATCTTGTATTTTGTATGCAGTGGCTGCCAGATGTGCTACATCAAAGCCATGGCAGTAAAGGGTTCCAGAGTTCACTCCATCCTTACAAGTAATAAAAAACAATAAACACAGAAAGACAAATATCAATAAATAAATAAAAAATAAAAAACTTTTGAATGAAATATTTACTTGCGATGCAAAGAAAGGATAGAAAAAAAAACAGAAACATACTCAGCGCTACACAATGCAACAAAGGAGGTAAAGTGAGTCATAGCATGCAACAAAACCACTTTTTAAGATAGTGTAACAGTTACGCATATGTGACTGTGCATTAATAACATGCACTACTGTTCAAAAGCTTATGCCTTCTACTAAGCAAAAAATTCTGGTTGTAGAACTCAGAGCATTGCTTTGATATCTCTACCATGGTAAACCATGGTGTCAGTCAGAAGACCTACAGATGGTGATTTTCTTTGCATTTTGTCTTAAATGTTTACTTAACTAAGGCACAATGAATTATACATACCATCCATCTGATGTATCCTGCTCAAGCGAATTCTTCTTGGCGATTAGACGGATAGAGATATAACTCATGAACATAATCATGCATTAGTCAGTGCACAGTTCATGGACCTCTGCATGTATGCTGCACTTTGGTAAAGGCTTCAATGATGGCATAATGGGAGAGAATAGGGAATACTACACAGCACAGCAGATTGCGCTCTGTTCTCTGTATAAAACACTGCAACAAGGGCAAGCTTAACTCTGGTGACTTAATGGAGAGGCATCTTCTGCATGCTCATAAGATCAAAGAATCATAGGAAATACAAGACAATTGAATCTTCTGACCAAGTATGCCTTGCCATAATCCACTATCAGGCTAATTCTCATCTCTTTATGGGGACCAGGCCAGTAAAGTCAGGGGTGAAATTATGAATCCTCATTCAGTTGTTCAGTTCTAGTTTGAAGGAAGATAATGTATCATGCTGATTAGTTTGCAGTGGGGTACAGTTTGCAGTGGAGTACAGTTTGCAGTGGGGTACACTTTGCAGTGGGGTATTGTGTAATGAACTTCTTTCTCTACATTGTTTCATGTATCTGCTGGTGAAGATTTCGATCCCTTGTTTTAGTATTTGTGGGACTATTCAGTTTGTGGAAATGCAAAAGGTATAACTTGGAAGATAAGACACAGAGCTTCCTTCAGGTATCTATAAGATACTGAATAAAGTGACAGTGCTTCTAAAGTGACAGTGCTTCTAATGTGACAGTGCTTATAAAGTGACAGTGCTTCTAATGTGACAGTGGTTCTAATGTGACAGTGCTTCTAAAGTTACAGTGCTTCTAATGTGACAGTACTTCTAAAGTGACAGTGCTTCTAATGTGATAGTGTTTCTAATGTGACAATGCTTCTAGTGTGACAATACTTGTAATGTGATAGTGTTTCCAATGTGACAGTGCTTCTAATGTGACAATACTTCTAATGTGAGAGTGCTTCTAATGTGACAGTGCTCCCTAGTAGCTGAGGAGCAGTGACCTTCTTAGTTAATAACCCTCCTGGGGTCTTCCTAGTTGTTTGATAGGTCTGTTGTGGTACTTCTGAAAGGGATCAATGTATTCAATAATTCACCTAGACAATACTGATAATAATGGGACAATGACCTGTTTGGATCTGGAGGACACTCCTTTGGTGATCAGCTCCACTAAGAAGAAGGACTTTCTGACTATTATAGTTACATGATGATTAAAGGAGACGGAATTATCAACCCAAGTGCGACAGTCTCTAACAATATTTTCATTTTGGAGTAGAGTATTGTCTATGTCAAATGCAGGGTGGATGGATGGTTTGTCAAATGAGACTGTGTTTTACTTTTTAGCATTTAATTTAAGCCTTTTGTTAACCACACCTGGTGTTAACAAGTACAAGTTCTTATTTTAGGGCTTGGGTGTCAGCAGGTGACTTGACAGTGACTCCCAATTTGCAATTGTCCACAAACTTGAGCAGGCAGAGGTCTTGGTTTATGGTCTGGACATTGCAAAAGTAAATACTGAACAAAAGGGATCTCAACAGAGAGCCATGTGGAACACTACTGGTTTTCTTCATACTCTTTGATGAGGTCCTTCTTCTGTTAACTACCCACAGGTGTAGACATGCTTGCATGTCTGTGTGTACATGCATGTGCATACATGTCCCTGCACATGCACATTTTTGCACACACACACACACACACACACACACACACACACACACACACACACACACACACACACACACACACACACACACACATGCACATAGAGTCATAGATGATAGTGTGCTCCTCAGTGATGCAATATAAAGGACTACAAAACAAGCTATATGCCACTCTGTACAGCACCAGCAAGACTGGATCATAGGGATGGGCCATGCAACTGAAATAAGGTTTTATCTGCATGCAGGAGATTATCCATCCTGCATACAAGTGATCCTTGGAATCTCATTCATGATGGACATCACTGTCTTGTTTTATTTTGCAACTATACTAGGCTATATAGTTGGAAATAAAGCCCACAATGCCAAGAAAATGTAAATGCAGACTAGCTCCTCATTATCAGCTGACATAGCAGGTTAATGAGGGGAGCATGTGGATCTGACTTTCTGCACTGCTTTGGTTTCACTTTGTGAAAATATATTTGCAGCTATATCTAGGAGCTGAGCTGTGCATGCAAAGAACACAGTACTATAACAATAGCTTATTGTGCAGCTCAGTGTTATGTGAATGGCTGGCAGACCTCTAACTACATTTAATGCAATGTCATATGACTCTGGTGCTTGGAATCACCTTCTGTGACTTGCATCAGCACTTCATTTATACAGAGATGTTCAAAAGGCCTAGTCTACTGTGACAAATCATATCTGTAACTGCTCATTGTATTTTCAAAGTATTTTACTGAGTACTAGTTCTATGTACTGTGTATCATACTTAGGAATCCCACCAAACTGTGTATCATAATTATGAATCCCACCAGACTGTGTATCATACTTAGGAATCCCACCAAACTGTGTATCATAATTATCACAAAGGTGTGTCCAATTTGAAATAAGCATTTAAATATAAATAAATGCTGACTATAAATGTTAAGAATCATGATCAATACAGTGTATAATGAATGTGAGGGTGGGAAATGAGATCAGCGTTTTTAATGGTTCAAAGTAACTTTAAATGAAAGAGGATGTGCAACGTATATAACTGGTTCACATCATGTGATTCAATATAAATAATGTGCTTTTGGTGTAACAAATTATCCCTTGAAGGCTTTTTAGCCGAGGTACCAGGAGACACCAGTAAAGTTATTTTGCACTTTACTTTTGAGAGTCTTCATTTTTCTTGTGTGATTTTTAATTATGAATCCCACCAGACTGTGCATCATACTTACGAATCCCACCAAACTGTGTACCATACTTATGAATCCCACCAAATTGTGCATCAAACTTATGAATTCTACCAAACTGTGCATCATACTTACGAATCCCACCAAACTGTGTACCATACTTATGAATCCCACCAAATTGTGCATCAAACTTATGAATTCTACCAAACTGTGCATCATACTTACAAATCCCACCAAACTATGTACCATACTTATGAATCCCACCAAACTGTGCATCAAACTTATGAATTCTACCAAACTGTGCATCATACTTAAGAATCCCACCAAACTGTGTACCATACATATGAATCCCACCAAAATTCAAGCAGGTGACCACAGCCCGGGCAGCCTATGTTCTATTAGTGGCTTGGACATTTAACAGTGCAGGGGGTGGTGGGTGGCTGTGTCCATCTGGTGGGAAGGTATGTATGCTTGGATGCACTCTCAGGGTTGACTTCTGGAGGAGGCTAGAGACATGCATCACAGGCATTAGTTCATAAGGGGCTTGTTGGGTTCAGTAGACCCTGTGAATGAGAAGATATCCTATGACTAAATGAAAGTCAGCTGCAGGAGCCTAAAATCTTGCAGAAAAGTCTTTGTGGTTTCAGAGAAAGTCATTTAATTGTTTTCCCTGTTCAAATGCAGAAGAATCTTGCTAAATTTCTGGAACTTTTCTAAAACCCTTTTACTTTAGCAATAGTCTACCAAGAAATACTTTTTCTACCTTAAAACTCATATTTCCAGATAAAACAATGTAATCACAGCTTCTTTTGACCCTGTAGTGTAGAAAATTCATAGAATGGAATACATTCAACACTTAATAAACATCATTTTAACCTGCTAACAATTTCACCACCAAAATTTATTAATAGATGGCAAATACACCATTTATATGAGAAGCTGCCTTGACTTCATCCCTAACAGCTCACAGCATGACCATTCCTTCATGGCAATGTGGAAAATCAGGAGATAATGAACACGCCTTTGTGCTATTGGTCCAGGAGAAGAATATTAGGCTTTGGAAACAAAACACTATGTACTATCAGTTCAACACTACAGTGAGTCCTATAGATTATGAACAAGCAACAATCATAATACTTCTATTAAACTATCATTTCATAAGCACTGGATTACAAGCATAAAACTGGGGAGGGACCCAAAAAAAAACACACTCACCCCTCCTGTTTTACAAATTATTCTATATTATCCTGTTTAATGGACAAGACACAGTTTTTTGTTAACCAGCATTCTCTTCTTCAGCATGAAACTTGATATTTTATATCTACACCATGCATACTTGAATTCTGTTGCATCTTTTTCATTCAATGATATCCTCAGGAAGGATAATACACTTATCATCTATTTTCAGCTTTGTCATTTGGTGTATTTTATTCACCACTAAGAGATGCTGACGTCTTGGATTTAGTTAATTTCCTTGATGTTCTTAAATGCTTCTTTTGCAACTGCATGCGTATCATTTTTTCCAGGCTGTGCACATTAAGCGCTCTCTCTCTCTTTCTCTCTCCCTCTGTCTCTCTCTCTCTCTCTCCCTCTCTCTCTCTCTCTCTCTCTCTCTCTCTCTCTATATATATATATATATATATATATATAAAATGTATATGCATCACCCTTTGTACATCTACTGCATACTCGTCAATATTGTTATCATTATTTACACATCCTTCATTTATTTACACATCCTTCATTCCCTTAATTTGTTTATTTACTTTTTATTGGCCAAGTTCTTCTCATTACATATAATTTACTTTAAAGGGAGAATCAAGATGGCATTCATACTATGTAGGGGAATTCTGACCAATATACAAAGGAAACTATCCTTCTCTTTGCATTGTGGGAAGGGGGAGGACCAGCAGGCGGAGCTTGAGAGAGGAGGAGGAGGTAGAGCACTGAACAAAGGATGAGTTATAGTTGTATGGGTACAAGTGGTGATTCACATGTAGTGACCACTACTGAGCCACAAGAATTCTTTATTATGATATTTATAGATGACGGTTTAGATAATAAAGTGTGGTTGGATTTTACGATTGAAAAGATCCAGATTCACAATTAATTTGATGCCGGAATGAAGTTATGTAAAAGCAGGTACCTTTGTTATAGCTCAAAAATGTTCTTACTAATCAGAATAAGAATAGTGATAGTCCTACAGTGAGGGTGGCATCTGCAAAAGGTGGAATTAAATGTGAACATCCAGCAATTCCACTAGATGCAGGATGAAATAAAGTATATGATGCCAAAAATGTAACTACTCCAAAAGTGGATGAAGTGTTGTACCTGTAGCAGTTAATACTGCTTAGCAAAAAAAAAAAAAAAAAAAAAAAAAAGAGTTACCAGGTGTTTTCTTCAGTTAAATGGCTATTTATTCCTATGTTAACAAATTGTAAATACATGGGATAAACCTGAACAGCCATATGGGTTTCCTCACAGGAGGTGGAATCTATAATCAATATCAGATAAATATTTTCTGATGTAACTTTTGAGAATTTTTGACTTAGTTGATGAATTTGGGAATGAGTTTTATAAAGGACATACTTCAATGTCTTGGAAATAATGTCAAAAACTGGATTTTAGAATTGTATTATATTCACAAACATATTTGTGGATATACAGAGTATGACTAATGGTATTACTCAACAAGAATTAAAGCAATATTTGTCTAAGTATTGTAAAAATAAAAATATAATTAGTTTGAAAATTCATGAATATAGAGTAAAGAGTGGAAACTATAAGGTAATACATTCACTAATACATATTTATGAATAAATGCAGATATAGACAGAAAATCTAAAAAAGAGTTTGCTAGCACCATCAGATAAAGAGTCTACATTAGTTCGCCAAAATTATTTTCAGTGAACACCACTTCGTTGACCCGTATTCATCAAAAATCACTTCCATGTTTCGCTGAATTTTCCAATGGCAATGAAACAGTTGGCCTAACTACATAGCTTTTTCTCACTGTTGGTATATATAGTTATGGGGATGTGGGGGGCAAAGCCCCCACTTTGGTGGGTTTGATTTAGTTAGTTGAGGCTGCTGTTGTGCTGTGGGACAATTGTTTCATTGCCCTTGGAAAATTCAACAAACCGTGGAAGTGATTTTCGCTGAATAAGGGTAGATGAAGAGGTGTCCATTGGAAATAACTTTCAGTGAATTAATATACACTCCAGATAAATTAAACAGAAATGCTAGTGTATGAAACTGAAGCCTTTATTTTACCCACAGACTGCAGTTCCATTGAAGGCTTTGTCAATACTGAAATAGAAACTCAAAAGCAACGTTTTGTATTTATAGTGGTTCAGCAACATGTGACCATCATGTGCAATCAGTTAACTGATAAATTAAATAAATATGTATCTCCAAGTGCAGTCATGTATTAAAATCTTAAAGAGCAAAAGCAATTTTATACATTGATAAAGAAATTGAAAAATGAAAAATAAAACATAAATATTGCAACAGCAAAAATGGTTGCTATAAGCTTAAATACATATGCATCTGCATGCTATAATATAGATTTGTATTCTAGGATCACTGGAGGCCACTACTAAAGATCTAAGTAACACAATAGTGCCATTTATTAGATACAAAAAATATATATTTGTATTCCTCAGTCCCAAATATTTCTTCAGTACTCCACTCTCCCCAAAAAGTGGTTGACGATTTGATAACAGTCTCTGAGAAAAAAGAACCAATAGCAAAACTTAGGCATTTCTGCAGTTCTGAAATCAACAAATTATTAAATAAAAGGCTATACATAGTCTTGATAATTTGCTCAACTCAGTACAACAAGGTTATGGAAATTCCCTCCCTTAAAACAATCAAAAGAGTTTACTCAAGGTAAAAGTTATCATCAATCTGTGTGACAGTAAGGCCTTCTATAATCATATCCACATAATAAACAGGAAACAAGGAACAAAATTGTTGTGTGCTACAGTAAAATGGTTTCACCTTAACAGAGCCAACAGATATAGTTAACATACTAGCACACAGAGTTGGAGTTCCATGCACTCTTCGTTCCTGTAACACAAGTGCACTCAAATTGTTACCCCTGCCTCTTCATGGCCATAAACAGCAGTTCCATGGCACAAGGTGGCATACCAGGAAATCTACTTTGGTAAAAATAGCTAGATTATTCCTCCTTTAGCAGATTTTAATAGAGCATTAAAAAGTGACTATGCCCTTGACATATGCAAACAGACTGCAGTCCTCATCGACAAGGGAGACCTGACAGATCCCAGGAATTACAGACTGATCATCCTCACAAACAGATTCTTTAATACAGGAAGTATAATGAAGCATCATGGAACTTGTTCAAACAAAGATGGGAAACCTCCTCCATGACATAAGCTGATACACTCTTGTCAAAAGCACATCTTGCATGATTAAGGTTGTACATTTATTTGACATTGTGACCAATTCTCTTGATTAAAGTTTTCTGCCAGTGCTCCTTACCTTGATCTGGAATCTGGCCATACCTCTCAAGATCTGGCCATACCTTTCAACTGTTCTTGGTTCTGCAGAACATCTGTGATTTTGACTCATATTTTTGCCCTGATCCTCATAAAACTATAATTTCCTGATGAATTACTAAAGATTACAGTCAGTCAAAATTGGCAAACATTAGATTTTCACACTCATTTTTCAGAAAATGCATGTTGTTGCAGAATCTGTTATTCTATTAACTTTTAAAGTGAATTAGAGTAATATATTTAAAAATTGTCCCTGATTCTGGGTCTTTGCCCTCTCTGTTACACTTGGCTTTGTCTAGAATTCTTGACCAAAAAAAGTTGAGAGGTATGCATTTGGCAAGTGTCCAAAATAACATCCCAGTGAAGGAAATGATACATAAACTCAAATATCTAAAGGTAAATTAAACTGTAATAAGCTGCTTCCACAACTGCATGCATAGTCATGCAGAGTTACTGATGACTGGATGGGTCAACACAAATTTACATCCCTGTTCAATCTGCGAGTTGAGTACTATAAAGTGCTTGTAACGGATGGCAAGAAATTGTAAGCCTATCTACTTTAGGTTTATATGACCAGGTGTCTTTTGGCCCATGTGACCCTATGTTCCTCTATTGGATAATATGAAGAGCAATCTTCTCACCATATATTGTCAGCACTGGAGCCCCTCAAAGCTCAGTCTTGAGTGGGGACGGGTGCTACCTTTTGGTATCTTCTTTCTAACGTCAGAATGTAATGCCTCCAGTGCCTGGCTTAGGAAACACACAGATGATTACAAACTTGCACGCATTATCCTTAACCCCATTCAATCCATGTCCATTCAAATGGCACTGTGCATATGAATGGTATAGCACAAATGACCTTGTCTTCAGTATCAGTTGTAGTGCCTGCATTATCGTATTTTACATTCTCTCAGGTCCAGGCCAACACAAAGAGACTCTGGCTGACAAAGTTCACAGACGATTGCAAGTTGGGAGCTATTATTAACTCCCCAAGTGATGCTGACATCCTACAGAAAGGCCTCACTGAGACCAATGACTGGTGTCAGAACCATGGCCTTAAGCTCAATGCCAAAAAATGTGTCATCATCCCCTTTGGGAATAACCCAGTTCCCATAAATTACCACATTGATGGTAGTCCACTGAACACAGAAGGTGTCATAAGAGATCTGGGAACACAGGTTGACAGCAACCTCTCTTTTGACCACCACATTGCCACAGTGGTCAGAAAGTCCTTCTATGTAGCACATCTCATTACTAAAGGTTTTGCATCCAGGAAGAAAAAGGTCATTGTCTCTCTCTACTCTTCCCTCATTAGGCCAGTCATCGATTACAATGCCCCATTTGGCATGTACCTCACTAGACACCTACAACAACTGGAGGCCACAGAAATACCTCACAAAGAGGATCTTAGGCCTTAAACACTTCTCCTATATGGACAGACTCACAAAACTCCAACTATCCCCTGTCTCATATCAGCCTACTTAGAGACAATCTACTTCGCTAATTATGCCATAAGTTTCTGTGTCATTTAACATCTCAGTCATATATTTTACATAGTCTTCACTGTCTAATAACACAAGCCCCCTCCCTTATCTGCTGGTCTAATGCATAGTGAGGAATCATTAATAAACTTGGTTAATGATAACTTCTCTTGCTTGGATAAGTTAAAATACATGCATTTTCTCTTGTTACTATAGAAATAGAGATAGAAATCTCTTTCACACATCTTAACAAAGCAGTCTACATGCCCAGGAAAGGGTGGAGTAAAAATACTTTTGCATTTGTGTCTTGAAGTTTCCAAAGTAGAACTAACAGTTCCATTAACTTTGCTATTAAAAAATAGCTTAAGAGTAACAGTTCTTCCAAATAAACGTAAATCTATCAATATTTGTGATAAATCACTCCCTTGAGAGGGAATGAATGATAGACCTTTATTCAGTAGTGCAGTGTCATTTTCATCAAGTACAAACCTTGATAAGTTAAAGAAGATGTTTTCTACGGCCTCTGTCGCCTTCTCTGATTGTCCACGTTCTCTCCTGAGTATTTTTGTTTCCTCCTTCCCCAGCTGTGAGAGCGATCGCGTGGAAAAGTGTTTTTCTTTATGGGGAAAGGTAAAAAAGAAGAAGAAGAGCCAATTAATCTATCCGGAGCATTATGTTTCGGTTTAGCTCCAAGATTATGATGTATGTCCACTAAATGGTTTGCCTCCTGGTTGGAGAGAGGCGTGGATGTCGCTGAAATCGTGGCAGGTAACTCCGGTGGTGTGATGAAAGCTTCTTCTGTCGGTTCTTCACGTCGTCGATGTGAAGGGACTGAATTAAGTGGAGAGCCAATAGGAACACCTGAAATCACTGTGTTGTCTAGAGGCGCCAAGTTTGTATGTGCATTGTCAGTGCGCATATAAGGTTCAGTTCTTTTATTCCAAACGAAAACAGTCCCAGAACTAAAATCAGAAAAGTCTCGCTGCAGTTTTTCCTGACAATTGATGAAGAGACACAAAATATAGTAGGAAAGTTCCCCTCATTCACCTTTAGGAACAATAAAAACCTGAAACGGCTTTTATGTGCCAATTCAGGAGTAGTCAATATTAATACTAATAGACTTTCTATTAAGATAGGCACATTTCCTTGCCATCATTGTAATTATTGTAAATATATTTCTCAGAATCAAGTTTTCAAACATCCTGTAATAGATGTTTTTTCTTTAACCCCGAAGCTTTATGCCTCATGTGATACTACAGGCCTAATCTACCTAGCAACTTGCACATCATGTCCTAGTTTTTACATTGGGATGACCAAGAGAAAATTAAAAGACAGAATATACAATCACATCTACGACATCAAGCGTGGTAATGAATTAAATGCTCTAGCCATGCACATTAAACTCTGTCCTGGGCATTCTTTTGTGTTTAAAGTACTCCAAATTGTTAAACAGAACACAAGAGGAGGGGACTTTATGCTGTTACTTGAGCGAATAGAACTTAATTGGATTTTCAAACTCAAGGCACATGTTCCACCGGGCCTCAATAGTTATATAACACTCAGATCTCATCTTAAATTACGGAGATGAATAATAATAATATAAATACTAAATACATAGCCCCACCAAGTAATATAGTAATAGTTACATTATATTACATATGTTACACTTTGTACTTTACATTTGCTGGTGTCTACCTCAATTCTTCCATGATAGATTTAGCTTGTCATATAATATTTTATACCATGTTCATATGATTTATTAGACACTATATATCTGTTTCTTTAGTTAGGAATGTTTTACATTTTCTAGTTATGTATGGTTGATTTTTAGTAAATTACATATTTTTATATTTTTATATTTAATGATTGTCATTCAAACTTTTTATATCTATTTTCTCATGTCTATTTAACACTAATATTTATTTATATATGGTTAGATTTAGGTATTAGTTATCAAGTTTCTAAACCTGAGGAATTTTATGCAACATAAACAGCTTCTGTCTATTGATTTAGATATGCATATATGTACAGAAATGGTGGAATATCAAATATAGTTTTAAAAATGTAAAGAATATTTTATATTTTATATCTTATATTTATTTGATATTTACTTTATATTCACATTTATTTATTTATTTATTTATTTAATTGCTTAAAGTTTACATTAAATCCTCTTGTTTGCCTAGGAATGAATATTTTCATGGCGTTTCCATTTTAAGGAACCCAGATTCATGGTTAATTGATTTATTGCTTAATTAATTTATTGTTTATGATGAAATGGTTTTATATAAAAGGGATTCACAGTAATGTTGTAACTTATGGTCTGAGGAAGCGTATCTTTTGATACGCGAAAGCGCTTACCTAATAAAGCTGTTTTTATGGTCAATTTAGCCTTATCGTGGTGAATTCCAGGTTTGTTCCTTGTTCAAAGCTCAAAAATGTTCTTACTAATCAGAATAAGAATAGTGATAGTCCTACAGTGAGGGTAGCATCTGCAAAAGGTGGAATTAAATGTGAACATCCAGCAATTCCACTAGATGCAGGATGAAATAAAGAATATGATGCCAAAAATGTAACTACTCCAAAAGTGGATGAAGTGTTGTACCTGTAGCAGTTAATACTGCTTAGAAAAAAAAAAAAAAGAGTAACCAGGTGTTTTCTTCAGTTAAATGGCTATTTATTCCTATGTTAACAAATTGTAAATACATGGGATAAACCTGAACAGCCATATGGGTTTCCCCACAGGAGGTGGAATCTATAATCAATATCAGATAAATATTTTCTGATGTAACTTTTGAGAATTTTTGACTTAGTTGATGAATTTGGGAATGAGTTTTATAAAGGACGTACTTCAATGTCTTGGAAATAATGTCAAAAACTGGATTTTAGAATTGTATTATATTCACAAACATATTTGTGGATATACAGAGTATGACTAATGGTATTACTCAACAAGAATTAAAGCAACGTTTGTCTAAGTATTGTAAAAATAAAAAGATAATTAGTTTGAAAATTCATGAATATAGAGTAAAGAGTGGAAACTATAAGGTAATACATTCACTAATACATATTTATGAATAAATGCAGATATAGACAGAAAATCTAAAAAAGAGTTTGCTAGCACCATCAGATAAAGAGTCTACATTAGTTCGCCAAAATTATTTTCAGTGAACACCACTTCGTTGACACGTATTCATCAAAAATCACTTCCATGTTTCGCTGAATTTTCCAATGGCAATGAAACAGTTGGCCTAACTACATAGCTTTTTCTCACTGTTGGTATATATAGTTATGGGGATGTGGGGGGCAAAGCCCCCACTTTGGTGGGTTTGATTTAGTTAGTTGAGGCTGCTGTTGTGCTGTGGGACAATTGTTTCATTGCCCTTGGAAAATTCAACAAACCGTGGAAGTGATTTTCGCTGAATAAGGGTAGATGAAGAGGTATCCATTGGAAATAACTTTCAGTGAATTAATATACACTCCAGATAAATTAAACAGAAATGCTAGTGTATGAAACTGAAGCCTTTATTTTACCCACAGACTGCAGTTCCATTGAAGGCTTTGTCAATACTGAAATAGAAACTCAAAAGCAACGTTTTGTATTTATAGTGGTTCAGCAACATGTGACCATCATGTGCAATCAGTTAACTGATAAATTAAATAAATATGTATCTCCAAGTGCAGTCATGTATTAAAATCTTAAAGAGCAAAAGCAATTTTATACATTGATAAAGAAATTGAAAAATGAAAAATAAAACATAAATATTGCAACAGCAAAAATGGTTGCTATAAGCTTAAATACATATGCATCTGCATGCTATAATATAGATTTGTATTCTAGGATCACTGGAGGCCACTACTAAAGATCTAAGTAACAAAACAGTGCCATTTATTAGATACAAAAAATATATATTTGTATTCCTCAGTCCCAAATATTTCTTCAGTACTCCACTCTCCCCAAAAAGTGGTTGATGATTTGATAACAGTCTCTGAGAAAAAAGAACCAATAGCAAAACTTAGGCATTTCTGCAGTTCTGAAATCAACAAATTATTAAATAAAAGGCTGTACATAGCCTTGATAATTTGCTCAACTCAGTACAACAAGATTATGGAAATTCCCTCCCTTAAAACAATCAAAAGAGTTTACTCAAGGTAAAAGTTATCATCAATCTGTGTGACAGTAAGGCCTTCTATAATCATATCCACAGAATAAACAGGAAACAAGGAATAAAATTGTTGTGTGCTACAGTAAAATGGTTTCACCTTAACAGAGCCAACAGATATAGTTAACATACTAGCACACAGAGTTGGAGTTCCATGCACTCTTTATTCCTGTAACACAAGTGCACTCAAATGGTTACCCCTGCCTCTTCATGGCCATAAACAGCAGTTCCATGGCACAAGGTGACATACCAGGAAATCTACTTTGGTAAAAATAGCTAGATTATTCCTCCTTAAGCAGATTTTAATAGAGCATTAAAAAGTGACTATGCCCTTGACATATGCAAACAGACTGCAGTCCTCATCGACAAGGGAGACCTGACAGATCCCAGGAATTACAGACTGATCATCCTCACAAACAGATTCTTTAATACAGGAAGTATAATGAAGCATCATGGAACTTGTTCAAACAAAGATGGGAAACCTCCTCCATGACATAAGCTGATACACTCTTGTCAAAAGCACATCTTGCATGATTAAGGTTGTACATTTATTTGACATTGTGACCAATTCTCTTGATTAAAGTTTTCTGCCAGTGCTCCTTACCTTGATCTGGAATCTGGCCATACCTCTCAAGATCTGGCCATACCTTTCAACTGTTCTTGGTTCTGCAGAACATCTGTGATTTTGACTCATATTTTTGCCCTGATCCTCATAAAACTATAATTTCCTGATGAATTACTAAAGATTACAGTCAGTCAAAATTGGCAAACATTAGATTTTCACACTCATTTTTCAGAAAATGCATGTTGTTGCAGAATCTGTTATTCTATTAACTTTTAAAGTGAATTAGAGTAATATATTTAAAAATTGTCCCTGATTCTGGGTCTTTGCCCTCTCTGTTACACTTGGCTTTGTCTAGAATTCTTGACCAAAAAAAGTTGAGAGGTATGCATTTGGCAAGTGTCCAAAATAACATCCCAGTGAAGGAAATGATACATAAACTCAAATATCTAAAGGTAAATTAAACTGTAATAAGCTGCTTCCACAACTGCATGCATAGTCATGCAGAGTTACTGATGACTGGATGGGTCAACACAAATTTACATCCCTGTTCAATCTGCGAGTTGAGTACTATAAAGTGCTTGTAAAGAATGGCAAGAAATTGTAAGCCTATCTACTTTAGGTTTATATGACCAGGTGTCTTTTGGCCCATGTGACCCTATGTTCCTCTATTGGATAATATCAAGAGCAATCTTCTCACCATAGATTGTCAGCACTGGAGCCCCTCAAAGCTCAGTCTTGAGTGGGGACGGGTGCTACTTTTTGGTATCTTCTTTCTAACGTCAGAATGTAATGCCGCCAGTGCCTGGCCTAGGAAACACACAGATGATTACAAACTTGCACGCATTATCCTTAACCCCATTCGATCCATGTCCATTCAAATGGCACTGTGCATATGAATGGTATCGCACAAATGACCTTGTCTTCAGTATCAATTGTAGTGCCTGCATTATCGTATTTTACATTCTCTCAGGTCCAGGCCAACACAAAGAGACTCTGGCTGACAAAGTTCACATTTACAAGATTGCAAGTTGGGAGCTATTATTAACTCCCCAAGTGATGCTGACATCCTACAGAAAGGCCTCACTGAGACCAATGACTGGTGTCAGAACCATGGCCTTAAGCTCAACGCCAAAAAATGTGTCATCATCCCCTTTGGGAATAACCCAGTTCCCATGAATTACCACATTGATGGTAGTCCACTGAACACAGAAGGTGTCATAAGAGATCTGGGAACACAGGTTGACAGCAACCTCTCTTTTGACCACCACATTGCCACAGTGGTCAGAAAGTCCTTCTATGTAGCACATCTCATTACTAAAGGTTTTGCATCCAGGAAGAAAAAGGTCATTGTCTCTCTCTACTCTTCCCTCATTAGGCCAGTCATCGATTACAATGCTCCATTTGGCATGTACCTCACTAGACACCTACAACAACTGGAGAGGCCACAGAAATACCTCACAAAGAGGATCTTAGGCCTTAAACACTTCTCCTATATGGACAGACTCACAAAACTCCAACTATCTCCTGTCTCATATCGCCTACTTAGAGACAATCTCTGCTTGACTTACAAAGCCATGTCTGACCCAGCTCTGTTAGAAATGCTACATCTAAAGAAATCCAAATCCCTCCACACTACAAACTCCAGAGACCACAACCTCATTACCACAATCAACAGAACAAGCTGGAGGGACAGGTTCATAACCCAGAGACTGCCCATTCTATGGAATAGACTTACCATACATGTCAAGCAGAGTGCCTTACTGGCCCTCTTCAAGAGAAATCTTGATGAATGGATGGGAAATAGAAAATTCACCCTGAGGATCACTCCAGTGGCTTGACTTGACAGTGGCACTGGGAACTAAGGTTGGGTGGCATGATGCCAGGGTAATCCTATGGCCTAGACTTGCAAAGGCTCCAAGACCATTGGCCTAGTACACACCTATGAACCTATAAACCTATTTATTATTGATAGACAGCAACTGAAACATGATTCTTACTGATTACCACATTAGCAGCAAACCCCTAACCACACAACCTGTGGTGAGAAACCTGGGTCCACAAGTTGACAACAATCTCATATTTGGCCATCATGTAGCAGCACTGGTCAAAAAGCCTTTTACTTGGTTCATCTAATAAGTAAAAGGATTGCATCCAGAAAAAAGGAGGTTATTACCTTTCTGTACTTCTCCCTCATTAGGCCAATAATTGAGTACAATGCCCCGTTTGGTATGTACCTCTCCAAACACCTGCACTGACTGGAAAGGCCACAGAAATACCTCACAAAGACAATCCATGGCCTCCAACACCTGTCCTATGTGGACAGGCTCAAATCACAATCAAAATTACAATCAACAGCAAAATCAACAGAATAGTCCAAAAAAAAAGACAGTAGGATTCAGTTCCACAGTAAAATTTATTACACTGACTTGACTTAGTGCCTCAGCCACAACAGCCTTCCAAGAGTACAAGAGTACAAAATTACAAAAAACACATTCCCCTATTTATACATCATCAACAATCATTTAATTAATTAATCAATCAATTAAACAAATACTTTAAAATTTAAAGCAAACTTCTCCAATTTACTTCTCTATTTAGATCTCTTGGTGTTAATGTGTCAAACTTCAATATAAAGACAGTTTCTTTATATAATAAAACATTTTAATTAATCTTTCATCCCCCTTCCTGATAAACACTTCTTCTAAAATTGTAGCTTGCAATACGTGGCATCATTATCATGTTTTTCTACAAAATGAGATGCTATAGGACTTTCCAGTCTCCGTTTCTTAATATCTCTGATGTGCTCCTGCAACCTAACTCTAAATTTCCTCTTAGTTTCCCCAATATAAGAGAGGTTGCAGGGACACTTTGGACAATATATTACACCTGCTGTATCACATGTAAAATGATTATGTGGCCTAAATAATTTCCCATTAATCCTAGGAAAACTCGATATTATATAAAAACATATGTTACAATTACTACAGGGTATAGTACCCAATGATATTGGGGAAATAGAAGGACTAACTGACGGTGAAATACAATAAGCTTTAACTAATTTATCCCCCAAATTCTGTCCTCTCTTATAAGCTACATAGGGTAAATCAGAAATAATCCTATGCAGCAATTTATCTCTATGTAAGAATTTCCAATAATGCTTTATTAGTTCCCAAACTCTTGTACTTAGAATGTTGTAAGTCATCACAAAAAAACATTTTATCTCTCTCAACAGGAGAATTATTATTACTAGCACTAATGTGTATTTTTATGCTATTAATATTACACTTATTGAGGTTATACTGTATTAATTTATCAATAGACCCTTGAATTAGATTCTCACTATATCTTCTGTGTAAGAACATAAACAAAGTTTGACAGATTTGCTTTTGTAAATCTAAGTTGTTATTACAAAGCCTGGACTATCTAATCATCTCCCCATAAGGTAAACATTGGATAGTATGGGCTGGATGGCAACTAGTATCAAATAAGTACTGGTTGCCATCCTCACATTTATGATGAACTGTAGTTTCAATAGAGCCATCATTCATTCCAGATAGATGAACATCCAAGAAGTTGACCTCTGTGCCACATTGTAAACTATCAAATTTAATATTATACACATTATCATTTAATTCCAAAAAAAATGCTGGTAGTGCTTCTAATCCTCCATCACAGATAAAAAATAAATCATCAATGTATCTAAAATAAAATAAAATAAAACATGTTGTTGTACAAATTTATTTTTGTATACATAATCCAACTCAAACTTAGCCATAAAAAGATTTGCATACATAGGGGCAAATGGTGCCCCCATGGCTGTACCTCTTAACTGATGATAAACAACTTCATCAAAACTAAAATAATTATGAAGCAAGCAGAAGTGAGTTAATTCAATAATAAAATGAGACCTCTGTCTAATGTTAGTATATAGACTACATACATCAACGGTTATCCAAAACATATTCTGATTCCAATGAATAGCCGCAATTTTATTAAGAAAATCAAATGAGTCTTTGATATAAGAATCCAACCATTCTACATGAGGTAATAAGTAATTATGTATTAAAATCCCAATATTGTGTAGACAATAATTTACAGCAGACACAATAGGATGCCCCGGGGATTAACATTATCTTTATGTAGCTTCGGAAGACAATAAAAAATAGCTAAATTGCAATTATCCAAGTTAAATTTAGTATCCAAATCCTTCTTAGAAAAATAACCCAGGCGTGCTCCCTTTTCAATCAATGCAGAAAAGTCTTGTATAGCATTTAAATATGTAGCAAAATTACATATTTCACAAGTTAAATTATCATTTAAATGTTGCATACACATATTATAGTACTGTGTATCGTGAAGCACCCCAATTTTGTTGCTTTTTTCAGAAGGCTTAGTAATTAAATCATTCCTAGCTACAAGATTCCTAAGGGCAAATCATTCATTCTTGGTCATATTATATTGATGGAAAGTATGACTATATTCCTCAACAAGTTCCTGTATAGAAAAATTAAGCATTTCTGAAAAATGTGCAACAGTACTATCACATAAGGGGGTATAAATTTACTTTGAAAATGAATACCATTAGTATCTAACAAAGCATAAGCATTTGGAGAAGTGTTGGCATCAAAATCATCAGATGTACAAGAAAAGAAACGGTCACATTCACTATCCAAACTAACAGGTTCAGAATTGATGTTGCTTGACTTTTTATCCACTTGCACATCAAAAAAACATCTAAGATGCAATTTCCTAATCAATTTAAAGACATCATGTTTAATTAAATGTAACCTAGGTACTACAGTCGGTACAAACTTTAAACCAAGATGAAGAACAGCAAACTGTTCATCAGTTAATGCACATCCAGTTAAATTTACAACATTTGCGGTATCTGAGACAGTACTTGAAGAAGTACACCCTAAAGAAGAAAAATCAGTTCCATCTACCTCGTTTGTAAGGCTGTTTAAATTGTCCTTCACTTGCAGCAGAATTGAAACCAGTTCCCTTCTTCTTGTTTCCCCTTTTGGCACCTTCTCCATTATGGCGAAAACACTGCTGATGAGATTCGGGTTCTTGTGCTGCAGGCAATGGGGGAAAATCACAAACATAATTCTCAGAGTCTGTAGAATAACCTACCCCATTTGAGGAGGCAAAAGATACAGATAACTGTTTTTTTATTACCTGCAGTTTTAACATATTGTCCAGAGCAAACATTTTGTTTATTTCTCCATAAGAAAGCATGTCTGTTACTATAGTCATGTAAATCACGTTTGATTTTGTGTAGTTTAAGGTGGACCTACTCGTTTTCAAACTTTATTTAATTTTCTTTTAAATTTTTAAAGACGTCATTAACTTTTAAATTACCCACTTGGTTCAAAAGTTGTGTATGCATAACATTTAAGTCGATTTTCAGTTTGGAATGTAATAACTGCTCCCTTTCTACCAAAATGCTTACCCACACCATAGCACATGTATGTGCTGCAGCTAACCAGCGTTCCTTAAAAGCTGCATCTGTAGTGTCCGATGAATCAAACAGAGTAGCTGGGCTCTTAAAAGCTCTCAATCCTTGGGGGGCAAATCACTATCACTCTACTCTGTATCTTACAGATTGCTTAGAGGTGACCTGTGTCTCGCCTACAAGGCAATCTCAGGCCCTGTTCTACTAGAGATGCTCCATATCCATAAGTCTAACTCCTCACTTAGTACCCGATCGAAAGGCTTAAATCTAATATGTGACATTAACAAAACCTGGTAGAGAGACAGGGTTGTATCCCAGAGGCTGCCCTATCCCTGGAATAGACTCCCCATACATGTCAAGCAAAGTACGTCTCTGACCCTCTTCAAGTGCAACCTTGATGAGTGGATGGGCAACCACAAATTTGTCCCAAGGGTTCCACCTTTGTCCCTTATTGACAGAGGTGACAGGTGCTGATTGTGGTTTCTTTTCTGGGGATAAACTCTTGGCTAGGCTTGTTAGGGCCCCAGAGCCATTAGCCTAGTAATCTTTTGTGATCCTATGATCCTATGACAAACAGTAAAAGTCCTCTTGTACTAATGCCTGGTAACTAAGGCTGCCTGACTTACCCACCTACCCCCACCCCTCACTTTGCAGTCTACCTTTATCATTATACCCCAGTGTTATTATCCAAGGCTCCTAAATGAAATGCAACTAGTTAACTTAGCAGCATACTTAGCCTACTTTGGGAGTTTTCGGCCAATGGGAAAACATGGAAGGATTGTCAGCAGCATTTTGTTTATATTTAATCTTCCCAATAATTTTTATTGATTTTATTAACTTGAAAGAATACAATTCAGTCATAAACAAATAGGAACAACAAAAAATAGCTATTTACAAGACTCCACAGCATAGTAATATAAGCTATTAATGCTTTTCCATTAAATCAAATAGTTTTTGCCAATGCATTTTCTGATGAGTAATATTTGATGTCCTTATGTCTAAAGTTGAGAGTTCTTTCTTACCTACACTTCTAGCTAAAATAAGAAAGTCATTAAAAGATAAAGCAGTTTTATATTTCCATTTTGTTGTAGTTATTTTTCTAGCTATTGATAAAATCGACCAAAGAAGAGGCAACTGTGATCTGGGGACAACATCAGGCACTGGAGCATTAAACAAAATAAACGAGTCAGATATACATTTATTAGTCCATAAGGTCTGGGAACATTTTTTGAATTCATTCCAAAAGGGTACAACCAAATTGCATTTTAATACCATATGTGTCCAATCTGCTTCTGATTCACATCTCCAGCATTTCAGTTTTTGTTTTTGTTTTATAAATTAATTCAATTTTATTAGGGGTTAAAAAGGTTCTGTGAATAAATTTCTAACTATAAATTATCCAATAGAGGGAGGATGTTGTTTTGTAACTTGACTTTAAGATCAGTTTCTTTTAATTTATCAAAAATTCAGACCCATTTATTTTTGTGGAGTAGTTCCAAAAGGTTGAGCTTAAATTTACAAATTCGGCTCTCATAATCCTATATATTACTGATGTGTAGGATTTATTGTGAAATGGGGAGAATTAATACTGATTAAGAAGTCTAAGATTTTTGAAATAATCTTTTCTTGATAATTCATTATTATCTCAATTTTATCATTTGCATTTGCTCTGCAGCCATGAATATTTATCCATTATCATTAGGTAGAAAACATTTTGAACGCAGATATTCAGTAGTGTATAGTTTATTTACATTTAAAACTTGGTGCCAAAATAATAAGTTAGTGTCCTGGAATTCTGACATCATGCTTTTATTAAATATTTCTAAACAGCCCTTAGTGTTAGGTATAGGTAGTAATAAAAAGAGTAAGTCTTTAAGAATATTAGTATCAATAAATTATTTAAATATGCAAATTATATAATCCACTAATGGGATTGATGATATTATCTTTATATCATTTGCAAAGTAATATTTTAAAATTCAATAAAATTTACTAATTCCAAATAAGTTATGTGAAATTAGTTTGTATCTGTTATTTTGGATTAATCACTCATATATGGTTTTCCACACAGAATGGTATATAGAGTTTAACCATAATGTTATCACATTCATAATGTTTGATTTTGCATATAGTTCAATATTTGGGAAAGCTTCCCCTCCATCTTCCCAGCTTTCAGAATGCCAATCAAAAGATATTCTCAGTTTATCAGGATGCCAGAGGAATTTCAAAAGGGTGGGGTTTAATTTGTTAAAAATTTCTTTTGTAGGAAGGAATACTAATGCCTGTATATAAAATAAGATTTTTGGCAATATAATCGTCTTTATCAAAGTAAGTCTGTCCTCCATTGTAAAAAAGTATTTATTCCAATCTTCAATTAGACCCTTAACTAAATTTGTTAGGTTTGTGTACTTAATCTGGATTGTATTTGTTATTGAAGAAGTGATAACGATTCCAAGATAGTTAATATGAGTATTGTTCCAATTAAATTCAGTGAAATTGTTTAGTAAATCATGGTTGTTTTATTGACTAATAAGGTTCTTGTTTTGTTTTTATTAAAGTATAAGCCTGAAATCTTCTCAAAATAATTTAAAGATGTAAGAATTTGTGATAGAGAGAACTCTATGTTTCCTGTAGTTATTAGTATATCATCTGTGAATAATTGAACTTTACAGCTAAACTCTTCAATTAGAAATCCTTTGATTCTATGATTTGATCTAATACAATTTGCAAGTGGTTCAATAGCTATAGCAAATAATAAAGGAGATAAAGGACATCCTTGTTTTGTACCCATTACAATTTTGAATGATTTTGATATAAAAGAACCATTTTTTAGAAATGAATAAGAATTATTACATAGATTTGTGATGAAGTTGATAAATAATTCAGAATAATTATATTCTTTAAGTACTTTAAATAAGTATGACCAGCCAATAGAATCAAAAGCTCTGTTTAAATCTAAACTAATTATTGTTATTTTTTTTCTTTTTATTGGCTAAATCAATTAATGTGTTTAATCTAATTATGTTATCATTGACCTTTCTGTTTAAAATAAAACCTGTCTGATTTTCATTAATTAATTTTGTCATTATACCAGGATAGCCATAAATAGTTTATAGTCACCATTAAGTAACAATATAGGTCTATAAGAGGAACAGAGCTTACTATCTTTATCTTTTTTAAGGATGGGAGAAACAATGGTGTAATGCCAGGATGGGGGGATAACTTGAGAAGATTTATTTTTTCAAATACATTCTGTAGAAGTTTGATAATACAATCTGATATACGTTTATATAATTCAGGGATTAATCAATCAAGTCCCAGAGCCTTATTTGTTTTAATATTTTTAATTTGGTCTTTTCTTTATTTCTTTATATTTAATCTTCTTTAGCAGACATGAATTGTTGTTCTTTTTAGTGCTGGCACATTGCTGTCTTCTCATTTCTTGATTCTTGCACAACCCCTCCATTAGCAGCATACATTGATGATGATAACTAATGAGGTGCAGAATAGCTACTGGCAAGGTAGGAAGGATCAAGGGAAGAGACAGCAGCACCTGCAATCAACAGCAAGCAGGTAGCATCAGAGACACAGACCCCTCAGTCAACAAATCTCAGATCACCATGGCTGCAATACCAGTCACATAACCAGGCATGGCACTTCAGACCATCATTATCTACAGTCACAGACCTCTGACCATCTTGATCCAAAGTGACTGATGCCCATGCCCTCTATTTATTATACAGTTTGGTTGGAGAAAAACTTGCCAAATCTTTCTGTTTTAACAGTGACATGTACATAGCCCATATCCAACAATAATTTGCTTTAACTCATTAACACCCATGTGATGTGGAATGTTGTACCTGTTACAGCCTGCATAAATCCTGGCATTCCAGAGCATTTTCTGAACAATCAACTTAAAAAGCATAATGTAATCAAGACTTTGATACTGAGATACATCCTAGATTAACAATCTTAGTTTAATTTTATTAATAAATCCTTGTCCTTTCTATCTCTGTCTATTATAGTTAAATAGTCAGACTCAGGAAAGGTCTGGATGCCATAAGGAGCTATGGGTGTTAACTGGAAGTATACAAAGGATGCTATAGGCTTGAATGAGTTAATTCACAGAACAAGTCTAATGGACTGCATATGTCTTTTACTTGCTTTGTTTGTCCAGTCTGTAATGCGAAGTATATAGGAAACTAGTGGGGATTGTGTTGTGGGATAGGCTGCTTTGCTGCTGATTTGGCTAAAACAAACAAACAAATAAGCAAATAAATAAATAAAACAATTTAGCACTGGGCAAAACTGTCTGCTACTCCACACCTAGAGAGTGTAGGCTCCCTGCAGCATCCTAGTTTTAATTAAAGCTTACTTACTGTGCATGGATGCTGCTGAAGCTACCACACTCACTGCTGCAGATGATCAGAAAGGTGATGTCTTCAGCTTTCTAATTTATTTTTTATCTGTTTTTGCAAAATGTTCTGTTTCTATCCACTCAGTAGTTAAAGGATGACTGAAGTTCAGCTCCTGTCACCAGATGGGAAGTGATTACAGCTGATGAAATGTTATGACTCTTTTTCCCAGGGTCAGGAACAGTGTGTCTTAAACTGCTTGGTTAGCTAGCTGACTATGCCCCTAGTGGTTTTAATTCCTTTATGGAAAAAAAAAATGCTTGAGTTGTCTTCCATACGGATTGACTATTTGCAAACAAACTGCAAATTCCACTGTCCGTCTGTCTCTGCCTTGTCAATGTTTCCTTAGTTGTACTCACTAAATATGAGCATCTCTGGAAGCCTGAGTGTGATGCAGAGCAGCAGACTCCCACTTGCTGTGCTCTGAAGAAGGTTGGCAGCCACGTAGCACTGCAACACCCCCAAAATCCTACATTTGCTGCAGATACTGACACTTGTAGAGTTGTGCCGGATGATGACAAATGGGTCAACAATCAGTACCTTACAAATATGGATGAAAAAGTCAGCGGGAGAGTGGGGTATTCGTTTGCTGTTATTCTGATTCTTTGAGTTGGCTAGAGGATTAACAAAACATTAATAACTTTTTTAGCATTGGAGAACCTGTTTAAAGGAAGGCCCCAGATATATCCCCATTTCTCCAGCCAGATAACTTGACAGCTAAATATTTTGCTACAAAACTGTCAGCAATTGTCTTATTACAAGCAATCTATGTTGCATCCAGTGATTATTTGCAGTGAAATGTATGCCAAGCTATTCACATGCATGCTTAAAACTATAATAATATTTTAAGTGAGAATCTGCTGCTCATAACCAGAGCAACCGGTTCCACACAGAAATTTTGAGAATCAAAATTACATTTATTGGAAGGGATAAAATAGAAATACAGTTGGGAGGAATATATACTAATTGTGAGATGCCAGTATCTGGAATATTCTGTCAGTTCCAAGTTATACCAGTCTTGGGTCAGTATATGTAAGTAGTAGGGATTTGGCTCTCATAGCCTTCCACATTGTAGGAGTAAAGGGATGACACCTCCCTCTGTAAAATAATCTTAAAGAAGTTTAACAGTGAGTTTCACAATGTATTGTTTTGCTGAATCGCAGTTTAAGTTTGGAAGTATTGAGACTTGCATTATCAGGATTCACACATCGTTTGAAAGCACTGATAAAATTTATAAGGAAAATGTGTTTTCATCCATTCTCTAACCTAACAATAAAGAATAGCGCTTAGTGATAATCTGGAACTGTCCTTTATTAAGTCTTTAAGTGTTGGTTTGCTAGGAGTGCTACCAGCTGAACAAATAATATGCAGCAGTTGTTGTTTGTATTCTTGGGCTAACACAAATCAAAAAGTCTCCCCAACCTTACCAGCATTGCATTTGTCACTCTGTAGTTACTGCTTGTAGACTTTCTTTTTTTTCCTTTTGTAAAGAATCACACGCACCTGAGCTATTTTATTATTGTACAACATTAAATTTTCATATCTTGATTTTTTTTTAATCAACAAACTTTCCTTTGAAAAAAATCTCTCTCCCTCTCTCTCATGGATAAACATAGTAGCTACTGTAGGTTCTGAGAGGCTTTTTCTAAGAGTTGCAGTCTATTGCAGACCTTTTATAATATTTTTTTAATTCTGTGGTAATGTCTGAATCCTACAATAAATAGATGAATGTTACTATACATAATAGTCAGCTTTGTAGACGTGCATAACTTCTATTAATATACTGCATGGGAATCTGTATTTAGATTAACAAAAATGACACATGCTATTGTACCTAGGCCCTCTGCTGGGCTGTTGTGATAGTTACTTAACAGCGTGTCTTCTAAGAAAATATATGAAGTGGTTGACTATAACACCAGCTCACATAAAAAGAAAGTGATTAACTGGTGATTAACAATAAATTAAATTATAATTTTTCAACAAATCTAAGAGACAGAATAGGGGAATATGTATGTATTTGCTTGTGCGTGCGTGCGCGCACACACACACACACACACACACACACACACACACACACACACACACACACACACACACACACACACAGGCACAAAGGACATATGTACATCTCTCACATATAGTAGGCATTTATCTGTATGCATGTGCAGATGTTTGATGATTTTTTTTCTTCTGATAGCTACCTACAAAGAGCAGTAATGCTATTTTCATAAAGAAATCTTGAAGATATAATCTCAGTGCTGTTAGAAATGGAGCATGTATGAATGAATTCAAATGAATAATAATAATAAATTTAAAGTTGCATTGCTGTGACTATACACAAGTACATGCCAATATCATGAAATGTATGATCTTCATGTGACATTAGGTCAAAAAGCAAACAGTGATGTTAGAAAAGTCATCATGTAGGACTAAATGGGAAACTACAGAGCATGATTTATGCACACAAGGGATTGAGGAATTGTCCCTTTCCCCGCTGTAGTGTGATCGTGGATCTGTAATATGTAATTATCAGGTGGTATGGGGGGTCCAGGAAGCCCGCTCCTTGCAGTAAAAGCAGTTTTTACTGTTTTTTTTTTCAACATTTGGGATGGCGGTATTTTGGCACTCAGCAGTATAAATGTTCAAATAAATACATGAATCTGACTACACACATATCTGTTTACCCATTTCAGTGGCTAAATGACAGGCTATTGACTCTTTTGTGATCACCTCACATATCAGCAATCATAAACAGTGATATCTCTCAGGTATGAATGGCATTCACAAGTGAAAAACAAGTAAAAACCAAAAGTTTTCACAGGTGGGTAAGCCCAAGTGTACTTCCTAAACACAATGGCTGTACCATCACACATTTCCAAACACACCCATACCTCTCTTTCTCACTCTCTCTCTCTCTCTCTCTCTCTCTCTCTATATATATATATATATATATATATATATATATATATATATATAAAATCTATATAGTTCTACTCACTTTACTCAGGTAGCCCATATGTCAACCTCCAAAACACTGATTGCAAAAGTCACCAAACTAAACATCAACACATTAGCATGAATGTGTCGATAAAGAACCTCAGCACATGCAACAAATAACATCACTTTTTGCAGGGAGGCAAGGCCTCCCTGCACCCCTCACATTCCCTGCTAATTATGTATACTGGCTATGAGATTGTACAATCCATGGGGAAAGTAAATATTCCCTTAACTGGGAATTGTCGATCACACACCTGTCTGCGTCAACCAAATGGTGTCGGTCTCTTGGATGTCAGCATTGTGTCATTTTGACAGGTTGTCCAACATCCAGATACATATACACATATATGTGTGTGTGTGTGTGTGTGTGTGTGTGTGTGTGTGTGTGTGTGTGTGTGTGTGTGTATATATATATATATATATATATATATATATATATATATATATATATATATGTATGTATGGGACAACTGAAATTCATCTACTCTACCTTTGGTCGACATCTGTTTAACTGAGAAAATTTTGTTGAATAAACAGATGATAAACAGGTGTGCAATATCACACAATTCTCGAGGTAGGGAAATATGCCCTTGTGATCTTGGAGTTAGTATATATACATATACAAAAAAATGATGTTCTATTAAAACATTCTATACATGCACTTCTGTTGAAAACAGTTTTTCATTTTCTGTCATACAGCTATCCCACCATTATAGGGCAAAAATGTGATTCCTTTTTAAAATATAAAAGATTTCTTTGATGATATTTCAGTACCAGAATGCATGCTATGTCTCATGCCCTGTTTTTGAATAATAAAATAAAAAAAGCTGAAGAATCTACTGGTGTGCCAAAGGTAAGCTCAGGGCAGCTAAGTTACAATAACAGATTATTACTTACGCACATGCATACATACATACATACATACATACATACACACATACACACATGTAGATATTTCAAGCACAGGCATTAATGTCTTTCTAGCCTGCCAATATACCAAAACACTTGTTCCCATAATAAGTGTACAGTCTGTTCTTAAAAAATATCTAAACTAGTACTTGGTTTAATGTAATTTGGTAGTATGTTCCATGCATCAGCTGCTCCCTCAAAGAATCAATTGGTATACTTCTCATTCCTATAGAATCTTATGTATAGGTTGCCTGATAATTCTCTACTACTTTTTGATAACGCCACACATTCCCAGAGGTACTTGTCTCTAAATGTCCTATATACTTGAATTAGATCTCCTCTAAGATACCTATGACACACTGTCAAATTCAGATATTTTAGTCTTTCATAATAACTTCAATTTTCACATCCATGGATACCCGTGGTATATTTCTGTTGTACTCTTTCCAATTTACTCATGCTTGTTTTCTTCTAGGGTCTCCATATTGTTATTCCATACCCAAATTTGGGTCTAATGAACTAACAAACACTGGTGTCATCATTTCTGATTTCCTAGACTTTGTCAATCTTTTCATACAACCTAAAGTTCTATAACTATCATTATTTAATTGGTTGATATGATTAGAAAAACTCATAGCTGAATCTACCCTACCCAGGTCCTTAAATGAATCTGCATTTTCAATCACTGTGTCCTGTATTAAATATTCACTTTTCAGTTTATGTCTCCCAAATCTCATATGCGTAGTTTTTGATGTATTTATCAGCATATTATTCTCCAGTGCCCAAATGGTCAAGTTAGTCAAGTTTTTTTTCAGACATGCCCTAGCTGTAACACATGCAATCATTTAACTTATTTTCATATCATCTGCATATAGACTGTAGAACACCTCAGATGAAAAAAGTTAGGTCTGAAAGATACAATCTAAACAAATAAGGCCTAGGACAGAGCCCTGTGGGACACCCTGACTGTAACCAAGAATTTCACCTGTCCTGTTGCTGTATGATACTTGGCATGTCCTACATGTAAGCCATGCAGCTGTCCATCTTATCAAGAGTAAATCAATACCTAGTTGTTTTAATTAATTGATCAGTGTTTTGTGTATGACCCTGTTAAATGCTGAAGTTAAATCTATATAAATTACAGCACAGCACAATTCTTCATTCATAGCTGTTTTATATTGTTATAGAACATCATTTTACAGCTGGTAATAGCTCGATTTTCAACATATGCATGCTGATATATGGTTCCAAGTCCCAACCTATCCATTTCTGACAATAACTTATCCAATATTGCCTTCTCAATTATTTTCACTCAGCATGAAAGTACACTGAAGGGTCTATATGTCTCTGGTTTGTCCCACTCCCCTTTCACTTAAAGACAGGTTTAATAAGCGCATGTCTCCAGTCTTGAGGAATCTCCCCATATTTTTATGACCTAGTAAATAATAGGTATAATGGTACTATATGTTCTTGCTTATGTGTTCTCAGGTCATTAGGTCATTATTACTAATTCTGTTTCCAGCCTGTGCTTTCTTTGGCTCTAATTTGTGCAGTTCTTTTTCAACATAATCTAATTTGATTCCAGTATCTGAGGTAACCTGGATGCCACTAGGATGACTTATCATCTCCTTTGTAGAGCCAAACGGTATTGCATAAGATTTTGTAAATATATCTATAATTTATTGTGCCTGAGAATAAATTTTAGGATCAACACACAATTTATTATGCTGAATATATTTATATAAATTTTCTTTCAATTTTTCTTGATCTTGTCTCACGCTATGCTTAATTTGTTTGTCCAGCTTGTTTATTTCAGTTTTCAGAGTTTTAGTTCAACCTATCTTCCATTTCTATTTTTTGTCTCTCACCTTAATTAGGTATCTTGTTCTTATGGAAATATATCCTGCTGAAGTTGTATGCCTAGATCCTGATGCTAAACATTTTTTTTTGATTTTTTGCACTTAATTTTTTTTCAAAACTTTCCACATTCCATCTGCAGTTCTTCCACTGAACATATCACACCAGTTAGTTTTAGGTAGTGCCTGATGTTCATCGTGTTACCCTGCTGCAGTCATCACACTTGGGTTATCCTACCATCAGGCGGTCCCGCAGTCGGCTCGAATTCCAAAGTCTTGGTCTGGCGTCAGTTGTTGTCGCTTCTCCCTGACGTCAGTGCGCTAGGGGTATATAAGAGGCATCCAACGCCATTTTCTTCAGTCTTTCTTGCTGCACGGTGCCCGAAGCAGAAGCAGTTCACAAGTGCTGGTCGGCCGACACCTGAGATTTTCGAATCGAATTTCAGTCCGAAGTCTTCAAAGCTAAGTACCCTGTTAAGGAACCTTTTCTTGCCTCAGTCCGATGTCAGAAAAAGTTAACAATTGCATTTCTTGTGGGAAGCAAATACCTCATAAGGACTTTCATTCTTATTGTATACCTTGCCTAGGCCCAGACCATGATGTCACTGGTTGTTGGTTTTGTGCTAGGTTCAGTAAGCGAACTATAAAGCAATGCTTTGATTTCGCACGACACTACTTCGGTACTTCAGTAGGAAATTTAATTACACTATGCCGTCGGAGCAACCGACTACCAGCGTGCATAAAAAACGCAAAGATAAAGACAGGCAACCTAGATCCAAGCCAGACTCTGAGACCTCGGCTGGGCCAGTCGCCAGTCGCCGGTCCTCTGGTTTTCAGTGAGGTGCCTACGCAGCTCCTGGCTACCGCAGAATCGGAACCCCAGACCGCTTTGGATTCTCTAGCAGAGAGTTCTAGGCCAAATCAGCCATTTTCTTTAGGCCCTACTGATGACATTGCAGAAGGAGAAGCTGGTGTTGTAGAAACACCTTCAGTTTCAGAAGGTGTCTTCAGACCGACTACTCTCACCATAAAATCTTATACTAAGCTTAAGACTCCTCTAAAACCAAAAATACTGCACTTCAGTCTCCAGTTCAAGGCCCCATGCCTAAGAAACAGATGCTTAAAATGGCTGAAGATTTGATTTCTTTAATCAGGGGTTCCCAACCCCCCCCCCGACAAAAGGCCTAGAGAAGAGGAGGATTATGCCTCCTCTGATTAAGTGTCTATTTCCTCAGGCTCCTCTGAGGAACAGGATTACTCCTTTCCCCCTTATGAAGATTCTGATGCTGAAGATTCCACTCAGCTTCTCCCCCTGAAGACTATTCCTTTGGGGAAACCTTACATACCATGAGGGAACATTTCCACTGGGAAGGTCAGGACTACTCCGACTCAAAGAAAAGGCTCCGAGAGTTCCTTTTACTTCCCCAACACAGAGCACTTGCTATCCCCCCAGTTTTAGACATTGTGGATGATGTTTATTTAGAATCTAGTCTAAATCCAGATTCTCTGCCTCCTGCTCCAGCCAAACCAGATAGATACTATAGAGTGCCTGACTCACACAAATTCCTTTACAAAAGCCCTGTTGCTGATCCAGAGACAATCTCCCAGGGTCCCAAAGGGGCTAAGGTTTCTATGGCCAAAAATCCTGTACCCTCTGAAAGGGACTCCAGAGCACTAGATAGGTGGGGGAAGAAGGTTTACACCTCAGCTACTCTGGCTATGAGAGCACTAAATTGTCAATTTCACATGCTTAAATACCAGCAATTCCTAATGTCTCAAATAAAACAAAAGATGAGCATGCACCCTCAACAGTCTGAATTCAAGGAAATGCAGAATCTGTTGCATGCAGCTGAACAGGTGGGCAAACATACTTTACAATGTGGATTTGATTCCTTGGAAGCTTCCTGTAGAGCAGCTGTTACTGGGTCTGTTATACGTAGGCATGCTTGGTTAAAGGAACAAACTCTGCCTGATCATGTTAAAGCAAAGTTACTAGATGCACCCTTACAGCAGGATGTGTTATTTGGGGTTAAAGCAGAAGAGGTTTTAAAGAAAATGGAGGATAAGGCAAAATCTATGCAGACGGTCAAAGAATTCTTACAGGTACAGCCCCCACGCTTCAGCAGAAATTGACCAACAAAAAATCGGTCCTTTCCAGCTTCTGACAGACCACAGAGGGGTAAATACAGGTGCCCAAGGGGCAGAGGACAAGCACAAATCCCTTACAGACCTCGCCAATGGGGCACTGCAACACAGAAGGGAGGAGAAGGCAGGTCCCAAACTACTAGAAGGCAAACACAATGACTTAAACCTCAAACTGCCAAGCAAAACTCTCTTGGCAGCACCCTTGGGAGGAAAATTAGCACTTTTTGCAGACAACTGATGCATTATCACAAAGGACAAATGGATCCTAGACATTATCTCACAAGGATACAGATTCCATTTCCACACCTTGCCAATGATAAGAGGAATGCCAAACCTACCACAAAATCAATGAGCAGAGGCACAAAAACAAATTACAGCTCTCATGGACATGAGAGCCATTCAACTGATACCTACACAGGAGCAAGGCCAAGGATTTTACTCAAGGCTCTTTCTAGTCCCCAGAAAGGACAATGCTTGGAGACCCATTCTGGACCTTTCTATTCTAAACACCTTCTTGCAAGTACCCAAATTTAAGATGGTAACACTACAGTAGCTTCTTCCCATGTTGGGCAAGAAAGCTTGGCTAGTAACGTTGGACCTCAAGGAGGCATCTCTGCATGTCCATATCAGACAAAATTGCAGGAGATACCTCCACTTCATTGCAGGTTCAACCCATTACCAATTCTCTGCACTGACCTTTGGCTTATCTACTCTGCCCAGGGTCTTCACAAAATGCCTGGCACCAGTAATTGCATACTGCAGACAAAGAGAAATTCAAATATACCCATACCTGGACAACTGCCTCATCCAAGCAGAAAGCAGGTTCACTCTCTTACATCATCTGGCTTTTGTAAAACACCTTCTAAGTTGCCTAGGGTACACAGAAAACAAAAAGAAATCAAAACTAGTGCCCTCACAAAATATGACATTCCTGGGTGCCAGCTTGAATACAACGGCCCAGATGGCTTATCTGACGCCAGACAAACAACTACAATTAACTCAATACTTCAAAATAATGGCAACAAAGACCCAACTCCCTGCAAGAAAAATTCTGCAGGCCTTGGGTTTCATGGCATCTTGCATACTACTAATACCATTTGCAAAACTGCATATGAGGAAATTACAATGGTACCCAAAAAGCGTATGGACACAACACAGCCACAACTTGGAAATAATGATACCTCTCATTCCCTGCCTTCAACAGGAGTTTCTATGGTGGTCACAGGCATGTCACCTCAACAAGGGTCAGCCTTTCACCTTATCCCCAGCCAGGCAAACTATGACAACAGATGCATCGGACTATGCCTGGGGGCCACACATGGCAGGACAGTGCGTTCAAGGCATATGGACTGCAGATCAAAGAAATCTGCACATCAATCAAAAAGAAATGCTAGCTGTACAGATTGTCCTGACAGCCTTCAAGGACCTCTTACATCCAGGACAGCTTATAATAAGGACAGACAACACCACAGTAATGTGGTACATAAACAAACAAGGGGGTACACACTCCTACCCTCTATGCAGGCAAGCAATGACCTTGTGGAACACAGCACTGGCTTACCAAGTTCAATTACAAGCTCAATTCCTGCCAGGAAAAAAGAACACATTGGCAGACGATCTAAGCAGAAACATCATGGATCCCCATGAGTGGAAACTGGATCCACAAGTATTTGCAATGATAAGTCAAAAATGGGGACATCCAGACATAGACCTGCTTGCCAGCCCCCAAAACTATCAGCTAACAAAATTTTGCACAAGGACATTTCACCATCAAGCTTGGAAAGTGGGCGCACTCTCATTCAGTTGGAAAATGCTGTCAGTATATGCCTTCCCTCCATTGCCCCTTCTCACAAAGGTGCTGCTGAAAGTCAGGATGGAGAGACCCCGAATGATACTCATTGCCCCAGACTGGCCACGCCAGCACTGGTACCCACTATTAAGGAATATGGCCCAGGGCCTACCATGGATTTTACCACAAATTTCTCATCTGCTCACACAGCAAGGCAGTCAGATTCTACACAGCCAGCTCAAATCCTTAAATGTGGCTGCATGGCAAATCTCCTAAGCAACCAGCCAGCTCCTCTTTCACAAGCTGTTATGGATGTTATTCTGGAGGCCCAGCACCAGGAAAGCCTACTCAGACAAATGGAAAAGGTTTTGCGCCTGGAACCAAGCTAAAGGCCAAAATACCCTTCTGCCGGACATACCTCAGATTCTACAATATTTAATTGAGATGTTACACAAAGGACTTTCTTTTTCATCTATTAAAATCCACGCCTCAGCTATTTCAGCTCACTACAACACAGATCCTCCCTTATTTTCACATCCACTTCTAAGGCAGTTTCTCAGAGGGGCCAATAGCATTAGGCCTCCCAGGAGAGCACCAACACCAACTTGGGACCTCAATTTTGTTCTAGAAAAACTTACATTACCTCCTTTTGAGCCAGCTTTCTCAGCTTCCTTAAAGTTTGTATCATGGAAGACTGCCCTGCTGCTAGCAATTACTTCAGCCAGATGAGTCTCAGAGCTTCAGGCTCTAATGGCGGTAGAGCCTTTCCTCATTTTTCATCATGACAGAGTTTCTCTGCGAACTAACCCCTCCTTTATGCCTAAGGTGGTATCCAGTGTGGCTCTAAATCAAGCCATCCATTTGCCCACCTTCTTTCCAAATCCGCAGAACAAAGGAGAAAGACTCCTGCATTCCTTGGACATTCACAGGCAGCTGCATTACTACTTGGATAAAACAGGTTTTCAGAAAATCTGACCAGCTTTTTGTATCCTATGCTACAGCATCACAAGGAAAGGCTATCTCAAAACAGACCATTTCCAAATGGATAGGACATTGCATACGTTTTTGCTACACCCACCATGGAAAACCAGTTCCTGCTAGCATTAGGCCCCACTCCACCAGTGCAGCAGCTACATCTACAGCCTTCCTCAGGGGGGGTGCCTACCAAGGATATTCTGGAAGCTGCAACTTGGAGTTCAGTACACACCTTCACCAAACACTATCACTTACCACTTTACTCTAAGACTAGAGCTGGCTTTGCCACTGCAGTTTTGCAGGGCCTTCTAGCCTCCTCTAACTCTGTTTGACTCCACCTCCCATCCTTAGCTTTGGGATTCTACCCAAGTGTGATGACTGCAGCAGGGTAACACGATGAACATAGTACAGTTTTGTACCTACCATAAATGTAGATGTTCGAGTGTATGCCCTGCTGCAGTCCAGGTTACCCTCCCTCCATCCCCTCTGACCTAACTAAAACCTTTCAATACCTCAAAATCTGATACAACCTTTGTGGTGTATTTGCTTATAGCTGGAGGGATGTTTTGTTTGTGCTACTCTTTTAGTTTTGGTACTATCTACTGACCAACTTTTGGGGGGGCACCTGACATCTGGTTCAAGAAAAACTGAAGAAAATGGCGTTGAATGCCTCATATACCCCTGGTGCACTGATGTCAGGGAAGAAGTGACAGCAACCAACGCCGGACCAAGACTTTGGAATTCGGGCCGACTGCGGGACCGCCTGACGGCAGGATAACCCAAGTGTGATGACTGCAGCAGGGTATACACTCGAACATCTACATTTATGGTAGGTACAAAACTGTACTTTTCACTTCCACATAATCTGTAACTAATCATTTGTGCATTGGTTTAGATTTCATTTTGGGAGAATTAGCTAGCACCAAATTAACCTTTATAAACCTGTGATCACTGCAAAACATGACTTAAAGTAACAGTAATTTCTTTAGGAATACAAAAATACCTTGAATGTTCCATTCCCTGGTAGTTTTTTTTTTTACATTCTGAAGTAATTGTTGTTCCTGAACATATGTTGTGAATAATTTTCTTACTAATATTGTTGAATCAATATTATTCCAGTCTGTCCTTGGTAAATTTAATTCCACAGCTAATATTATTCTTCCTTCCTGTTTCATACAAGAAATGTCTAAATTCCTCTAGGTCATCAACACTTGACTTTAGTGCCCTATGACACTCATCTTGTGTATATTGAATAAGACGATGAGGCTGGCTGTTCATTTAAGTAGTTTATTGCACACAAACGCATCAGGATGGAGAAAAGTAACATTAAACTTAAACGAACGAAATAACTGACTAATACACACATGCATGCTTACACCTCGGCTGCTCACTACAAAATGGCACTCTTGCTTGGACGTGCTCAGTACTTATATGCATGTGCCCTTAGACTGGAATAGCTCTTAAAGGAACATACACACTCTGATCTATAGTCTATACACTCCATTAATTGTTATATGTTCCAGGGTTGTCTTTATTGTCATAGTTAGGCAGTCTATAGTATTGGTATTTTCAGTGAACATGTAATAATCACAGGTCATGTAATTATCTTTAATCCCTATCATAACACCTCCACCTGATTTTTTGTTAAAATGTCCATTACAGTAAAAACATTTATACCCTGACAGAACTGGTTTCCAGTCATTGTTCTTTAACCATGTTTCACAAACAATAACAACGTCAACCTTGTGTAAACAGTACATTTTCCAATAAAAAAACTTTATTATTAATGCTCCTAGCATTAACAACCTTCAGGGAGGCATCAAATGTTGCTATCTGTGAACTATTAAATTTTCAACCTGGCAAAATTCCTGCCTAGTATTTGTCAAATATTGCAAAATTTCTGTTGCAAAAATTCTCTTCTATGATCTTGACAAATGTACTCCACCCTTTCTGAATACGTGAGCCCCAAACTAGGCTTGGATACTCTACACATTTCCATTTTTTTAAACAGGACATTTTTTCCACTTAGGTATTTACCAAAAAACTCTTTTCATTCACGGTGACTGGACTGTCCTTTCTACATGAGATTTGTGAAAAATATATCCTAACACGAGTATAAGCTATACTATCTAAGAGGGCTGTAAGTTCTCTACTAGCAGTCAGAGAGTCCTTGCAGATGAGATAATTTGTACCGATGTGAATAAAAACAGATCTGTACTTCCTTATATTAAGGCATTCCAAGGTTTTTCTGACATCTTCAATTTTTGCCTCTGGCAAGCATAGCACTATCTGATGTTCATTATCATCTCTGCAAATGTAAGTATCAGCTTCTCTAATAAGTTAGTCATCAATTACAAGAATATCTTTACTGACTACATCTGAAGAATCTTCAACTTCTGATACAATAATATCTGATCTAAAATTGTTACAAAGGAATGATCTTCATCACCATAAGTTTTATTAATCCCACTGTTTTCATTGTGTATTAAATTTGCAAGCATATAGTTCTCATCCAGCTGGCTTTGTACAACAATAATCCGAGCCATGTAGTCAACATCTGTCTTTCTCTTCTTTTTTATTACAGTGATGTTTTCAGTCGTTCCACATTCGGTTTTGATTTCTTCCTTTTCAGTTGCTCTTTGCCTCTTTTTTCTACCTTCCCTTTTGGAAAAATTATGCCTTTTTCTGTAGACTGAAGGTTTTCTGATAGAAAAATGTTGTCATTCATTGTAATCTGTGCATTATATAACAAAGCAGTGTGCTTTCTAGTACACATTCGCTTTCCTTTACAGACATTTGTCAGGTT
>NC_056742.1:463180505-463378005 GCF_019279795.1 Protopterus annectens | reverse complement strand
ACACCATTTAAAAAATTGCAAAGTGGGGGGCTTCGACACCCACCCCCCCCAATGTGGGGGGGTTGTGCATCCCACCCCTTAACTAAATATACCAACTCTGAGATTGCACTACAGTGGGGTAAAGGGCAATGTCATGGCTCAGACCAAGTGATTTTTTCCCCCCCAAGGAAAAAAATCGCTGACCTGAGCTTTTGCTGTTTTGGGATCTCGGTCTTTATGTGTTAGCGAAACGGCATTCTCTATAATGCCATTTCACTGATCAAATATAGACCCCTATTCTCCTTCGTTCTGCAGCTATCATGTCCAAAAATGTAATACCTCCTTTGCTCCATAAGAGTGCCATCACCAAGCATTTATCCTTTCCAGCACTCCATATAATTTTCCCTCCCCACAGTTCTTCCATTTCCTTACTGTCATCCTGCAGCAACAATCTTATGTCTAATAGAATAACACCCTGACCCTATCTATCACACCATTCAATTGCACATAATCTTTTGTCTTCATTTCTTATACTGATTATATTAACTGAGCGAATACAAACCTTTCTCTTTTCCTATTTTTATACTTTGTTAATTTTTATTACATTTTCTTTTTCTAACTCTTTCTCCAATAAGATTCTTTTTCAAAATCCTTCACCTCACTGATTTAATTTCATTAGACTCCTCCTCTTCATCCAAGATTTCAAATTTGTTCACAGTACTAGCTTCCACTTCCTCTAATCCCATAACTACCGCCATAGTCTCTATATTCACTCCCCCCCCCTCAGTATTGCTTTCATCATTTTCCTATTCTTTCTCATTCACATCACTATTTGCTCATTCCTCCACCCCTGACACAGATTCATGCAACATTTTCTTCTCTTCCTCTTTATAATCAAACCAGAAATGGTCCATGCTTTTGCATTTCCTACACTCTGGCTTAACATTTTGCATAGTAAGATCTTTTTCCCCACATTGCTGACAGTGTCTTTTCTGCATTCATTAATTCATTGTGAATGTTCCCCACAAATAACATGCTCTCATTTGCCCTAATACTTTAACTCACCCTTATTACCTAAAATATACACACGAGGCAAATGCATTATTTTACCACCTTCATTTTTCAGTAATACTTCACATTTTCATCTTCCATTCCAAACATTTCTGTCATTTTTAGTCTTTTTAATACTTTTAACTTCTTTACACAATTCATTCAAAAAAGCAAAAACATATTTTTCTTACACTTATCAGTCCTGAACTGGGCATTAACTTTTTATATATTTGCATTTTCTGGCCCAGTAAATAAATATTATTTCCACAGATATTTATTTTTTCTTTCATAAGAGTCATAACACCTTTGCAATAAATTAAAAAAAAAGTTATATCTCAGATTGTTTCCCTATCCAAATCAATAAATGATGTCAAATCCAATTATTTAAACCCCATTGGAATTATAACAGTGTGCCACAAAAATGCCTGGCTATGACAGCATGTTTCCTGTGATGTAATCCTCACCATCAGCCATGCTAATCTTTTTATTGTACCAACATTATTTTTCTTATCTCCCTCTGCATCCTCTGTAGCCAAGAATTTACATGCTGACTGCAAGCCATCCTTTCTTTCACTTCCATTTCTTGCACAGCCATCTCCTTGCAAATCTACAGCCTGGAAAACCTTCTCCTTCAAATCACTCCACAAAAAACAGAATCCTCAGCGGTATCGCACTTGTCCACTAAGTCCATCAGCCTCTCCTTATCCAGTCAGCCTGAGTGAGTATTGGTCAGCTGAATTTCCTCTTCGCATTCCGCATTTTCATTATCCGAAAGAATCCTTTAATCTGCCATGCCATTATTGTTTTCAACCACGTTTTTGTATTATTTTCTACACAAAACAAAAGTTATTGTCCCTCTCTGTCAAAGACTCTCCCTGCACTACTATCTTGCTTCCTCCATCCCAGCTGCTTATGCATCAGACCTCAAAAACTGCAAGATAGATTAGTACTAGGCTAACTACCCTTGTGGGCCATTTCAAGTCTAATGAATTACCCCATGTGAGAATCACATCCTGCACTTTGTGTCTGTAAGGTAAACACCTTAACCATTATGCCATCCTCCAAGGACGATGAATAGGAGAAGCTCCCTGATGTCCTAGCCAAATTTTCCCAGGTCAGTCAGCATACCACCTACGGTGTCTACTGAAAACAGGCCACTGTCCTAGTGGGACTAACCTAGTAAAGAAACTGTAAGTAAATAACAAAGAAGCAAATATATACGGAGAAAAATGTTTCAATGAGGTAAAGTACAATAAATGGTGGAGGTTTGCACTACATAGTACAATGCATAATACAGTACAGTAATTTATATGTGTACTTCAGTTCTACAGATACAATTTTAAATTAGAACACAGATTTGTGTTGCTTTGAAGTGTATTAGTACTATTCCCTACATTTCACATAATTTATTATAACCTAATATTCTCAAAATGTGTGAAAACAAATGACTTCTAATACTTTACACTCTTTGTATTTTAAAACAAAACTTTATGCCAAATAACAGCAAAATAAAGCTTGTGAATTGTATCTTCCTTTATAATCATGTTAAGACCATGTATGACTTACAAAAAACAAAATCCAACCGCAGTATGATTTTCTGAGACACTGGCAAAAATAATTCCTGGTTTAACAGGTGCTATTGCATAATTTCATGGATGTATGTATGTTGTTTGGATAAATTAGAAACTGTAACAAAAATTGTGAACCAGAGTAACCAGAATGAATAATAGTTTAATATGGGGCAAACTGCTATTTAAGCAAAATAAGATTTAGCTGTGCACATAAACACAAATAAAGCCATTTAGTTTCCAAAAGCTAATTATCATATGCTAATACAAACAAAATCCCAGAGGCTAGAGATTGAGAGTTATACTTTTAAAACTGAATTAAATCTTCTACTAGGGAAACAAGGAAGACATAGAATCTGTACGAGGATCACAGTAAAATATTCAAAAAAATTATTTTGTAAGCTAGCAAAAATAACTGGCTGTTAATTGCCTGATGGCACCTTTCCTAGCTGAATGTTATTTTTCTGCACAGCTGCTTTCATTTCATTGTATGATTTTTAAATCCCTAGAGTCCAATTCTGAGATCTAACCTAAAGACTGTTAGTCTGAGGAGAGGGACACTTATCAAATGTTTATAATTTGTAAAGATGAACACTCAAGATGTGTTTCCATTAGCAGTCACTACCTCTTTCAGTTTGCATGCTGTTTGCAATGTGTTTCCAATGAAAGTAATTTATTGGTGCATATTTCGTATATAAAATATGTAACGTTGCTGCCAAATGTAGCAGATCATACAGCTATATGCTCAGGGGACAATGTGGTGTCCCATGTTCCCATGGTAGTTATGGCAAAAGACCACGATTATGAGAAAACATGTGAGCAGTAACCAACAATCACTTACATTTTAAGCCTGAATGCCTTCTACACTTTATTAAAATCTCAGTCCACATATTCTCTAGCTAATAACTTTCTCTGTGTGTCCCAAATAAAAAATGTAAACCTTGGAGAAAAGTTAGGAAATACAGATTTATTTCCTTTGTAGTTTACTTTTCTGGCATGTAGTCATATTCAGAATTTCTCAGTTTCAAAACTTTCCCATCTCTGTTGCTACTTTCATTCTCAGTGCAGAGTTAATAGCAAACAATATCGGTTATGCTCAGTGTGAAACTGTCATCCCAGTTTTGAGAAATTTGCCTGTACTACTTAATGGTAAATATTATAAGATGTCATAATTCACGCTGCCTGTTTTTATATAATCCTTTGATAGCTCAGCAAAGAATATATTATTTCTATTTATTTTTCTCATGTTGAAAAGGAAATTCTGTTAATTGATAAAACATTCTAACCCAAAAGATGCAACAAAATAGTGGTTTCCAAATTGTATGCATACTCAGCTACATGTACTGTGAGTGAATGTGTGTGTGTGTGTGTGTATGTGTGTGCATGTGTGCGTGTGTCTTCATGACTATGTGCATATATATATATATATATATATATATATATATATATATATATATACATATCACACACACACACAGACACACACACACACACACACACACACACACACACACACACACACACACACACACACACACACACACAAACACAGTGTGCATTCAGTATCAGATTTCATCATGCAGCCATATTTTATAGAAGAGATTATTCAAATGTTACAAATGAAATTTATTGAAGCTGATTTATTAGCTGCAAAGCAAATAAACATACAGAAAATAGCTTGTAAAAAGTGAAAATAAATACATGCTAAATAAAAGAATTTAAAAGTATTATTTCAAAAGGTTACAGTAAATTAATGGTTTAAACCAGTATGCTTTGAAAATTATAAAAAATCTGGAAGATAAACTTTTAAATTAAATAAAATATTCACTGAATTCACCAAGTTGAAGTGAATGTATAAATGGTAACTAAAACAATGCTTACAATTTTTAGTAAATATTTATTTATGTATGTATGTATTCCTTTTCTTGACAGGGGTCCTCTGGGCTGTGATAGACCCTTTTCGGCAATGGTCAGGGGAGAAAAGCACTAGTTACAAACTATACAATTTTATGTAATAGTGGAGAATATTAAGTTTAAAATTACAATACCGTCATACAATGAATGAAAGGCAAATATACTAAGAAATAAAATTGCAATCAGTAAAATATAGAGTCATTACATATCAATACAGGACACTTTGGCATATACAATGAGGTTTAAAATGTTAAATTGCAATTTTACATTTATGGGTAGGAGAAATAAGAAAGATGGGGGGAGAGAGATGTGAGTAGAAAGATACAGATTTGCATGCGTGCATGCACGCGCGCACGTGCGCGCGCATGCACACACACACACACACACACACACACACACACACACACACACACACACACACACACACACACAGTGCAGATGCTTTACAACATGCAAAGTATTTATGAAAAATATGGATTTCCTTTTTTCATTTTATATAATTCAAATATCTCTATGTATTCCTATAACATTTAGAAGGTTTGGATGTGTACTTGGGAAAAGGAGTACAGAGGAAACTGATAAATATCTGTTCGTAGTAGTCTTTGTTTCCACAGATGATATATGGTTCCTGAAAAGTGGTTAGCAAACAGATTACTGTCTCTTATAGTGTAGAAGAGATTACAAGTACTTCAGTGTTTTGAATGAAGAAACGTACATTGGAAAGCTTTCTGACAATAGTATATATCTCAGGAAGTGCTGCCCTGAGTTTATCTATTGTTAAGTGTTATAATTTATCACTTTTGGGGGGTTAAAGGAGCAATTACAGTTCCTACCCTTTTCCTAAAACTGCATGTTGATTCCAATTCCAGTTCCATAAATAAGCTGAAAGAATAGTATGTTTTGCAAATGTTGTTTACTGACATTTTTGTCAGCTACAAATGTAGTTTAAAGTTTTTAGAAAATGGGAAGTGGGTAAAATATAAAAGTGCATTTTAATAAACTTTATAAAATGATTTTCAATTTGATCTCTGGGTTAATGTTCACAGTTTAATTTATTGCATGGTGTACAATGTAAGGCTGTATTATTTAAACAGTTGGTCCTGAAGGGTACACTGAAGTAATGGTCTTTCCAGGTGTGTTGTAGCACTAAAATTCAATACATGTATTTAGGTGATGTAATTAAGAACAGCCACCAAAATGCATAACCATATTTGGCAGTAATCACTTAGCAAAAAGCAAACTAAATAAACAAATAGTGCTAGTGAATGTGTCTAGAAGTTCGAATACACATTTCAGTGGCACATGCAACAATGTGAGTATGTTTTATACATCTGAGAATTATAGTAAAATAAGTCATTTTTCACCTTGGGTTGTTTTATTACACTTACAAATGGTCTAAGAATGATTTAGAAGGAGTGAAGTGCGATCAAAAACCTAGTGGTGTGCATGTAATAGTTAAATCCAGTCTCCCTGTCTTAACAAGCAAAAACAATTCTTTACTTGCTGTTTTTGAAATGATTCTTTAATAAGTGCAGAACAATATATTTTGAACAGTAACATTAAGAATATACTAAATGTATGATATTGTGTGGCAAGAATCTGACAGCAATACATCGACATAATTGAAAAAAGTAAAATCGGCAGAATTAGGATAAAATTACACACACAAACTCACACACACACACACACACACACACACACACACACACACACACACACACACACACACACACACACACACACACACACACACACACACACACACACACACACACACACACACACACACACACACACACACACACACACACACACATGCACATACAATAAAGGTAAGGAGGAATGAAGAAACAGGACTGGAATATCAAAAAATATGGGTATGATATGTAAAAAGGTGAATACAGCAAAATATCACCCATTAGTAGCACAGATAAAATGTGTCTTGTTGTTGTAGATTAACTGCAGTTTTTGGCAAGACCACAAACAAAATTCTGATTTTATTTATTATTTACTCTAATACTACTATCCAAAGAGAACTGTGTTACAAAAACTAGTTATTTTATGGCAGTAGGTCCCTAATTCTCTTAGAAGTATAGACTAATTTGTAAAACATTTATAAACATTAAGATCCATAGACTTTTTTTCTCAAAGATTAAAATGACATATAGATACAACAGTATACCGTACTTTATTTCAACAGAGTAAGCGCTAATGCTATGGAACAGGTGTATAAAGAAAGGCTAATTGACATCTTCATTAAGGTAGAAAGTTACATCTTCCATTCTGCAGTTACTAGTATTTAGAATGCAGATTAAAATCAAAATAAATCAAGTGGATTACCATTATAATTATTGCATGTGATTAAAACAGTTTTGTTTGTTTTTTCGGCTTTTTCCCAGTAAGGGGTCGCCACAGAGGAACTCCGGTCCACTAATGATTGGCAGTAGATTTTTACGAAATGCCGAGGTGCCAGCTCGACGCCCATCCTTCAACGAAGGCACACCCATTTACGCAAGCATGTGATTAAAACAGTAATTATGTTAAAAGTGCAATGAGAGCTGTGATGCACTGGCAAATGGAGTAAATAGTTGGCCTAATCCTGGTACAGAACTGAAAAGCAGCTGTTGTGCTTAATTTTAGTTTCTGAGACAGCACTACTATGAAATGCCAACTTCCTGAAAGTCAATGTTTCAAAAGAACAAAACACAAAATGCCTGAAAACCAACAGGGTGAAAAACTCCTTTTTATCTTGTTTTTTGTTTTATTTTTTTTTGTTTTTTTAGTTTTTTGTTTTTTTGCAAGCACCCTTGAAACCCAACTTCTCATGTTGGCGGGTAAGACCCTCACATCTCCAGACTTATATCTACCATCTCTGTGGTTGCACCAACTCAAAGAAAGGAGGAATCTCCCTAAAAACTGATTATTTGACAGCACACACTTAGAAATCACACCGGCAATGATTTTCTATGAAGAAAAAGCGTTCAGCCTCACGCCATTCTTCTTTTTTGTCTGCAGGCTACTGACACTTGTGCAATTTCTCCTCAAGCTTGTGTAGGGAAGCCTTTCTGAGTTTTGCTTGCTAGTGTTATTTTTCACAAAACAAAAAATACCCTTATATTCTCAGTCCAAAACTATAATACCTACTTTAAGCTACAAATAAATTAAACAATTTTATTAAACCACACAAAATTAAATGTGATGAACTGACGCATTAGATGAATGAAAATAACTTTTAATGCAAGTTAATAAAGTAGACAACCAAAAATCCAATCTGTTTTTCAGTTTCTTATTTTAAAATAACAGCAGTTGCTAAACCAGCATAAAAAGGCAGACTGTGATGACAAGAAAGAAGTCCTTGCCATCTCCACAGTTTATACTGGTAGTTTTGGGCTTAACCAGTAGCATGCTCTGCCTCCTTTCTTAAACGAGTCACATAATATTTGTCCCATCAGATGTTCCATTAGATGTACCTGACCAAGAAAGCACATGCTGATGTAGTTTAGTTCCATTAGCAGATGCTTGTTGCAAACTGGCAGCATCTGGTTTCGCTTTATTGCTTTATGTCATCCATGTGAGAAGCAGTGTGTTCTGGGAATCTGTCATGTACTGTCCCAGAGAGTAGTTTTATAATATTTTACAAAACTCTTTCCAACGTCTTACTAAACCACAGAAAACCAAATGAAAATCTTCATATGACTTTTGTCTTGATAAAACATACAGCTACGTTCTGTTTAACAATGAGTTAAGAGAGTTGAGAAGAACAGTTCTAGAAGCTGTTCCTAGAAACTGGACTTAAATAATTAAAAGTACAGATGGAAGCCATTGTAGCCTATAGTTCCTAGTGTCTCAGTAGCACACTGATTTTAAAAATGGAATGGCAGTGTGGACAATGCATGGTTGTTCTTTCTGTTCAAAATCATCTGAAGACCATTAAATATTTCATCTCATATGCTCATTGATATTTCTCTAAAAAGTATAATACCTGACTAAGTGCCCAACAAAATATACAACCCAGGCGTAAGCTTGATATTCCTGCATTTATTATAGATATAGTAAGATAGGCTAACTATTTGACATTATTTCACTTTACTATATAATTAGGAGGGACAGTTATTTAATATTCACCACCATGTTAACTCTTAATATACTACTGAAATTGTATTAATGAAAACAAACAAACAAGCACACACACACACACACACACACACACACACACATATATATATATATATATATATATATATATATATATATATATATACATAGATTTAATCCACCATCAAAACAGCTGTAAGGAAAATGAAGTCAGGGAAAGCAGCAGGCTTGGATGAGGTCACAGCAGATGTGATAAAGATGTTGGGTGAGATTGGGAAGAAATGGCAACTCAGGATACACAGCAGTATAGAGAGAAAGGTGCACCCCAGCTGACCGGTGAATAAGCACACTAATGCCAGTGCTCAAGGACAAAGGGGACATTCATAACTGTGGGCAGTACACAGGTATCAAACTCCTGTCACACTGCATGAAAGTTCTGGAGAGAGTGATTGATAAATGAATATGCAGAGTAGTAGAAAATACGTTCAGATTCAGATCAGGATGCAGCACAACTTACCTAATGTTTTCAGTGAGTCAGATAATTGAGAAGAAGCTAAAAATGAATAAAGAGTGCGACTGGGCATTCCTAGACTTGGAGGAAGCATATGACAAGGTTTCAAGAAAGCTGATCTGGGCAGTACTGCAGTGGTTTGAAGTCCCAGAAACATTGGTAGAATTAGTACAGGCTATATACACGGACCCAATGCCTCAAATACAAATGGTGTTCAGTCCCCTATAGGAGTTCCCAGTGGGAGTGGGTTCAGCTCTGAGCTCACTGCTGTTCATATTAGTGATGTACTACATTAGCAAACATGTCATGGCAGGGGACAGATCAACTAAACTGAGGGGACAGATCAACTAAACCGCTGTATGCAGAAAATGTGGCATTGCAGGCAGGGTCTGAGCAGAAATGTCAGCAAATGATAGGGGAATGGAATACAAAACTGAAAGCATGTGTGACGAAACTGAGTATAAATTAGACAGCATTAATGACAGGAAATGGGGGAGGCATAAGAAGGTGAGAAATGAGATAGACAGGAAAGCAGTGGAACAGGTTAATAACTTCATGCATCTTTAAGGGGTGGTTGAAGCGACGGGAAGTCTGCATAAGATAGTCAAACTGAGAATCAGAGGGGCTGTAGCCAACTGTCACAAAGTGTCAGGTATAGTGTATGACCTCAAAAGCTGAAAAGTAAGATGTGCAAAATAGTGGTGAGACTCGTACTACTGTATGGTACAGAAACCTGGCCAGTAAAGATAGTTGAGGAAGCTAGAGGCGATGGAGATTAACTACCTGAGCTGGGAGGTAGGATGCACACTGTAGGACATCTGAAGAAATGAGGACATAAGATCAAAAGCCAAAGTAGCTCCAGTTGCAGTCAAAGAGAACAGATTGGATTGGCCACATTTCAGAGTAGCAGAAGACAATCTGTTGTAGAAGATTTGAGAAAGAGAGGAAGAAGGCAAAAGGAAACAAGGGCATTCAGCAAAGAAGTGGATGGATTGTGTGAGAGGAGACCTGTGACAGTCAGGCATGAGTGTCAAAGAAAATAGTAGAGGGGCATTGAATAGGGAGAGATGGTAACAGGTGACACGACACCCCAACCTCCATGTAGAAAATGGAAAAAAAGGCATTGATGATCATGACAGACATGTTGTGTCTTTCGGCTTTTCCCGGTTAGGAGTCGCCACAGCGGAACTCCGGTCCGCTAATGATTGGCAGTAGATTTTTACGTGCCAAGTTGCCAACCCTGATGCACAACCTTCAACGAAGGTACACCCATTCACGCATGTCTCCACACAGAAGACGCTCTAGCTGAGAATCAAACAGGACGTCTTACTGTGAGGCGACAACGCTACCGCAGCACCACCACCGCAGTGTATTATGAAGGATATATATAAAAAAATATATATATTATGATGGATATATATATATATATATATATATATATATATATATATATATATATATTTATATATATATATTTTATTATTTTTTTTTTACTGCATTCAGAGCCATTAGTGAACACAGCAGTATTTTTTGGCCTAGAAACAAGCTACCCGAAAGTATCTGAAAAGGCCATGATTCTGTACTATAAAAATCAGAGTGTTGTAAAACTTAAACAGAACACAAATGGTCATTGCATTTGATTTCTTATATTTTACTAGGTGCTGAACTCTATCTGATCTATAATATAATGTCTGTCTCTGTTCTGTTTGAATGTCTATGCCTTTAAAGTACCACTAGAGGAGCTAATATCAGGTCAGGGACACTAATACTAAAAAATAGAATTCAATGAAAGAATAAAACATGACAGATACATCAGACACCTTCTAAGATTATGGGATGAGCTTATTCTTACCATTAAAAAAGTCAGTGATTAACTTCATACAAAATGTAATCCTTTCACAACCAACTCCATCTGCAAAGCGGGATGAAGCCCCAACTTTGCAACAGTGATCTAGGTGCAGCTGGAGGCCTAGGCCCTGTCAGGATCTTGTGCAAGATTGGTGTGAGGGAAGCATCAATTGTTAACTCATCCATTTCAAGGGAAGGGGGGCGTGAGTTGATCCTGTGGGGAACCTGCCCAACCACACTTGCATGTCATTGGGTGCCACTTATTAGGGGGATGTATGTGTAAAAGTACACACGTGCAACTGGAAGTAAGTTCTAATAGAACTCACTGTGACCAGTGGAAAAGTGTGAGTTAGGTACATAAAAAAATAAATAAATAAACAAAAAGACACTCCCCCCACAATGGATGACAGCATTACTCTCTCCCAAAGTATCAAATGGACCAGCAAAGTTCTTGCCGTTAGGAGAAATTAATAAGTCAATAAGATGACTGAGGAATTTAATTGTCATTGTGGGATTAGGACCCCTCCCCACACACACAAAAATAACAATGTTCCTATGTATATGAGAAGGAGAAAATATCAACATTGGTTTGTGCTAAACATGCTTTTTGAAGGCTAGTAGGTTACAAGCTTGGCAGTTACAATAATGGACCTATAGAGTTTCTGTCTCTCACCATTTGTAGCAGTGATTTGTTCCATTTAATTTCTCCAAGTCTTTTGGGTTTGTAATACCATGACGGGAATGGACCCCATTCCTAAGTCAAAGTAGGATTAAAGTTCATGAAATTAGTATTGTTTCACCCTTTGATGTCAAACAAAATGTTCTTTGCAGCACCCGCAATGTGCCCAGTACTGACTCCTGCAGTTCATATGGGGTTGCATGTACTGGTAGCATATCTAAATAAGGCTGTAAATTATTTTTTATAAGATCCATTGCTCCGGCTGCTATTGGAACTGTCTGGGTATCCTTCTTCCACATCGCTCTCATTTTGGCTTACATATCCTCACATTTTATAACTTTCTGTCTCTCTGTACATAAGACACTTAATCACTGCGCGTAGCAGTTTCAATGATCGTTGTTACTTTTCTCTTTTTTTCATGGACTACTATGTCATTTTCTCACATCTGTGATTCCATGTGATATAAACATAATCATTCTCCATAAAACTTTGTGGCTCATGTTTCCAATGCTTCTCAGCTACTTCAGTTATTGTAAATGTTTGCACAATTCCCAGTGCAACATGCCTTCCAGTAAACAGGCCCTCTGCCATTAATGTATCATATCTAGCAACACGATGTGCAACTGCTTCCAGTTCTGTTATACAGAACCTGCATTTGTTTGTTTCTCCCACATATTCAATAGACTTTGTAAATCAATGTGCATATAGTCCACTATCCTGGACTGCCAATATTAACCTTTAATCCTTTGGTTTAAATTCACCTCTTGTTGGCCATTCCTGCATCAGATCCTGATCGACATGAGGTTGTTCCAAGAGTTTTCTATACTTGCAACTATATTTATGGCTTTTCACAAAAGTCCAAAATGGGAGTAAACAGACACGGCTCTCTTGATAATAAATAAAAGACAAAACTTTTATTCAGGTACAAACTAGTGAGCACTTTCGTGTCTCCTGGCACTTCTTCAGACAATACAAACCCTGCAAAAATCTCAATAAAAAGGGTTGTCTCACCCACATCCCCCAGTCACACCACATGTGGGTGAGGCAACCCTTTTTATTCAGATTTTTGCAGTATTTGTATTGTCTGAAGTGCCAGGAGGCATGAAAGCGCTCATTAGTTTGTACCTGAATAAAAGTTTTGTCTTTTATTTATTGAGAGCTGTGTTTGTTTACTCCCATTTTGGACTTTTCTTATTGCATTTTGCTTCATCCTCAGCTGCTTTTGGATTTGTGTTTTGTATATTTATGGCTTTTCCACATTCCTGCCTTCTCATCCGATCCTTTTCCTTATATATATATTCTTTTGTTTTTTTACAGATTCAGTTGCTGCCTGATTTTTGTCTACTTCTGGTTTGATTTCCATTCCCACTAGACACTGATAAGCAGGGACGTCATCTTAGACTTGTTCTTCTCATGTTTAAAACTTTCACTATGTTTAGATCTGGTGAGGCTAGCAGATATGTATGCAGTCCTATGACTGCAGATCTATACATATAATCAATTTCAAGGAGGCCCATAGCTCTTTCAGAACAAAGAATATATAATCTTGGTATACATTGATTTTTATATGTAATCTGATGTGTGAAGATTTTTTCTTGTATTCCTTTCCAACTGATCCATTACTTTTGGGGCCAGTCAGTTACCCCAAACTGTGGGCTAGAACAGGAATGTCAAGGCTGTTTTCAGTACAAATTTTAGTCTTTTAAAATGTTCCTTACTGAGTTTTGTTTGCATTTATGCATGTCTAATTGTCGATTCTTTGTCAGTTACAAAAAATGTATACACTCCCTCTTGCTTAAGTTCCTTTAGATCATATTGCTGTCCCAGGCTGATAGTTTATTGGTGTTGCAGCTTTCCTGCTTTAAATGTTGTTTTTGCACATTTATCAATATGAAATGACATTCTTATATCATCTGAGAAAGTTTTGATCACTTGCAGTTGTACTTTCAGCTCCTTATCTGATGAGCTATACAGTTTTAAATCATTCACAAAAAGAAGATGAGAATTCTTTACACGTTGTTGTTTTCTGGGAGCCAAATTATAGCCATGACCTAACCTGTTAAGCAGACAGCTCAATGGGTTAAGACAAGACAAAAGAGCAACAGAGACAAGTCACCCTGGAATATCCCCCTTTGAATTTTTGTCCCTTGCATAATAATTTTTCCTTTATCATAGCTTAGCTGCAAAGTGGTTTGCCCCTGTTTCTTGGTTACTGTTATGTAATTGATCAATGTAGGGTATATCTTATACATTTTAAGCACTCCTTTATTTCTGAATGTGTGATGCTGTCAAATGTTTTTTTGTAATCTATCCATGGCATACTTAGATTCTTCCCCTTTTTACAACTATCCTTTATGACTTTATTTAACAACAAATTATCATTTGTTCCATATGACTTTCTTTCATTGCCCATTGTTCTATTGCCATGTTTGAGTTTTCTTCTAAATGACTATAAACTCTGTTGGTATCAGTTCCGGTATATAATTTATATATTGTCTGAAGGCAAGTTTTTGGTCTTTAGTTTTTAGGATAGCTTGTCAGTTCACTCTTAAGGAGGAGTATTGTTTTTCCTGTTGTTAACCAGGAGTTTGTCTGTTCCGGATGTACAGTATAAAATATTTGAGTTTAGCATAACGGTTAATGTCTTCATCTCACAGACATGAAGTATAGGGATTGAGGGATTGATTCTGACCTCAAGTTGTTGCCTAGGCTTAAAATGGTCTTTTAATCTGGCATTCGACTCAAAAGGTTAAGGCTGTGAGCTGTAGTTCTGTGGTACAGGGTATGATTTCCCCAGCTCTCATTTGCCTACCGTATAACCTTGAGCTAGTAACTTAACCAGATGTTACTTCAGGTGAAAAGAGACTGTGTGTCCAGTGGCCATACATGGTTAACAAATAGGTGTTATTGGGTTGGGAGAGTTGGTATAATGGTTAAGGTGTTTACCTCATAGAAACAAGCTGCAGGGTTTGATCCTCACCTTGGGAATCATGGCTTGGCTTGAAAAGGCTCCATGGGGTCATTAGCCTAGTGATCACCTATGAACCTATATAAGTAGCTCTTACTCAGGGCTAAATTTTAGTGTAAAGATGTAAATACTTTTAGCCAAAAGTTAGGTACGCATCTGGGCCTGTGGTTTTCCATTTCATAATTTTGTTTCAATTTCTTTCACCGTTACGTCTTCCCATTTCATATCCTGTGCATCTGAAATTATTACTGCTTCTTTTACTTCTTCTATCCATTCAGCATCTTTGTTATGTTCCATGGGGTCTTCATAGATATTTATTGGAAGTGTGCCTATTTCTTCCTTTTTTGGTGGTGGTACTATTTCTTTTGCTTCATTTCCCAATTCTCTATAAAACTTTTTTTGGGTAATAAATTGCTTAATTTATATTTTTCCTTTATATTTGTCTGCATATCGTTTAAGTTTTTCTGCCTGCACTGATACCTTCAGACTATTATCTGCAATAGTGTAAGATAAATCCAGTGACTACATTCATTAAACCCTACATGGTCCATTTCCACTGTTTGCACATCGCGGCATGACACACACATGGTAGTGCAGTGCTTTGGAATCAGTAAGCATCTGTACACAGTGTGTAGAGCTGCACAAACAAGGTAAACACCATGGCAAGCTAATTACACACAAACAGCTGAATTGCATGCTAGTCAATCAAGCCAAGATGGAGGAGCTATTCAACAAGCTATAAAGCAACTGTGCAGACTCAGTGCTGGTTTTCCCTGCAAATTACAAAACCTACTGGAACACAGGCATGGAAAGGAGTCTACACAGAAACAATGTTAGGGGCTGCTGTTGCCTTAATTCATGTGTCTGTGAAGTCTATGCTGCTGCTGCTGCTAACAGACCACTGCTAAGAAGAAGAGTTTTTAGACCCCGGTTAACTAATTACAATCTGCATGACATGGAAATTGTAAAGCACTACAGGTTGGATAGAGATATATTACAAGAAGTCAGCAACCTCTGTCATCCTCAACTTACAGTCAGGACAAACTGAGAAGAACTCATACCAGTGTAGACAAAGTTATGTGTTGCACTTAGCATTTTAGCTACAAGAACCTTTCAGAGAGCAACAAGGGACATGCTAGGGGTGTCACAGGCATCAACATCCAGAATCTTCCATCAATTCCTGAATGCTTTGCTCCAACATGCCAGTGACCACATATATTTTTTCCACACTCCTTTTTTCCCCCTCTCACCCCAACCCTTATCTCTTTTTTTATTTTCTATTATGTGTCACCAAAATGTCTTTGTGTTATCCATCTTCAACAAATCACTAAATTCTTCACAGCACAGCAAGGTAGGCCAGCATAAGTGGGTCAGCCTGCCCCTGCTTCACTGGCTCCAGCACCGATGCCCAGCACATATGGAACCCAACCTGGCAACAATACTTCTGCTGCCCCTGCACTACCTACACCCTTAGGTAGTATTGTCCCAATAGCTGGTGCTGTGGTACCCTCCAGGATTAGCAGTGGAGATTGGGATTTCATCACCCACCAGGAGACGCCAGGATTGGTTCATATGGTTGCACTGCACCATTGGTATATGCCTACTCCTGAAGGAGCTGCTGGTCTCCCTCATGGTACACAGAATGAGAAGACATCAAACACTCCAGAACCCAGTGGAGTAAGGTGACAGTGATGACAGTCCTGTGGGTGAGGACTAGATTCTCTATGTCACCATGTTTGGTGGGCATGAGTTTGAGTTGTCCCCTCAGTCACCCCAATCATGGTGTCCCTCAACATTTTGCATCCCTCACCATCCCCGTGTCTTGTCTTGTTTTTTTGCTTTTGCTTCCTCACCTACCCAACTTACCTAACCCAGAAATATCAACATCCCTTACCCAGCATTCCTCTCCTTCTGAATTAAAATAATGGGCACCTGTTCCACAAAAAAATGTCCCATGCATAGCTCTCTATTTTATACACATCTTCTTGACATACTTGATTTGGTCCAATTGGCAATGCAACTAATGACCTTGTTGTCACCACACTTTGTGGAGGTGACAGTCCAAATTCAGTTATTATTCTATACACATTTTCAGATTACACTGTTAAAGAAGTGGATAGCTATAGTTCTTTTCTACCTCCCTCCTGCACATTCCTATATTATTCTTCCCCCTGCTTCCTCCATATTTTACCAATTTCCTATCTACCTCATTTTAACACCTATAATCTGGTAAAAAAATAGAATCACACACAACACACATAAGTGCCAAAAAAGCAATAGAGCCTTTCACTTTCTGACCTCTATGTTTGCATGGAGTTAGGCAACATGCAGCAATACCAAGTGATAGTAAATGGCTCTTCTTCTTCTTAAACACACCGAGCTAAAAGTAAAACGTAGTAATACAAGTTGAATGTAGTATAACAATAATTTCATTACATTATAACTACTTATTTAAAAGTATTACATACACCTGGATTTGAACCCAGTATCATCTGAGCTCAAAAAGAAATGTGTCAATGCAGTTACACCTGCTGCCACAGAGTCAGCTAAGCAGCAGGTGTGTTTCCTACACTCAATACTAACTCTCAGAATTTTAACAATGATCTCCATGTTTGTGCACTGCTTAACTACACGCACACGGGGAACCAGTAGAGCTGTCTAGCTCACATGCACAAGCACTTTGTCAGCTGTAACAGCCTCTCTTTACCCAGGGCCAGTAGTCAAGGAGCCTCACTGCTTACCACTGACACTGGTGAGAGATGGTCACTAAAAACAGGAATGGATTTACACAGTATTTTCAAATGCAGCTCTCTGCATGAATCATAATTTCTCCCAAGAGCACACAAGGAATATGTTCCACTGGGACTGGACTCTCTTGTCTCTCCAGATCTCAAACAAGACTCACTTTGGAGCACTCTGTTCCAGTTCCAAGTAGCTGACATACCAACATCTGGGTATTTGATTTTCATACACAAACACTCCTGGGAAAGGCTGGTACAGATGTACTACCTCTACCCCTTCTGCCCAGACTATAAGGTAACCTCACTGCCACCAATCAACTACTGTCAGGCTCTTACAAGGGTATCCAATTATACTGAGTAAAATCAATGCTAACATAAATGGTAGAGTGTAACCAAAGCTGCAAGGCTTTTCAGAGTGGCCAAGGCATCACAAAATAAGCACAAGTACACAAGTACTCCCAATATTTTAAAATTGTTCTCTTAAAGACCAGCCACAATGAAAGGTATAAAATATTTAATAATAAATAATAAAATAGAAAACATGATAATACTAAATATCTAAGTAAAATAAACATCAGAGTTTTAATCACAGGAGAAATAAAAATAACACTGTTGGACAGATTCAAAAAGATGCGGAAAAACACTACTTTACTAATGTCACTGCATTTCCTGACTATTTAAAGAATAACTGTTCTCTAGCTAACTTAATTAATACAGCAAGGCCAGATTAGTTGCTGAGATGCTTCCTTCCTCAAGGCAAGGTAATGAGTTTCAGACTTCTAACTGTCTGTGATAACTGACATAGATCTTTTATATCAGGTTCCAAAGAAAACAAAACAAGCTACTGTGTGAGTTTCATCCTCTCAGTGCTGGTTATAGAATGACATCACATTTGGTCACCTGACTCTGGTATGATACACATTTAGAGATCTGTTGCAGTATTTGAAAATTATAGAACAATTTTAAAAACTTCTAGTCTTAGCCTCCAGAACTCCCCATTTTAACATAAACATTCAGTCAGTCACAATACCACTGCTGATACACCTTCAACACATGCATCTGTACAAGTCAGTGTGACAGTCAAATGATGCAGAGTTATCCACAAAACTTCAGCCATCCATGTTGGCATATGTTACACATGCACTGCCCTATTATCCTTGGCACAGATGCCAATACCTCACATCGTCACACCAAACATCACACAAACCTGCTGCTTGCTTTTGCGCTATGCAAACTAAATATTAGCATGTATTCCTCCAGTTTACTGTCAATTTAGTCTTCATGGTATAACATTACATGTGGAAACATAACAAAATGAAGTCTCTATCTAAGAATATATCAGATATTTGCAATGCAGCCATGTGTAATCCCCCCCATGCACTGCAAACCTGCTCTCTCAGTACTTGTTCACAAATATATCAACTACACTACATAAATTAATAAGAAATGTTGTGTGATATACCATGTACATCTTTAGGATGGCAATACACATTAAGATTTTCAAATTATTGTAGTAATATGGATACCTGGTTGCATATAGTTTGTAAAGCTGTCTCTTAAACTATACCTGCACATTGGAACACAACCACCACATGCTACTCATTGCACACTCATCAGTCTGGTAAAATGCAGAACTTGAACTACCTTGATAGTTGCACAAACCTACACATCCATTTCATGCAGGCTTCCCAACATCTCTCTCCAACATCTACTGCTGCTTTCATCCAACATAAGTTGTTCTGCAGCCTTGTAAGATTCAGATTTGTGCCATGGCGCTAGCTTAAAGTACTGTATTCTCTAGTCTGTGTACTTAGACAGGTAGGGGTTCTGTTCTTACTGCAGTCAACTGGGTGTGCATGTGTGTGTGTTTGTGCCCTTGCTTGATATCACAGAGTGCATTTTACACCAGCATGTGAAACACTGCCATTAGCATTTTCTCCTCATTAGACTCTACTGATGTCATCCGCTATACAGTGTTGTCTAAAACTCTCTAAGTCAGACTTGAGCTGTGCTCTTGCCTTAAATATAGAGTTCTCTAAATTGTGTAGTTAGGTAGGAGTTCTGTTTTCCTTGCAGTTACCTGGGGTGTTTGTGTGCTTGTGCCCTTGCTTGATATTGCAGACTGCATTTTACACCAGCATGTGCGACACTGCTTTTAACATTTTCTCCTCACCAGTCTCTGCTGATGTCATCCTCTATAGCTAATTTGTGGATGTGCACTATTCCCACCAGGACAGGGTCAGAGGCAGGCCTGGAGGCCGGGCAGAAGTCACCTCATCATGTACAATACAGGTTACAGTTACAGGGCTTTCAGTCTATCCACATACATCATGGCATGCTGTGTAGGCCCTGTAGTTTCTTGGTGAGAAACCTTGTGGTCTGTCCAGCTGCTGCAGGTGTCTGGTGAGGTACATGCAAAGGGGAGCATTATACTCTATTAGTGTTTTAATAATGTTTGAGTACAGTGCTGTTATATAATCCTCAGCTCTGAATACGATGGCCTGACTTATGAGGTGCATAAAAAAGGCTTTCCATAACACTGTGGACACTTGGTGTTCACAGTTCAGATTGCCATCTATGTGTGTTCCCAGGTCTTGTACCACTGGGTTTCAGTATGGTGGAGTGTTTTCAATGCTGTAATTAGCAGGGAATTACATTTTGCAGAAGGCCAAAATAAACACACGTTTTTGTGTTTATTTGTAGATCACATGGCTTTGGCACCAATCATTTGTCTGTGTTAGCTCCTCCTGTAGTATGTTATCATCATTGGGGGCTAAATGATTGCATCCAATATGCAAGAATCAGCAAACCTTGTAAGCCAAAGATCATATATTTTAACCTGGACTGTCGAGAAATGCATTACAAACAGTAAGGGGCGAAGCACAGATCCCTGGGTTACACCGGTAGTGACATATCTACTGGTAGAGGTTGATTCACCAACTTTCACAATATGTGTTCTGTAGGTGAGCCAATTGATTAACCATCTAGTGATGTAAGGCTTAATCCCCTGCTGGGAGAGTACCTCAATGATATCTGAATGGGGGATTGCGTCAAAACCCTAAGCCAGATCAAGATAGGCAGTATCCACTTTTCTACCTTCATCCAGGTTTATGACACAGAATCGGTAGGCTGTGACAACATCACAGATAGCCTATAATGTGACTCAGCACATACACCTTCCTGACACAGTTGAATATACATTTCAACACACCTTCCACATATTCTCATAGAAGGGTGTAATCAACATGCATCCTTCTGAGATGGGGGACAGTACCTGATGCATGCATTTATAGACACATCCTGACTCTCCACATCTGTCAGGTAGGCCAACATGTCATCATGGACCTTTTCTGAATGGACACTAGTAATATTTCAGCTGTGTCCAACAGACCTGAGTGATTTGTTAATGCTATGTCCATGTCTGTTAGCTGTTAGATTTCCTCAAAAAGCTCATTGAGGGCATGCATGATAACAACAGTATCATCCTATAGACATTGACCAGGGCAAGGCATCTGAAACAAATCTACACTGAGGTATTCACTCGGCACTCTCAGATGTGGCCATAAACAACTATAACACCAAGTGGGTAGACCACTGGATCACATATGTGGCATCTAAATATGCTGAAATGTGTGAAGTGACCTATATCTCGGGTCCAGTGATTAGGTCTTTACATCAGTGCTGTCTGCTAGGTCCTTTCCTCTCCATTATTTAAGTCACAGACATTACAAATGACATACACATCCTGTGTCCAAACAGCTGTCTGAAGGACTATAGACTGTGAGCAATCATTGACTCCAGCTGTGATATTAGTATAATACAGGCAGTATCAACACACACCACAGATTGCTACCACAGCCATAACAACACGTGATAAAGAAACATGGGAGGATTTATTACATTATGAAAACAAATGCACAACCCAAGGATAACATAAACATCATACCATATAAGCAGATCAGCTGGTATGTGAACTGTGTCCTTGGGTAGATGGTATGTGGAACATCCACCAGCATGTGGCCACAGTACTGACTAATCCCTTGTATACAGCACAACTACTGAGTATGTGAAGGACATCCACATAAAAAGCCATAATACCTCCATAGTTTATGACCTTCATCACACCAATAACTGAGCACAATGCACCCTTCTTCATGCACCTTCCTACACATTTTGAAGTGTACTACCTTTACCACAGTGAGCTGTCACACATTTTATTGGACATACCTAGGCATGCCTAGGCATTCCTTTTGTTGTATAAACATTACTGTCTGATGGTGTAAAACACCCATCAAGGTGTTACACGGGATGCATGTGTGATACCTGTTCTGGTGATGCACACAGTACATACATAGCTGCTTGTTAACATTAATGGCATTGGTTACATACATAACAGTCTGGATTGTGCCATATATATCTCCCATGCACTCCAGTCAACTAGTCTGTAGTGACCTTAATGTCACATACATGTATAGCAGTGACCCTCAACACCTCCAGCAGATGTTACAGTGTCAGGATGGTGTGCTTGATTACCTCATAGATTGCTGACTCCAGCAGATGTACACTGCCAGGATGGTGTGCTTGATTACCCTCATAGATTACTGACTCCAGCAGATGTTACAAGTGTCAGGATGGTGTGCTTGATTACCTCATAGATTGCTGACTCCAGCAGATGTACAGTGCCAGGATGGTGTGCTTGATTACCTCATAGATTGCTGACTCCAGCAGATGTACACTGCCAGGATGGTGTGCTTGATTACCCTCATAGATTACTGACTCCAGCAGATGTTACAGTGTCAGGATGGTGTGCTTGATTACCCTCATGGACTGCTGACTCCAGCAGATGTACAGTGCCAGGATGGTGTGCTTGATTACCTCATAGATTGCTGACTCCAGCAGATGTACAGTGCCAGGATGGTGTGCTTGATTACCTCATAGATTGCTGACTCCAGCAGATGTACAGTGCCAGGATGGTGTGCTTGATTACCCTCATGGACTGCTGACTCCAGCAGATGTACAGTGACAGGATGGTGTGCTTGATTACCTCATAGATTACTGACTGCAGCAGATGTTACAGTGTCAGGATGGTGTGCTTGATTACCTCATAGATTGCTGACTCCAGCAGATGTACACTGCCAGGATAGTGTGCTTGATTACCTCATAGATTGTTGACTCCAGCAGATGTGCAGTGTCAGGATGGTGTGCTTGATTACCCTCATGGACTGCTGACTCCAGCAGATGTACAGTGTCAGGATGGTGTGCTTGATTACCCTCATAGATTACTGACTCCAGCAGATGTACAGTGCCAGGATGGTGTGCTTGATTACCCTCATAGATTACTGACTCCAGCAGATGTACAGTGTCAGGATGGTGTGCTTGATTACCTCATAGATTACTGACTCCAGCAGATGTGCACTGCCAGGATGGTGTGCTTGATTACCTCATAGACTGTTGACATGTCATAATAGTTGTACAACTGTGTTTATGCAGTGTTGTGTCACAGACGTGGGGTTATGGGTGCTATTATTTTGATATTGTCCATGATTGTGCTTGTATCTTTTACTGTTATCCATGAGTCTGTAAGTGGGTCCCACTTGTTGGAGACCTTACATTCATATCCAGGCAAATCAGTTTGCACCCAGCCCCACTTGCATATGACATCCCTGATAGATGCCCTCTGCATTGTTCATGTCAGGAAGCTTATCTCACAAAGATGACATCGCCATTGTTATGTCACCATGCGTGATAATCATGTAATGCCATTTTCAATGTGCAGTATATACTGCACCATACTGATATGTGATTAGCATACCTGCTACAACTGTCTTCCATTGACATGCCCTCATCTGTTGTACATTAGGATGTTTCATCTATCCTCTTTCCTTGTGTGCATTCCTAAAATTCATCTGGGTGTCCCTATTCAATACACACACGTCTATTGACTGTTTACTTTAAATGGCAATCCATGTACACTTACAGATCATTTACACAGCTTTTGTACAGAATGCCTGGAATGGGATTTCACAATACTCTGCACTGCATACACTGTCCTGTACTGTGTTTGGACCATATACATTACTATATTTTAAACCCTCATAATCACTGTGGCATTCTGAAGAATCCCTTTAGCCTATTTTGCTCTGAGGTGCACAGGTTTGCTATCCGCATAGCTTTACATGGTTTCCTGGCTGGCAATACTATTATCAGTCAGGAAACCATGCTTGTTTATGCTTAAATGCACAGTGCAGCATGAATATGTAATTAGTGCTACTGCTCACCATGCAAACATGGGAAGCCTACATGAAGTTTATTGAATCCCAGGGAATTTCTTTTTCTGTTACTATGCATTGATTTTATCACATCTATCTTTGTGAGTATTTTTGTCAATCTGTTCCCTCTACTATACTCTTCTAACAATGATACTTCTTGTCTTAATTGCTTTATAGTGTTCTCCATCTGAAGGCGTTTATTTCTTCCCTTCCTTTCCCTTATTGCTCTGTGTTTTTGTGGTAACACTTTAGCTGCTATTAATTTTACCGCACAGTAATATATCCTATTTACTTCTTATATTACATAAATGTCTGTTAATTGTCTTGATAACTGTATTTATTTGTTTTATCAGATGTCTTACATTTTGGGTCTTATTAACTTTCTGTAATCTGTATTTTTTTCATCAATCTTAATATGTCTATCCATATCTTTTAAATCAAGCAACTCTTCCCTTAGATTTTTTTCTTCTAGACTTCACTGTTTCCTGCGACCATTCTACAGAAAGTGCCAGAACATCTTCCTGTGACATATTCTCTTCAGTTGCATCCTGCATCATCCATTGCTGTTTCATATGGGAACTCACTGTTCTATCACTCCACAACATTGACTGCATCAGAGTTGCCACTGTTTACTGGTCCATCCCTTGCTGTGCAACTCTAACTGAACTTTTGTACTGGTTTCCTACTGAAGGCTCCATTGTATCTTCATGCGGCAACTGATCAGACGCTTCCCATTCCATGGGTTTCTCCTTAATTTGGGAACACATTGTGCCATCATGTTGTGATGTTGCCAGTGTTGGATTTCTTACACTAAATCCTTCACTTTGCAGGTAATCCATAACTCAGTTTCAATTTCTTTAACTTCTCCATTACTAATCCTCTTTTCTAGTCCCCCCTTGTTTTCTAAATTTTGCATTGTTGAAATTTTCCATATCTAGATGCCTTTGCCTCTATTTCTCTTCAAATATCTTTGGTGCTGCTTTATGGTGATGCTATTTTGTATTGATTAGTTTTGCTTTCTCCTTTGCATAAATATTGTACCATATTACATCTCTTTTTCTTTCCCATGTCCATATGTCTTCTTCAGATGTCTCCTAGTCATGTTTCTCCTTACTTTGGGGGCTCATTGTCCCATCATGTTGTGACCTAACCTGTGTTAGACTTTCTACACTAAATCCTTCACTTTCCAGGTATTCCATAACTTCTATTTGTTTAATTTTTACTTTACTAATCTTCTGTTCTATGCTCTCTTTTTGTGATCTTATTTTTTTTCTGAAATGTCCCCTCATACTTTATTATATCCCATGTCCTCCACTTTATATATGTCTGTTCAGATACTCGTTTTTTAATGACATCTTTACTACTGTTTTATTTTATGTTATCTAGCTCTCTGGAGCTTTTCTTCACAAGCCACCACTGAAAATGGGTATTTGTTACCTTGTCAGACGTTCTCGGTAAACAAATATCAATCAATCAATCAATCAATCAATCAATCAATCAATAAATAAATAATTAAATAAATAAATTTCATGGTGGGAGCAGAGTCAATACCACTACAGTGACCTGTGGAGAAAGTATCTTGACAATGTAGCTGGTAAGACGAATAGGTCAGAGAAAGAACCCTTGTGATGCATTGTAAATACTGCAGTATTTCATTGTTTCTTATTTCTGTTGTATTCCTGATGTTATGAGACGTTTAAATAAGGAATGCTGTATTATTTTCAACGCCGGCAGAGATCATGGAAAACTCTCTCTTCTGTGCTAGAAGATGAAGGAGTAGCTCTCCAGGTGCCTTAAGGGCATTTTTTTTAGAATACTGTACACTTTCACACTTGTGAAAGCTTTGACACCTTTAAAACTCTTCTACACTCCTACCTTTCTTCCAAATGGAAATGCAACTGCTCTCTCCCCACATAGCCTTACACCTCTATCTCCCCATAAACCTTTTCCTACCTCTGAGTCTAAACCTAACCTGACATAACAATAAAAGCAATCATCTGTACAACCCTCTTCAACCTCAACCACCTCTGCTCTCTTTCATGTCTCTTTCCTCCTCTTTCCCATTTGCCTTTTCCTCCATACACTTCAAATACCTTCTAACCTGGGAACATACTCCTATTCCTCCGCTAACTTCTTTAGCTAAAAATATAATCTGTAACAACTTATTCCTGTACTTTAGCGTAAAATTAAATTCTGCACCCTCAACAACTTCTCAATAAATTCCCTGTTCCTACTCTATATCATACCTTTATAAATACTTGACACCATGAAACCACATAACTTATGTTGTTCGCTGACTCTTAATCATTTTTGATTTGTGTTTCTCTTTACTTTGACTGTAACTGTGAATGCACTGTGTAACACAACTTTATTTAATTGTACTCTTCTTCATTTAACTTGGATTTTTATGTGAACAACTGTGTATAACTGCATATATATTTTTACCTCACTTAATTTTGATTTTTATGTGAATAACTGTGTGTAAACACTATGTAATGTGGATTTTTATGTGAATAACTGGGTATAATCACTATGTAATGTGGAGCTTTTCTCCCTGGGCCTCCACTGAAAATGGGTTCCCTGAGCCCAGTGGACCTCCCCGGTTATCAAATTGAAATAAATAAATTAATAATAAATTAATATTACTACCCATTATGTATGCACACCATCTGAGTGTGCTCTATAGATGTGGTATCATTATAACAATGCATCTTGTGCAGTACTACAGAAAGAACTTTCAAATTTATCAGGTTAAGTTATGTGCTGTCTGGACATATTATATTATATCGACATAGAACTGACAGGTGCCATTCTTTTTATTGATTTAATCATATATTGATATCTCATTTGTTAGGAAAGGGAAAGAAAATGTTGGTACTTATATACATTCTGCTTTTCAAACCCACAAGCAGAACATGTGTTCCAACCAAGATGAGCACATCTAGCCTACTGCTTTGCATCTCTTGGTTATAGGCATAATGTGAACTATTACATCTCTGACCTTTGTAGACTGCCCAGCAAAGCGTATACATGTTGTGTGGTTAATGATTTTGCTATGGAGAGAAAGTGTCTGGGTGTATGTGCTCTGTGGAAGATATTGTATGGTATGTTTTGGGGAGACATCATTTGTTTGGGGGTTATGTTCATGACACATGTTGGGTGACAGCTGTGTGCCAACTGGTACCATGTTGTCCATTCTTCAATCCAGATTATCTCATTGTTGGTCATTTTCACCACTGATACACACTTGTTTGTCTTGCTACAGCCATGTTATGTGGTCTATTGTCTACCACTTCCTTGTACAGTATTTTCAGGTGGTCCATAGGATTAGTACTCTACACACTGGCCACGACAGTCCAATGCCAATGTTCTACCTTTCATACCTTTACACATAATCACGGCAGTCAGAAATGTGACACTGCACATCTGCTTACACATCCTACCACAAGGACTTGGACTAATGCATTTCAGCAGAACTATCTAAAGGGTCATTCTCATTACCTGTGTAGTACACATCTATGTGGCAATCTGGTAAGTCATATGTTACATAAATAATACTGTCTACCGTTTTGTTTACGTGCCTCTCTTTTTCTGCATCCTTATTGTTTGTATTTGATTTGCTCTTTGCTGTTTCATGAGCATCCATTTATGTTTCCATTTTCTGAAGCATCTACCATGAATGAACCAGTGATGCGGCACAGGGCCCTACCCCTCCATCAGGCCCAGCTGTTTCCAGAGAGATATCCTCCTGGCACTTTGCTGCCTCTCTGCTAGATGCAGTGGGGCAGGGGGGCCTGGCTACTTCACATGTGACCTCTGGTGGTCAGTCAACAGAAGGGAGTGCTATTGTTAACTCTAGAATCACTGAAAAGGGTTTGTAGTTGGACACATGATGGGAGTTGGTAGAGGTGGTAGAGAAGTTGGTAGACCAGCATCTGGAAGCCCACATCTTCCACCTGGAAAGGGTCTTTAGATGCCTTCAAGAGTTACATTGCTGACTGGCTTTGCCTTCACCACCTTACATGAGGCTCAGTGGGGAGGCACTCATGATGTTGACTTATCTTTCCGTGGGTCAAGCCCAGGCAGTGTGGGCACAGTATAGGTAAACCTACCATATCCCCTTTCATGGTGTTCCCCTTATATGTCAACCCACTCTGCTGTTTATTGTCCAGTCATTCCCATCACTGATTCTTCCCTTCATCTGTATGCCTCTAATTCCATTGTCAACTCACCTATGTTAGTCAGCATCTCCCACTGTTAGTCTTTGACCGCATTTTATGATTGTTTGGCTGCACTACTTCCATGCGTCTACTCTCTTTTCATCCCCTGCCTTTCTTACACATCCTTCCTTATCTTTCCTTACTAAAAATATGAAAAAAAAATACCTTTATTCCCCCTCCCCACATGCATTCTTACCACCATTGGTTCATTGTGTGTGTTCCTCTTCTTGTTCCACCCCTATTCCTTTCTTATATACCAACCTTCATCATATATATATATATATATATATATATATATATATATATATATATATATATATATATATCTGCCCTAGGGCATTCATAAGGCTAGCCAGAGTGTGTTTGGCTCTCGCCACCCTTTTAGATTAGTTGACTGTGCTTCTGTATAGTAGGTCACAGAAGATAGCCCTTTTGAGGTTAGTTTACTGTGCCTCTGTCTAGTAGGGACACAGAAGAGATCCCAGGGGTAAACCTATGATCTCCCATCCACTCGTCAAGATTTCTCTTGAAGAGGGTCATTGAGGGACTCTGCCTAACATGGATTGGGATTTTGTTCCAGAGTGAGGGGAGCCTCTGGGATATGAATCTGTCTCTCCAGCATGTCCTATTTATTTCTCTGCTGAGGTTTAAGTCCCTGGAGCCCTGGAGCGTGTAGCTCTAAGGGATTTGGATTTCCTGAGGTGGAACATGGCCATTAATTCTGGGTTGGACATGGCTTTATATGTCAGGCACAGATCGCCTCTGAGTAGGCGGTAAGCAACTGAGTAGAGCTGGAGTTTCTTTAGCCTAACTGCGTAGGGCATCTGTTTGAGTCCCTTGATCCTCTTGGTGAGGTACTTTTGGGGTCTTTCCAGTTGCTGAATATGTCGGGTAAGGTACATCCCAAATGGGGCATTGTATTCAATTATGGGCCTGATGAGTGATGAGTAGAGGGGCACAATGACCTCTCTTGATCTAGATGTGAACCCTTTCATGATAAGGTGGGCTATATAGAAGGTCTTTCTAACCACTTTGACAACGTGATTGTCAAAGGAGAGATTGCTGTCTACTTGGGTCCCCAAATGCCTAATTACTTCTTCCGTACTTAATGGATTACCACCTATGTGGTAATTTGTAGGCACTTTGTTTTTCCCAAAGGGGATGACTATGCACTTTTTGGCATTTAGATTTAGGTCATGGCTCTGGCACCAGTTATCCGTCTCTGTGAGACCCTTTTGAAGGATGCTTGTGTCAGTCGGCGAGTCGATTATGGCACCCAGTTTGCAGTCATCTGAGAACTTGGTCAGCCATAGTCCTTCCATGTTAGCCTGTACCTCAGAGAAATATATACCGAACAAGAGAGGTCCCAGGACTGAGCCTTGTGGGATGCCACTTGTAACTGGTTTAGAGTCTGACATGGCACCTGCAATTCTGACCATGTGGGTTCTATCCCTAAGCCAGTTTGCAACCCATCTTGTGACATAGGGGTTGATATTTAAGCTGGTGAGCTTATTTATGATGCTCGAGTGGGGTATTGTGTTGAAGGCTTTTGCGAGGTCCAGGTAGGCTGTGTGGACTACCTTCCCTTCATCTATGGCCTTGGTGACTGTTTCAAAGAAGTCGACCAGGTTCAAGAGGCAAGATCTGCCCTTAACAAAGTCGAATTGGGTAGGATCCAGTGTTTGGAGGTTCCCAATGTCTTTGTTTATGAGTTTCATGATGATAAGCTCCATAGCTTTGCAGACCAGGCTAGTCAGGCTTATAGGGCGATAGTTTCCGGGGTCCATTGTGGCACCACCTTTGTGGAGTGGGACCATTGTTGCTGTACGCCATTCCTTGGGTACATATCCTGTACTAAGGCTGAGATTGAACAGTGACTTTATGTGAGGGTTCAGTTCTTCTTGGAGTTCGTGTAAGATGCAGCCCGGGACACCGTCCGGTCCCATTGATGCTGTGTTTTTTGCTTTGGAGAGGGCAGCTCTCACCTATGCATCTGTGATGTCAGGGAGGCTACACTCTGTTGGGATAGACATTTGCTCTTTTGGGGGGGGGGAGTTTGCACTGAACCTGTCTGCCAGGATGTTGGCAATGTCTGTGGGTTCAGTGCATTTTTTGTCATTTTGAACTAACTCAGAGCATATCTGGGAGTTGCCACCCAGGTTCCTGACATAACTAAAGAAGGCCTTGTGATTATCTTTAGCATCTTGTGCAATTTTTCTTTCGAAGCTGGCCTTAGATGATTTTATGAGGGATCGTAGTTTCTTGCTAGTACTGATCAGAGATGCCTTCCCTTTTTGGGATTTTGTTCTATCATGTAGTAGCTTCCTCCTTCTGTTGTACAGCTTATTTATGGCTGGGCTCCACTAGACAGGTCTCCTGCCTTTGGAGGAATGAGTCTTGGTTTTATTTGGGATAGCACAATCCATGTATTCCTGTAGGTGTCCATAGAAAGCGTTTGTAAAGGATGGCCCAGGGGCTTTGAAGGATTCCACCTCGGTTTTGAGAAGTGTGAAGTTTTCTTTTGAGAAGTTCTTCACCGTGGTTTCCTTGGCTGGGGGTGGGGATGGGATATGGATGTCTAGTGAGATTAATTTATGGTCAGATCTTACCAATGAGGGGTATACCTCTGGTATGGAACATAGAGTTCCCATGTTGGTGATGATCAGGTCCAATATGTTTTCCCCTCTTGTGGGAGTGGTGACCAGTTGTTCCATAGCATTTGAGTTTATAAATTCTAGGAACCATTGGGCAAGGGCGTTGGGGCTTGAGTAGTGCTCCCAGTCTATGTTTGGGTAGTTGAAGTCACCCAATATAATGGTGTCTGGAGAGACCTTAATATTTTCCAGTGTTCTCAGGAAAGCTGAGTGGGGTTCCTGAGTTTGGGAGGGTGGTCTGTAGCAGGCTACAAAATGAAAGGCAGTTTTGCCCACTGTTAGTTGCACATGGATGGTCTCCGATGCTTCATGCAGTGCCACTAACCTGGAGGTGTGGGTATCTTTGATGAATATGGATACTCCCCCTCCTTTTGTGGTTCGGTCCGAGTTTTGGGGCCGAAAAGCATGGTATGAGGTATAACCTGGTAGTGCTGGGGTGCTCTCGGGAGCCTTGAACCAGGTTTCTGTTACTGCACAGATATCGATATTCTCCATACTGAGGAGAGCCTCGAGTGCGGGCATCTTGAGGTTTAGACTTCTGGCGTTGAGCAGAATTACCCTTAGTTTCTTTTTCTTTGTGTTGTCTATGGAGGTGGGTTTGTCTTTTGAGCCTTGCCTAAAAAGGGCACTATGGGGGTGGCAAGAGCCTTAGCCAGTATTCAAATGCCCAGGGGTGACAGGTGCAAGCCGTCCCTAGCAAAGCAACATGGCTTGTCGAGCATATCATCCCAGGCTGACAAACGCTGGATCCCCTTTGAATGACACCAATACTTTAGCCAATTGTTAAAATTGATAATTTTGTCTTTATACTGTGGCATCATTCTTGGTGAGGGTAAGATGCTACTCAAGGTCAGGGTCATATTGGCCTGGGCTACATGATCAGAGAGCTCCTCTATGTCTCTTTTCATGTAGTCCAGGGAGGTAAGTCTCAGGTCATTCACACCAGCATGGACAATGACGGAGTCATATTTGTACTTGCTTTGGAGTGACCTGAGTGCTTGTGTTATGTGGCGAATCCTGGCACCTGACAGGCAGCTTACAGTGACCTTCTCCTTGTTCAGCCTGGTGAGTGGGACGTCAGTGTGTCTGACAACAGAGTCACCTATTACAAGTGTATTAGGTGTGTTGTTTAGCCTTAAGGGCTGTGACTGTGTGGCACACTGCCTTTGTGAACTATGTGATACGTGGGTATTGTTGTGGGATAGCAGTTGCTTGGATGTCTGCTTTGGAAGTCTCTGCTGCTTGGGCAGATTTTTATTTAGAGCCTCCGAGTATGTTTTTGTGTGTTTATGTGTTTGGTTTTCTGTTGCGATAGGTCTATGTGAGACTGGATTTGTGGTGTGTGTGGTTACCTTCTCCTCCTGACTGACTGCACCAGTATTGGGTTGAGAGAGCTCAGCCTCCAGTTTGGCTATATAGTTGCATCTCTCACATATATTTGAGCTTGTTGGGAGGAGGAGAGGGTGGTCTGTGTACATAAGGCAGTTGTAACATTGCCTCAAGATTCCCAGATTCACCAGCTGGACTGGGGAGTAAACCTGAAACTGACTTTTGGATATGCCAGAATAGTAAAAGGAACTACTTTTTGACTGATCATAAAGGACCAATAGGGAGCCAAGTACTTAAAGGGAGTATAAGAGGGTGTAGTGCTTTAGTTTATTAGTGCTTACTTATAAGATTACTTATATGAGCAACTGCAGGGCTTTAGAATGAAAATAGAATGCTTACTTTGAGATTTAGAACAGTTCTAAGGGAAAAAGTGAAGAGCAGACTTTGTGGAGCCGGGAATAGTATAAACCAGTTTAAGTGGCGCTGCCCGATGCTGCGCTATGCGCAAAATCGTGCAAAACCGCCCGAATGCGGGTTCTAAAGCAGGGAAATTGAAAGAGATAGAAATTGACCCAGAGCGGCCAATAAGCTACTATTTTCAGGGCTGAGACCACTCCTCCAGGGACAGATAGGCTGTTCAAAGCTCCCCACTCTCACTGGTGAACAGAAAAGCTTCCTCCTATCCAAGTAAGGATATGGGCAACACAGGAAACTATACCACAGTCCAGAATTCAATAAAACCAGAAATCTGGACTAATCTAGTTCAGCAAAGGCGAAAAAGAGAATATTTTTTTGGTTTTTCTTTTGTTTTTTTCAGAAAACAGCAGAAAAACACACAGAAAGCACTGTAAATGCTATAAACAGGCTAGCAAACTTTATTGTGCAGCCTACAACAGTTATACAATACAAAAACGACTTAAATTGATATAAAACAAGTGCAAAAACTGTAAAAAGCAGAAGACAAATGCAATTTAAACTTTTTAAAGCACAGATAAGTTAGAAATTCACTTTTTAGGCGGGAAAAGGCAGTCGGAGCAAAAAAACAGAGAAAAAAATACTTAAATCTGGAAAAGTCTCTCTTGGGTCTCTCTGTTGCCTGTATCACTCTGTAGGACACCACGAGGAGCTGTGCGGAGTTGTATACTGGTGCAAAACCACACAAATGCAGGTTTTAAAGCAAGGAAACTGAAAGAGATAGAAATTGACCCAAAACGGCCAATAAGCTACTAGTTTCAAGGCTGAGACCACTCCTCCAGGGACAGATAGGCTGCTCAAAGCTGCCCACTCTCACTGGTGAACAGAGAAGCTTCCTCCTATCCAAGTAAGGATATGGGCAACACAGGAAACTATACCATAGTCTGGAATTCAGTAAAACCTGAAATCTGGACTAATTTAGTTCAGCAAAGGCGGGAAAAGAGAATTTTTTTTTGTTTTTTTTTCAGGAAACAGCAGAAAAACACACAGAAAACACTGTAAATGCTATAAACAGGCTGGCACACTTTAGTGTGTAGCCTACAACAGTTATACAATACAAAAACAACTTAAATTGATATAAAACAAGTGCAAAAACTGTAAAAAGCAGAAGGCAAATGCAATTTAAACTTTTTAAAGCACAGATCAGTTAGAAATTCACTTTTTAGGCAGGAAAAGGCAGTCGGAGAAACAAAAACAGAGAAAAAAATACTTAAATCTGGAAAAGTCTCTCTTGGGTCTTTCTGTTGCCTGTATCACTCTGCAGGACACCACGAGGAGCTGTGCGAAGTTGTATACTGGCGCAAAATCACGCAAATGCGGGTTTTAAAGCAGGGAAACTGAAAGAGATAGGAATTGACCCAAAATGGCCAATAAGCTACTAGTTTCAGGGCTGAGACCACTCCTCCAGGGACAGATAGGCTGCTCAAAGCTCCCCACTCTCATTGGTGAACAGAGAAGCTTCCTCCTGTCCAAGTAAGGATATGGGCAACACAGGAAACTATACCACAGTCCGGAATTCAAGAAAACCTGAAATCTGGACTAATCTAGTTCAGCAAAGGCGGGAAAAGAGAATATTTTTTTTTGTTTTTTTTTGTTTTTTTCAGAAAACAGCAGAAAAACACACAGAAAGCACTGTAAATGCTATAAACAGGCTAGCACACTTTAGTGTGTAGCCTACAACAGTTATACAATACAAAAACGACTTAAATTGATATAAAACAAGTGCAAAAACTGTAAAAAGCAGAAGGCAAATGCAATTTAAACTTTTTAAAGCACAGATCAGTTAGAAATTCACTTTTTAGGTGGGAAAAGTCAGTCGCAGCACAAAAACAGAGAAAAAATACTTAAATCTGGAAAAGTCTCTCTTGGGTCTCTCTGTTGCCTGTATCACTCTGCAGGACACCACGAGGAGCTGTGCGGAGTTGTATACTGGCATAAAACTGTGGAAATGCAGGTTTTAAAGCAGGGAAACTGAAAGAGATAGGAATTGACCCAAAATGGCCAATAAGCTACTAGTTTCAGGGCTGGGACCACTCCTCCAGGGACAGATAGGCTGCTCAAAGCTCCACACTCTCACTGGTGAACAGAGAAGCTTCCTCCTATCCAAGTAAGGATATGGGCAACACAGGAAACTATACCACAGTCCGGAATTCAGCAAAACCTGAAATCTGGACTAATCTAGTTCAGCAAAGGCGAGAAAAGAGAATTTTTTTTTCAGGAAACAGCAGAAAAACACACAGAAAACACTGTAAATGCTATAAACAGGCTAGCGCACTTTAGTGTGTAGCCTACAACAGTTATACAATACAAAAACAACTTAAATTGATATAAAACAAGTGCAAAAACTGTAAAAAGCAGAAGGCAAATGCAATTTAAACTTTTTAAAGCACAGATCAGTTAGAAATTCACTTTTTAGGTGGGAAAAGGCAGTCGGAGCAAAAAAACAGAGAAAAATACTTAAATCTGGAAAAGTCTCTCTTGGGTCTTTCTGTTGCCTGTATCACTCTGCAGGACACCACGAGGAGCTGTGCAGAGTTGTATACTGGCGCAAAACCGCACAAATGCAGGTTTTAAAGCAGGGAAACTGAAAGAGATAGGAATTGACACAAAATGGCCAATAAGCTACTAGTTTCAGGGCTGAGACCACTCCTCCAGGGACAGATAGGCTGCTCAAAGCTCCCCACTCTCACTGGTGAACAGAGAAGCTTCCTCCTATCCAAGTAAGGATATGGGCAACACAGGAAACTATACCACAGTCCGGAATTCAAGAAAACCTGAAATCTGGACTAATCTAGTTCAGCAAAGGCGGGAAAAGAGAATATTTTTTGTTTGTTTTTGTTTTTTTCAGAAAACAGCAGAAAAACACACAGAAAGCACTGTAAATGCTATAAACAGGCTAGCACACTTTAGTGTGTAGTCTACAACAGTTATACAATACAAAAACGACTTAAATTGATATAAAACAAGTGCAAAAGCTGTAAAAAGCAGAAGGCAAATGCAATTTAAACTTTTTAAAGCACAGATCAGTTAGAAATTCACTTTTTAGCGGGAAAAGTCAGTCGGAGCAAAAAAACAGAGAAAAAATACTTAAATCTGGAAAAGTCTCTCTTGGGTCTCTCTGTTGCCTGTATCACTCTGCAGGACACCACGCGGAGCTGTGCGGAGTTGTATACTGGCACAAAACCGTGCAAATGCGGGTTTTAAAGCAGGGAAACTGAAAGAGATAGGAATTGAGCCAAAATGGCCAATAAGCTACTAGTTTCAGGGCTGGGACCACTCCTCCAGGGACAGATAGGCTGCTCAAAGCTCCACACTCTCACTGGTGAACAGAGAAGCTTCCTCCTATCCAAGTAAGGATATGGGCAACACAGGAAACTGTACCACAGTCCGGAATTCAGCAAAACCTGAAATCTGGACTAATCTAGTTCAGCAAAGGCGAGAAAAGAGAATTTTTTCCAGGAGACAGCAGAAAAACACACAGAAAACACTGTAAATGCTATAAACAGGCTTTAGTGTGTATCCTACAACAGTTATACAATACAAAAACGACTTAAAATGATATCAAACAAGTGCAAAACTGTAAAAGCAGAAGGCAAATGCAATTTAAACTTTTAAAGCACAGATCAGTTAGAAATTCACTTTTAGGTGGGAAAAGGCAGTCTGAGCAAAAAAAGAGAAAAATTACTTAAATCTTGAAAAGTCTCTCTTGGGTCTCTGTTGCCTGTATCACTCTGCAGGACACCATGAGGAGCTGTGCAGAGTTGTATACTGGCATAAAACTGTGGAAATGCAGGTTTTAAAGCAGGGAAACTGAAAGAGATAGGAATTGACACAAAATGGCCAATAAGCTACTAGTTTCAGGGCTGAGACCACTCCTCCAGGTACAGATAGGCTGCTCAAAGCTCCCCACTCTCACTGGTGAACAGAGAAGCTTCCTCCTTTCCAAGTAAGGATATGGGCAACACAGGAAACTATACCACAGTCCGGAATTCAAGAAAACCTGAAATCTGGACTAATCTAGTTCAGCAAAGGCGGGAAAAGAGAATATTTTTTGTTTGTTTTTGTTTTTTTTCAGAAAACAGCAGAAAAACACACAGAAAGCACTGTAAATGCTATAAACAGGCTAGCACACTTTAGTGTGTAGCCTACAACAGTTATACAATACAAAAACGACTTAAATTGATATAAAACAAGTGCAAAAACTGTAAAAAGCAGAAGGCAAATGCAATTTAAACCTTTTAAAGCACAGATCAGTTAGAAATTCACTTTTTAGGCGGGAAAAGGCAGTCGGAGCAAAAAAACAGAGAAAAAATACTTAAATCTGGAAAAGTCTCTCTTGGGTCTTTCTGTTGCCTGTATCACTCTGCAGGATACCACGAGGAGCTGTGTGGAGTTGTATACTGGCACAAAACCGTGCAAATGTGGGTTTTAAAGCAGGGAAACTGAAAGAGATAGGAATTGAGCCAAAATGGCCAATAAGCTACTAGTTTCAGGGCTGAGACCACTCCTCCAGGGACAGATAGGCTGCTCAAAGCTCCCCACTCTCACTGGTGAACAGAGAAGCTTCCTCCTATCCAAGTAAGGATATGGGCAACACAGGAAACTGTACCACAGTCCGGAATTCAGCAAAACCTGAAATCTGGACTAATCTAGTTCAGCAAAGGTGGGAAAAGAGAATTTTTTTTTTTGGTTTTCAGGGAATAGCAGAAAAACACACAGAAAACAATGTAATTGCTATAAATAGGCTAGTGCACTTTAGTGTGTAGCCTACAACAGTTATACAGTACAAAAACAACTTAAATTGATATGAAACAAGTGCAAAAACTGTAAAAAGCAGAAGGCAAATGCAATTTAAACTTTTTAAAGCACAGATCAGTTAGAAATTCGCTTTTTAGGTGGGAAAAGGTAGTCCGAGCAAAAAAACAGAGAAAAAATACTGAAATCTGGAAAAGTCTCACTTGGGTCTCTCTGTTGCCTGTATCACTCTGCAGGACATATATATATATATATATATATATATATATATATATATATATATATATATATATATTTATGGGTCTACATTAGTTTGCTGAAAGTTATTTTCAGCTAACACCTTTCCGTCGACCCATATTCAGCAAAAATCACTTCCACAATTCCCTAAATTTACCAAGGGCAAGAAAGTAGTTGGCCAACTAAACAACTTTGCCCTTTTTCCCACTGTAGTATGATCTCAGAGTTGGTATATAAAGTTAGGGATGGTCTGTGGGGTGAAGACCCCCACTTAACTGGGTTAGATTTAGTTAGTTGTGGGTTCTGTTGTGCTGCAGAGCAATTGCTTCATTGCCCTTGGTAAATTCAACAAATCACAGAAGTGATTATCACTGAATAGGGGTTAATGAAAAGTATTTTCTGAAAGTAACTTTCGGTGAACTAATATATACATATATATATATATATATATATATATATATATATATATATATATTTATATATATATATATATATATATATATATATATATATATATATATACATCAAGCTAGATTTATAGATACATACATATATATGTAGATATACATATACAGGTGGATAGATATAGCTGTAGATATAGATATAACTATATCTATAAATAAATAAATATATATATATAAATATATATATATATATATATATATATATATACACACACACACACACACACACACACACACACACACACACACACACACACACACACACACACACATATTACTCTGGCTTCTAGTCATTCCCGCAGTGTTACTATGTAGCAGATGCATATCTGCTATTTGCTTGCTAATTCTCCTCTCATCTTTCCTGGCAAAATGGCAAGAAACCATCATCCTCACAAATCCTGACATTTCTGAAAGTGTTCTTTAATTAGTAGCAGCTTGGTCTCAAAATTTCCATTAGTCAGTTGATAATTACTTTCGGTGTGAATCAGACTAAAAATGGAATTGCAGCTGAACCTGTACATTGTGTCTATCTAAACCACTCAGAATATTCACAGAAATTGTTCCTGTGCTTGATTTATATCAATCAGGTGATAATAAATAGGTACAGCTGAATAATGTCATGATCACCCAGATTGATTTAATTTTCCTTAAATGCCATGGTCAGGTTCCCATATTTTTCTAGTGTATGCAGCGGACAGTAAATCCTTGACATGAAATATGTCTCTCATTCAAAGGGTGTTATCTTAATTAGCTGGGTAGGTCATAAGCTATAATGATGTACTTGTATGACATAATTAACAAAGCTAAAATAAATGCATTTCAGATTGGCAGAACCCAGGTATCTATTTGTACTTGACAACACTGAATACATACTAATCCTTTGCACTCCATGTTAGTCCCACAATGCTAGTAGCCCCTTTTCAGGGGAAACCCAATTTTTATTTAAACTTCTAGGGAACTCCCCCTACTCGTCATTTTTGTGAGTGGGAACCATTTTGGAGGAGCACTTCCTGATTCCATTCCAGGAACAGAGGCAACTCACAAAAACAGAAAGGCAGACAGAGAGAAAAAAAGATAATGGAGTAGTGAAAGAAATGAAGGAGAAAGCAAATATCAAAACCAGAGAATGTATGCAAGATTCTGAGGAATGTATGCAAGATTCTGAGGAACTATTTCAAAGAAAATTATTTGATGGAGATGAGCCAGCAAATGATGGATGTATAATTACAAACCTCCAGTTGGAATAGTTGTGGTATAATTTACTTAAAGAAATCGTGGTGTAGAGTGAGCCAGAAAATGAAAGAGATGTTTACTGGGGGGCATTATGGAGAAAATATGAAAGGAGGATGTAGAAACAATCCTGGAGAATAGTGGTGAGATGGAAAAGAAAATATATGGAGAGAAAGTAAAAGAAGGCAGAAGTGGAGTATCAGAAAAGAAGGCAGAAGAATATGAAAAAAGAAAGTATATGGTAAGGATTCAAAGTGAAGAAGATAAAAAAATAATGGACAGGTGTGAAGGGTGGTACAATTGTATAGCTCCTTTGTGTGTAAAAGCACATGAGATAAGAGCATTTAATCTTATTAACAAAGAGACATTTTGTGATATTATATTTGAAACTTTTTTCAATTGAAATGTTTTCTGATAAATGCAGATGGGAATAGGTGTGTTGTAAAATACTGGGGAAAACCCCAAACACATTGTGTGTGTGTGTGTGTGTGTGTGTGTGTGTGTGTGTGTGTGTGTGTGTGTGTGTGTGTGTCTGTGTGTAAAAGAAGAAGATTTGATAAATAAATGTGACAAAAGAAAATGTTATATTTATGGGGAATTGGGACATGTTGCAATAAAATATGAATTGAAATGTTATACTGAAGAATAGGAGAAAAATTGGATGAGGAAAAAATAATAGAGGACACAGAAGAAAATTCTGAAATAAGTGATGCAGAAGACATAAACCGGGATGCAGTAAAAGAAAAAAATAATTCTATTGGTAAAATGGTAAAAGAAAAGGAAAATTAAAGGGATAAGTTCAAGAAAAAAATTGGAAAGGAAATGGATGAAAAACAATACATACAGCTAAAGACTGGGGCTTGTTATAATGGTTACGGAGTTTGATCCTCACCTTTGAGAAGGAAATCAGTTGGTCTTAGAATGGTCTATTAAGAAAGCTAGCCCAATAATTAGCTATGAATTTATGAAACCATGACTCACAGGGAAAATGAACATTTTAGAGTGATTTCTGTAAATGCGAATAGTATTAAGAATATAGAAAGAAAAACAGGGATTTTGGAGTGGTATAATACATGTGATAGAGATGTAATTATACTAGAAGATACATGATTTTTAACAAATGAAGAAAGATTACCAACAGAAAAACTATGGGGAGCAAAGATAATCTGTAATTTGGGAAATGAGGGATGTTCTGGAATAGCTGTATTCTGTAGAAATACAGTAAAGATATTAGCTGCAACTTCAGCTAAAATGGGAAGATAAACCATTATAGATTAAAAATGGAAAGAGCAAGTCTATAGAATTATAATGCAGTATGCTTATATTAACTGTAAAGAAAGGGAGCACTTATTTCAGTAGATTTTTAGACTCTGTAGTGATAAATAGCAATATCATAATGACAGGGTACTTTAATTGTGATTTACCAGGCAAGAATAAAAATAAAGGAAACAAATTAAGAAAATGTTAGAAATTATAAAATGTGATAAGTTAAAACTTTGGAACAAAAATTTATGGACTTACAAAATGGGTATGTATAGAAATGAAATTAGAAGGGGGGGTAATTGAAACAGGATTTTCAGATCATCTTATAATATGGCTAGAGCTAAAAGAAAACAAGGAATATATAAAAATAGGAAAAGGAATAAAAAGGATAAATGAGGAAGCGTGGAATAAAGAAGGAAATACATTAAAGGAAATACATTAGTAATGCACTTATGGAAAGATCATATTACTATGAGGACATTTTATAAAAATTGGTCTGAATAGTAGGTGATATTTAAGGAAAAATATAAAAAATGTTTTTTTTTATGGTGGCAATATGATGTGAGAAAAGTAGAGAAAGAAAAATATAAAAGAAGATATAATGATACATTGGACGATTTAGAACACAATGATAGAAAGTACATTGACAAAGAAAAATAATTATATGATAGAAATAAAGAAAAATACAATAATTGTTGTATAAGCAAAGATATTTTTACAAGGAAAAAGAAAAGAAGTATTAAGTTACTTAAACAGAATCATAAAATAAGATGGCAGTGTGATGAGAGAAATAAAAACAAATAAGAAGAGAAATAGAAAGAACTCAGGAAAAATATGAATAGTGTAGAACAATATGTACAAGAAATGTTTAAAAAATGAAGATAGTGAAAAACATGGAAAGTACAAAAGTTAATAGAAAAGAGTATACAGAATTGGAAAAGGAGATTTCTTTAAATAAACTAGACAAAAAAAATAGAAGAAATTAAATTTTGGTTGCAGTACCAGATGGACTAGAGTATGGAATGTATAAAAAAATTAAGGGATTGGCATAAATAATTATGAATGAATGGTTAAATGATGGATTTATGTATAAAGAATTTTGCGGTGTAATACTTAAATTCATATGCAGGAAGGAAGTCAGAAGACAATTAAAAAGCTGGAGGGTGGTAGTATTGAATAGGAATGTTTATAAAATCTTTATGAAAATAATATAAAAGAGAATTAAAATGGAAATATTATGGAAGATAGTATATATAGTATAAAGGGGAAAGGTTGTCAAGAATTAGTAATGATAGAGAAATTGTGGATGATATTATGAATATAAAAGAAGAAGTAAAATCATTATAGGAAAACTTAATAAGACATTGGATACAACTAGACACAGAATCTTATGGGTAAGATGAAAGAATATAATATAAATGAGGAAGTTAGGAAATTATGTATGTCAGTATATAGTAATAATAAAGTAAAAATACTTGTAAATGGGTGGTTAAGCCAAGAAGTGCATATGAAGAGTGGTGTTAGTCAGGGATGCCCAGTGAGTTGTATATTCTTTGCATTAGTTATAAATGTGATAGTTTGTGAAATAAATAACAAAATGAGGGAGGCAGGGTGGGTATACAACACAGGAAGGGTTAAGAAGTCCAGTCCTGTTAACATATGTAGATGGCATAATAATTGCAAAAAAACAAAATTTGGATAACAGAAGTAATAATTTTCATGAATGAGTATCTAAAGGTGGTAGAGATAATTTTAAAAATAGGGGGTAGATAGTTTACAACAAATTAAATTTCTGTGCCAGTTATAAAATTTGGGAATAAAAACGTAAGTAGAATTGAATTAGAAAAACAATCGAATAAATATAACCTGTCTTTTCTGAGAGTATATAAATTAACATTAAAAAAAAGCTTATTTGATAAATGCAGTACTGATGGGGAAAACAGCATATTTAGTAAGTTTATTTATGTTGCCAACAGTATCTGAAAAAATAATTATTGCAGATAATTTTTTTTAAAAGCTGAAAGAAGAACAAAAACAAACATGAGGTTCTAGATTAGGGTTTATATTATGCTGTTGAAACACATTAACATCGGACTCCACATCATTGACACGTATTCAGCGAAACTCACTTCCTCAATTCACTGAATATTTAAAGAGCAAAGAAGTAGTTGGCCAACTATACAATTTTGCTCTTTTATCCACTGTAGTGTGATGTTGGAGTTGGTATATTTAGTTGGCAGGTGTGGGGGGTGCAGCCCCCCCACATGGGTGGGTTTGGTTTAGGTAGATTTAGTTCGGCTAAGTTGCAGGACAAGTATTTGTTTGACCTTTAAGTATTCAGTGAATCGCAGAAGTGAATTTTCCTAAATACTTGTCGATGATGTGGTGTTCAATGTTAAAGTGTTTCGATGATGTAATATAAACCCTTAGATTAAACTCAGTACAAAAGAAGCATTTTGAATGTAAATAAAGGGGGAGGAAGTTTAGGGCTAATTAACCCAGTGGTATATGCTGCTTCTTTAAATATGTTCAATGTGTTAAAATGGATAAATGAAAAAGATGAGCGATTAGTAGTAAGAATATATTAGTATGATAAATTTGGATGTATGATAAAAAAGAGTAAAAAAGAAAAATAGTGTATAAATGAAGAAATAAAATGTTACCAAGAAAAAATATTTTTGTGGAAAATAAAAACTGATGATATAGAAAAAGATAGAAAAGTATGGTATAAGAATGTAATGATAAAGCATTACTGTGTAAAAGCACAGGGAAATCTAACAGATGAAAAAATATAAAAATAAGAAGAAAATGGCCTAATCAGAAAGTAGAATGTCAAGATTTTTTGTAGAGACAGGTAATAGACAAATTAACAGTAAAAGGAAATATGCCATATAAAAAGAAAAGTGACAGAATATGTTTACATTGTCATGAAGAAGAAACTACAGAACTTTTGCTGTTGAAATGTAAAAGATTAAAAAACGTTATGAGGAAAACTATGTAAAGAGGATGTTTTTGAAGATATAAAAGATGTGGATAAAATAAACATGTATATGATTAAATGTGAATATTAAAAGAATAGAAGTAAAGAATATGTTGAATAGATAAAACATTATTTTATGTTATATGGGCTATATGGAAATATATGAAATTATGTTTAATGATAAATTAGTTTTAGCAATAATATTAAGTAAAATTAGATGGTGGTTATGGAAAAAGGAGTGCAGATCTTATAAGGATGAAAATTTAGTATGATTGTATAGGAAATTATGAATATTTGTAAACAGATTTGTATATTTATATATTTGTACATATATAAATATTTGTAAATATGTAAATATTTTGTAAATAAGAGTTATTTGTTGTATATAAATAAAAGTCCCCTACTTGTCATTGCTGTGAGTGGGACCCATTTTGGAGGAGCACTTCCTGTTTCCATTCTGGGAGCAGAGGTGGCCTGGAGAAACATGGAGGCAGATGGAGAGAGAAGGAGATGATGAAGTGGTGAAAGAAATGAAGGAGAAAGCAAATATAAAGACTGGAGAATGTGTACAGTATTCTAAGGAAATGTTTCAAAGGAACCTGTTTAATGGAGATGAGTCAGAAAATGATGGATGTACAGTTACACCTTTCAGTCTGAAGAGTTTCAAGATGATTTACTTAAAGAAATGGTTATGCTGAGTGAGTCAGACAATGGAAGACATATTTCCTGCGGGGACATTATGGAGAAAATACACAAGGAGGATGCAGAGACAATCCTGAAGAATAGTGATGAGATGCAAAAAAATAATTCTGTTGGTAAAAGTGTAAAAGTCAGAAAAAGAAAACAAGTACAAAAGAAAAAAGAAAGGAAATTGATGAAAAAGAATATTTACAGCTATTGGTTGAGGGTTGATATGATGATTAAGGTATTTGGCTCACACAAAAAAGGCACACTGTTTGATTTTCATCTTTGGGAGGCAAATTGGCTCAGCTTAGGATGGCCCATTAAGGTAGCTAGCCTAGTAATTAGCCATGAAACCATGAATCTAAGAAAAATGAAAATTTTAGTGTTTTCTGTAAATGTAAACAGTATTAAGAATATAGTAAGAAGAATAAGGATTTTGGAGTGGTGTAACACATTTGAAATAATAACAACAATATTAAGTAAAATCAGATGGTGGTTATGTAAAAAGGGGTGTGGGTCTAATGGGGGTGAAAATTTAGTATGATTGTAGAAGTTATGAATATGTGTAAATATATTTGTATAACTATATACTTGTGCATTTGTAAATATTTGCAAATATGTAAATATGTTGTAATTAAGAGTTCTTTTTTATATAAATAAAGCACCCCTAATCTTTTTGATAGGTGTTGTGGGATATTTTACATCCACCTGAGCTACTACGAACTCAGACAGATGAGGCCTCGGTTTAATGTCTTAGAAGGACAACTCACTCAGAAGAGCTGCACCTCCATAATGCTGTACCTACTTAATATTCTGTACAATATTACTTGGCCATGAAATAAATTGAGACATACAAAAGCATTTTAAAAGGATGAACTGAATTTGGGGTATGTTATAGTTGTCCTTTCTACAATATGGACCCTTAATCTTTGCCACATGTTCTGCAAGTACTCCATATATGTTATATTTTTAACCATATATGTTCTTATACAATTAGGGACTGAACTTCCAGGTGAGATGACCCAGTGTTAGCAGAGTCTAGGGTAGAAATGCTGCAGGTATTGCAATCATTAAAAGCACTTTGTTCTATGCAGTATAATGCATTCCTCATCTCTAGTATTTATTTATTTAATTAATTAGCAGGTAGTAACTGGTCCAACAACTCTTCGCTCATGACCTGAGTAGTAACACAGTCACTGGTAATAAGACATATGAAATGATGAGCATTGCTTGCAAAGAGCAAAAGTAAATCAGAATGCTTAAAAGCTATTATTTAATTGAGATACCATTTAATTTGTCTATATAAAATAGCAGATTCACATGCAGGGTTTACATTTTACACTTCTGTATGCATAAACAGTTATACATGAATTCAAATGGTACAGTCGGCAGATATTGACATGTATACAGTAAAAAAGAGCAAACTGAAATTACATTACATCCTTCGACAAAAAATATAAAGTGGGTTACAACCAGATTGGGAGGGTATGAATTTGTAAATGATTAACCAGAGCAAGTAACAAAGAGCTGCACACCAGTGTTTTTCACAGCTAATATTCCTACTTTGTGATAACAAATCTAAGTAGAAAAAAATGTGCATTACTCAAAATCACACTGTAATCAGAAGAAGAATTCATGATGAGAAAATAGTTTCAATAAAACAGACAAGACTGAGAAGATAATGAGGCACAATATACAGAACACCTGAACATAATAAAGCACAAACCTGATATAAATAAAATAAGCTTAAAGGGTGGTGATGAAAGAAGGCTGCACTAACAGTTTTGTTATTAACACTACAAACAGCATCATACTATAGGAAAGCATGTTTAAGCAAATGAAATAAGGATCACTGAAGCATAAGGTATTCAGAAAAGGTTCCTATTAAAATCAGCAAATGCTTAAAATAGCGAATGCTGTTTAATCGACCCTGTTTACTCGAAATGGCGAAATCCGGAAAGGACGGAACAGTGATTTTTTTTCCTAGGGAAACTTTGCCATTTCCTCCCCTGTGGTGTGATCTCGGAGTTGGTATATTTAAGTAGGGGGCTGTGGTGGCAAAAACCCTCCACTTTATTTTGGGTTTGGGTTTTTTTTTTTTACAGAGCAGTGATTTTTTTTTTCCTGGGAAAAAAATTGCTGTTCAGTTTGTTCAGCATTTTGCTGCTTCAATGATACTAGGGTCGATTATACAGCGTTCGATCCTTCTTTGGGCTATATATCAAATGATGGGAGGTACATTTTTACGATACAGAAGCTCACATTCATGATCCAACAATGTATTCATGGAATGCAACTTGAGACAGATCCAACCCAACAAGTTAAACTATCCAAGGACTGCACCCATTGTTAATCACTGAAATATAAATTTTTTGCAGGAAGGCAAGCTCCCTTGACAATGCCATATGGGGGGGGGGGGGCAAGTCCCCACATTTCCTGATCTTATATCTATATAACCTATAGTATATAGTCACAAAAGAAAAGAAAAAAAGAATTCACAAAAAAAAAACAGCTAAAACACAGCTAGGAACTGCACACTGGCGGAATTGAATTGAATAGTGTTCATTTATTTCATTCATGTTTTTTATCTCAGTGAGTTGTGTCCTCAACCAGCAGAACTCAACCAAAATGGAAATATAGAATATGATCTGTAATGATAGTAAAGGGGGAACAAGAAAAAGAAAAATTTGAACAAACTGTGACTGAATTGTAGATCCAGTTATGTACACATGTACTTGGTACACACACGATACAACGTACTGTGTTATGCTGCATAAACATCTATAACAGTTCATAGATGTATGATAGGCTAACAACCACTAGGGCCTTTATAAGCCTAGCCATGCAACCCAAGTGTGTCCAATAAGTTAAATGTTTGAGATGTTTCTATAGGGGTGACTGCTGGTTATGACATGATTTACAGACTGCCATTGTCCATCAGAGATGTGGGTGCCAGATGGAGAATGTTTTTTTTTATTTCCCATCCAATGGTCCAAGTTACACTTAAATAAAGTTAGGGAGGGACTTTGTTTCACATGGATGGGGTTACTGCTCCAGAGGTAAGGGAGTTCTCTGGACTTTGTTTCACATGGATGGAGAGACTGTTCCAGGGAAAGAAAATTCTCTGAAATGCACATCTGTTTCTCCAAAATGTCCTATTTACGTGGCAAGCAAAATTTACAACTTTAGCTCTCATAGTTCTGATTCTGTTTGTTTTGCACTTGTGCAAAAGGTTCATCAGAATGGAGTCCAGGGATGCCTTGTATGCCAGGCATAGATCACTTCTCAGTAGTCTGTAGGAGACTGAGTACAGAGATAGACCTTTGAGGTGATCAGCATAGGATATCGTATTATGCTCTGTATTATTTTTGTAAAGAACCTTTGCAGATATTCCAGTTGCCTCCTGCATCTGGTTAGGTACAAACTGAAGGGGGCATTGTACTCAATGATGGGTCTGATGAAGGCCAGATATAGTGGTACAATGACTTCCCTGGACCTAGATGCCATGCACTTACTTATAAGTTGAGCAAAATAGAAGGATATTCTTACCACCATGAACACATGTTGGTCGAAGGCCAGGTTACTTTCTACATGTGTTCACAGATTCCTGACTAGTGAGACAACTCTTAGGGGTGTTTTATTGATGACGCTGTGTCCTGGGGTGGTCGACTTCCCAAAAAGTACTATAATACATTCCTTTGCACTGAGTTTTAAGTCATGGCTTTGGCATCAGTCATTTGTCTGTATTAGACCCCGTTATAAGATGTTAGTGTCTTGGGGGGATTCTATGGATGCTCCTGGTTTGCAATCATCTGCAAACTTGACCAGCCAGAGTCCTTTTGCATTAGCCTTGACTTTTGAGAAATAGATGCCAAAGAGGAAAGGGCCAAGCACAGACCCTTGAGGGTCTCCACTGGTGACTGGCCTGTTCAAAGTGGTGATATCACCAACCTTAACTTCCTGTATCCCATCTAAGAGCCAACTGGCTATCCAGAGTGTTATATAGTGATTTATGCCTAATTCCATAAGTTTGTTAATAATGCCAGTGTGGGTATTGTATCTTATGTCTTATCCAGGTGAAGGTAGGCAGTATGGACTGTTTTACCCTCATCAATTGTCATGGTGACCTTCTCAAAGAAGTCCACCAGGTTCACTAGGCATGATTTTCCTTTAACAAAACCAAACTGGGATGGATCCAGTCTCTGAAGGTCTCCTATGTCTTTGTTGATCATTTCCATTTTACAAATTACATTTGCTTAATGGCAGAAAGCTAAAGCATGTCCACTCTGTCTTTTAGGTTAATTCAGCATTCTACTTCTAGTCCATCCTTATCTTCCCACTCACCATTTGCCACTAGGGCCACACTGTCTTCAATGCTTCTTTGGATTTCTTTTCTACTGCCTATTCCATTAATCCATTCCATAGGTCCACAATCTTCTCTGTGAAGAAATACTTTTGCAAGTCCACTTAGTAGTTGGATCCTACAGTCAGCTGCATGTGCTCCTCCTCCTGTCCTTCCTATTCAGATCAACTGTTTCATGTCTGCAGCCATTTTAAGTTCCCCACCTATTCTTCTTTCTAGAGAGAAGAACTCGATCTAGAGTTGTTTCAATGTCCTTTACCCTTCATACAATGCAACCTTCTGATGGCTTTTCTCCTTCCTGATATCCCTTTCCTTGTATGGCCTTGGAACTACTTACAGTATCCAAGGTGAGGTCTGCCCAAGGCCTTGTAGAGTGATCATATAAACTAGATGCTTCCAAATGTCATGTCTTTGAGGATAAACAACAATAGCACTGTATGGTGCTGCTCCCATGTCCTTCTCATATTGGTCCTGGTCATCCATTCTAGATGTAATCATCACTCTCACATCTTTTGCCTACTCTGTCCCTCTAGAAAAGCAATCAACCTTTCCTTTCAGATTTCTTCTCAGTGACTTTAACTTTAGATGCAAGCTAACCGGTCTGTTATTTCTTCATTTTCTGTCCCTCCCCCTCTTGTACAAGGGTACTACAGTTGGTGTCTTCCAGACCTGAAGTATTTCTGCAGAAAAAAACCTTCATCAATGCATCTGCCAACACAGCAGCCAGATTTCTGAAGACCTTGGGACACAGCCTTTGTGGCCTTTGTGCTTTATTTTACCTTAAAAAAGCCATTTCCCCTCAACTTTTCCAGCTCTATCCTGGTCTCTCTGTACTGCTATTCCTCCTCCATCCTGTCTTCCTTTAAGTATGGCACCTCTCCCTTGCTTTTCTTCACAAAAGCAAACACATTTTCCTTCAGTACTTGTGCTCTCCCAGCATTCCATAGTTTCGCTCCCATCTTCTTCAGTTTGACCAGGTGTATCCCTTTCTTCATTTATTTCCACTATATAAGTAAAGAAGCATTTGTTTCTGATGTTGACACATACTGCCAACTAAATTTACACTCTGCAGTTCCCCACCCTCCTATGCAGATGCCTTATATTACATTGTTACATTGTAATACTAAGTAATGTCCAACCTATCCCCACATGCATCACAGTCTGCAGCTCCCCATCTCTCTACCCAGACTCCTTATGTTAGATGGTTACATTGTAGTAATAAGTAATGCCTGCCGTCTCCATTTGCATCAGTGCCCACAGCGTCTCCACCTTTATACCTAGACTCCTTCAAAGCAAGTCAATACTACCAAGTCATACACGGTTGCATTCTCTGCTGTGTTTGATGTCTTTTTCCCCCACTTCTTTTGGCTGTCTAAGTACCTTCCCCCTTTACAGCTTTTGTTATATCCCCTTATACCTTTGTTTAAAATCTACAAAATTTCAAATGTACTATTCCAAGCAAGCTATGATTATTACTGTTGCCTGAGATGAACCCTGTATCTGACATAATCCTTGTCTCTCTGTAGGTCTGTCTTACTCTCCGATCAGTTACATGCCCTATCCTAACAAAGTCATGTTAAGTAAAAAAAAAAGCATGTCACACCACCCTGGCGAATGGAATGATTGTGCCGATGGATTGCGTAACACATAGATGCCGTGACATCTGGGCAGCTCTGCTGACTGTTCCACATTCGTCTCCCCATTCTCTAGCCACTCCAGCTTGGTATGCAATATAGTGTTTCTCAGTAGCAAGGTGAGCGACACAGAAGATACCTGGGATTAAGCACTGCAGCTCATGATCCTGATGCAAGTCTTGTAAAGTGAAGTGCTAACCATGTGACCTTCGCCATGCTGCAAGGATCAGTGAAGGGAATATGACAGACAGATGCAAATGCATGCGTTTAATATCTGCAGCACCACACTTGTGTCACTGTATAAATATCCAAAACCTGAAAGTGCTTTTCAGTCTTCAGAAGGACCTGATTTTAACACAGATGACATTGTGGTATCAGGGCTGCTTTGAAAATATGGACGTAGAATATTGCATTAATCATTATTTTTATGAATGTGTCTGCCTGAAGATTTAATTGTGGTAGTTACATGCATGTTTGAGAAAGACAGATGCCTGCACATAAGTACAAATGCAGATTCAATTTCTACTGTGAATGTCTGAAAGCTTCTCTTTTTTTTTCACGGATAATAATTTTGATGATGATGGCAGTGATGAAGGCACATTTATTATTAGGCACCTTCAGTTGATACCTACCCCTGACTTCCATCTATTATTGCATAAGGTATATACAAAATTATTCAGTATTTCATGTACTTCCTCAGTAATTTGCATGATGCATTTTATAATGTGAAATTTGATAAGATTTTACTAGTAGGACCTTTAAAGTTAAGGACGGCATTTGAATGTACTTAATGTATGGCACATTTTTTGCTATGTCTGAGATAATCAGAAAGGTAATTTCGCTGATAGCGGTAATTGTACGTAGGCACAGTTGATTTGTGTGACCTATACACTGTCATTAAATCTGGTTCTCATTATTTTGTGTTATTTCAATAACCCTATTTGAGTGTGCTGCCTCGTTAGTTTCTGAATACTGTTCTGGCCTTTTGAGTTACTTGTTACAGGAAATTCTGTCAGCTCACCTCTCTGAGTACGACTCACAAAAGCTGTCTAGTATAAATACAGCTGACCTGTCAGCAATGTACCCACACTCATGAATCTTAACATGTTAATAAGCTGCCTAAGTTCAAAAGTTTAGCAAATTGGCACTGCAGTTCTTCAAGAATAACATTTTATTTTCATTCAGAATTAATGGTGTCATGGTAGCATATTGCTAGCAATGTTGCAGACACATTTTAAGTTCATTATTATGAACTTGCACTGTGAATACAATATATGTGCACACACACACATACACACACACACATATATATATATATATATATATATATATATGTGTGTGTGTGTGTGTGTGTGTGTGTGTGTGTCTTTTAAAGAACAAAGAACTACTGTTTAGAAAATTTAGCAATGCTAATAAGTCAAAGTTTGTAATTTTATTAAATTTATTTTGCAAGGCATAACTTATTTATGGATCTGTGAGGGAATGTCAGGCAATTCAAACAATTTCTTGTTTTTCTTAAGTTCTAGATGAGAAGAAAAAGTATGCAAATACATAACAATAATGTTAATAATGTTTAGGAAGACAAGAATAGTAGAAGAGTTACTTGTATAAATGATTGTGGCTTGGATTCAGCTACAATACTGGTTGCCAAAGACATCAGATCCCTGGCACAGTAAAGATCTAGTAATGTAACGTTCTGCTTTCTACCTGCATGACCTGCATGGGGTTATTCCCTGCAGGAGTACTGTAAGTGGAAGAAGCATGTTTCAGCAGTGCATGGGGAGGAAGCTGGCCTCTGGACACTGTCCATAGATGTAAAACATGAAAGTGAGTGAAATGGAAAGGAACAGACCACATGTAATAGCACTGGTAAAATGGAACTGTGGTAGCAGCATCATTCAGTTAAACCTCCATGAATGCTTACTTTCTTTCCCAGAATTTTGGCAGGCAAAGAGCTTTCTGATGTGTCTCAAGGCTTCAGCAGAGTGGAAATACTTGTGTCTTGTGAACCCCATGATCCTATATAAATAAAGAAAATGTCACATGGCTAAGAATTAAGACATGTTACTAGAAGTAGGCTTTTCAATCTTGTGCTGATGGACAGAATGAACAAAAATAAAACAGTGAATGAGAATTTTTTTTTTTTGCACACTTTCTTTTTCCTTAAAAGTATCTGTACCAACCACTGCAAAACAGTTGTCCATAAGGAAATATTATTTAAGGTTATACATTGTTCAAGCTCATTTTTAATAGTAAGACAGAAGAAAATGATTGTGCTAGTAATGAAGATGAATAAACCACTCATGACATCTTGTCACATGTGCAAGCTTAAAATTAAAATGTTGCAAATGAAATGTATGTTTAGGAAATAATGCACATTTATTTATTTTGTGGATACACTTTTCAGAATTAAGTAATCTGTAGAATATGATTATGTAGTTTGATAAATTTAAACGTTCTTGCTTTTTTCTTTGCAATATCCATTATATTTTAACTAAGATGCCATTTATGTTTCAATAGGCATGTGCCATTTTATACACCACTGTTATAAATGGTCATTTGCAAAGTATTGTCCTACTGTATTGTAAGATTGCCAAACACAGTTCTGGTTTATCACAGACAAAAGAGATGTAAAATATGGTGCCATGGGTAACAATGACTATGTGGTCTAATATACTGTTAGGTTAAGTGTTAGTGGAAACCTGCAGGGTAGTGACACACTTTATACGTCACTACAGCATCAGGCTACATAAAGAGGAAACACATCACCTTGAGACAAAAATCCAAGTTCAAGTCCATGATTTAATAAATTAAGTGATTCATGATGAAACATATACGCTAAGTTTCTTTCAGTTCTAGAATAATCCCATCTCCCATTTAATGTTTTACAAATTCTGTCTTAATAATTTTGTTTCTTTACCACTATATTGCCACTTTTATCTGGTTCACAAACTACAATTTTGTCATGTAAATTCCTTGATCATAAGCCATTCATTTTGATCCAGATTATATTTCGTAACACCCTTCATATGTTTTTAAATTCTTCTAATAATTCACGTTTGCAAACATTTTCAAAAATATTCACAGTCACAACATCATTCAGCACAAGTGGAATGAGTTTAATTGCCCTTACAAAAGATGACAGTTTTAACCACTGATAACCTCTCCCAAATATACCTACCTTTTGCTCATCCCAGTTACATTACTCTAACTGAAAGGAATATATTAAGATATCTTTAATGATCTAGTGAGAAGCACATTTGTCAGTGGTAGCAAAACTTCCACTACTTTCATTATTAAATTCAACATCCTCTTCAATGTTTACATTATCTTTAAACCAGCAACGTTAATTATCTTAATTAAAAAGAAAGGAACGAACAATGGTCTGTGAAGGCTGCTGATTTTTGTAGCCAATCAGCATGCAGCTTCTCCTCCTCTCCTTCAGTACCTTTCATTTTCAGCCTCTACCACTCCCATGAATCCATTCACTGACATGTACACCACCACTTTCTCTCAAAATTGTTCAATGGCCATTGCACTTTCACTCTGTAAAGGGAAAAAAATTCTGTTTAGCTAGACACAAATATTTGTCTCCTTTTTTTGTCTTTTCCATCTTTGCCATCTTTTCAAATTAAACTGCCATGGTTTAACCCCTTAAAATCAGGCAGCATTGTGTTGTTGGACCTATTTCCATCCATCAAACTACAGACAGACAGTATCTTCATACTTTTTTTATAATCCCTTATCTTAATCTGCCAATCACCTTAGTGGTACAGCTCTGCACCTTCACATTAGTAGGATGTCATAATCAACCACACACAGAATACCCGGATAGTCTTACTAGCAGCCCGTTCAATGAATACATGGCAGCTGGTTTGCATGACTCCATCCCTTTACAATGGAATCCAATGTTGTGTATGCATTTGCAAGGAATTAATCAAAATGTATCACGTGACTGTGATTCTGTGTGGTCTTTTCTAGATGTCTTCTTCATCTTACGAACCAATCTGTTCTTTACTTGCAAACTGTCCTTACAAGGCATCTAAGAACCTACAGGATGTATAAGATTGTGTGCCATTTTAAGTCCCTAAATAAAGCTGATTGCACCTTTCCATGATTACTATGCATATTTACTCCTATCAATAAAATGATTAAACCATTCTGTACTCCTCTAATTATCCATCTACCCATCCATTCATCCACTCATCCATTCATCTATCAATCCACCTTATTTTTCTACCTGCTTTATCACACAAGGGTAGGGGCAGAACATATTCCAGCAAATAATAGGGCAAAGGAAGGACATATCTTTGAATGGAATGCTATTTCATAACTGGGCACACACATACTCACAGACCCACACTCACATATACACATGCCCGTGGATAGTTAAGTATTGCCAACATACCTGAATGCTGGGCAGCTTGGTGAAAACCCATGTTGATATAGAAGGAACATACAGACTCTATATGGAAGGCACCAGAGCCAAAAAATGAACCAGGGATCCACAAGCTGGGAGGAGACAATACTAACTCAAATAGTTTTCCTGTCCTTCTCTGCCCTAATTATATTAGATTAAACATGCTAAATGGTATAAAATCTCTACTGAGTTCTGAGAAACCCATTCAGTAGTAGTAGGCTGTCATGAGGTGCCATCTTCCCTAATTATTACCCTCTGTTCATATCTGTCAACAAGTTCTTCACCCACCTTCCCAAGTTATGTTCTACTCATATACCCTCATCTTCCATTTCAGCTTCCTGTATAACATCATGTCAGAACCCTGTCCAAAGCGAAGACATGTTAATTTCACATAATTCAAATGTCTGTATTAGCAGAATTCAGATGTGTACTGACATCAGATTCAACTGCAGGCAATATAGCTGTCTGAAGACATGTGCTTCCAAATTTATGAAGCCACTCATTTAATTGAATATGGCCAGACTAATATGGAGAATTTCTTTCAGCACATTACTAAACATGGGTGTGGAAACTTGTTAATGATTTGACCCCTGGGACCTGTCATTCCTTAGTACTCTCCTGCTACTTCCAGCTCTTCCCTCTTCACTCTTCCAGCTGTTCAACACCTTCACTTCCAACTCAGTCCTTGTTCAAATGCTGGAAATCTGAAAATGTACATGAAGTATACATGATTATGTCTGCCTGCAACATGGTTTCCTCATACACCTTCCTATTAGTTCAGTCTCTGTATGTTTATTATGCCTGTCTGCTCCATGGCTGCCTCATACATCTTCCTACTAGTTCAGTCTCTGTATGCTTATTATGCCTGTCTGCTCCATAGCTGCCTCATATTCCTTCCCATTAGTTCAGTCTCTGTATGTTTATTATGCCTGTCTGCTCCATGGCTGCCTCATACATCTTCCTACTAGTTCATTCTCTGTATGCTTATTATGCCTGTCTGCTCCATGGCTGCCTCATACATCTTCCTACTAGTTCAGTCTCTGTATGCTTATTATACCTGTCTGCTCCATGGCTGCCTCATACATCTTCCTATTAGTTCAGTCTCTGTATGTTTATTATGCCTGTCTGCTCCATGGCTGCCTCATACATCTTCCTACTAGTTCATTCTCTGTATGCTTATTATGCCTGTCTGCTCCATGGCTGCCTCATACTCCTTCCTACTAGTTCAGTCTCTGTATGCTTATTATGCCTGTCTGCTCCATGGCTGCCTCATACATCTTCCTATTAGTTCAGTCTCTGTATGTTTATTATGCCTGTCTGCTCCATGAGTGCCTCATACTCCTTCCTACTAGCTCAGTCAATGTATGCTTATTATGCCTGTCTGCTCCATGGCTGCCTCATACTCCTTCCTACTTGCTCAATCTCTGTAAGATTATTAAGCATGTCTGATGTTTATTACGTGTGGCTGCTCCATGGCTTCATAGCTGATGGCTTTTATGACTGTCCTGAAACAGTCCACAGTTCAAGACTCCTAAATTCTACCTCAGCCTTGTGTAAAACCTCTGTCACACTTCCTGATGTCTTGCTAGTCCTTCCTACTATCTGTATTGCTTCTTACTTTTCTGCCCACAAACCACCCTCACATTTGGGATCTCACATCACATTGATGTACGATCACAAAGATATAGTGGCTTATTGATCTCTGCTTCTATAATCCCCACCTATAATCCTCAGAGAGTCATGGAAAACAGCCATTCTTACTTTTTTCTGCTGTAGACCTTGAGAGATGATAGGATGCCACAGAGGACATACATATGGAAGCATGTACTTGGAAGCTGGGCATGACTCCATCATATGCTTAGCATTAGCATCATAGAGGATGGATTAAATAAACATTCCAACTTCACACCAACCATTGATTATGGTTTCCTATCATCTTACTTGTCCAGATGCTAATATTGGAATAAAGACCAGACCTATGCATTTATGGGAACTGTTAGGAGAAGAAGGTGGCAGAAGAAAGAACATTAATGAGTACAAAAATGACTGATGTGTTGTTAACCATCTGCAGATAATGATGCCATTCTGCATATTCTTACATTTCTTTTCCATTTCTTCAACTATAATCCAATAATTATCTCCTTGTTCTATCCCTTCCCACCAATTCTTTTTATAGAATGTTTGATTACAATGCATTTCTCCAGGACTATCTTTGGCACCTCCTTCCCATTATTGTTAAGGTATAAGAGGTACCTTGTTACATGCATAGCTTGGGGAGTAAGGGATACCTTGTGTACATACATAACTTGGAATGTAAGGAGTACCTTGTTCATAGGTAGGTACTAGGCTATTGCCCCTAGGGCCTATATAAGCCTAGCCAAAAAGGTACCCTGGCTTTCGCTATCCAAGAAAATTATTTTCCTGTGCCACTGTCGAGCAGAGCCACAGAAGTGATCCCCAGGGTGAATTTTTTCCCATCCAATTATAAATATTTTTCTTGAAGAGTGCTAATGAGGAGCTTTGTTTGATATAGATAGGTAGTTTGTTCCAGAGTATGGGAAGTCTCTGGGACAGGAATCTATCCCTCCAGCATGTTCTGTTTATTGTGGTGAACAGGTTTAGGTCCCTAGACCGTGTATCTCGGGGGGATTGGGATTTCTTTAAGTGGAGTATGTCCAACAGCTCTGGGTTTCACATAGCTTAGTATGTTAGGCAGAGATCACCTCTGAGTAGGTGATATGCAATGGAGTAAAGCTGGAGTTTTTTGAGACGGTCTGCATAAGGCATCTGTTTGAGGTCAGTAATCATCTTTGTGAGGTATTTCTGTGGCCTTTCTAGTTGTTGTAGATATCTTTTGAGGTACATACCAAAAGGGGTGTTGTACTCTATAATGGGTCTAATGAGTGACGAGTAGAGGGGAACAATGACCTATTTTTTCCTGGATGAAAAACCTTTTTTGATGAGGTGTGCCATGTAGAAGGATTTCCTGACTACTGTGGTGATGTAATTATCAAAGGAGAGACTACTGTCCACCTGTGTCCCAAGGTCTCTTATCACACTTTCGGTGTTAAGTAGATGACTGCCTATGTGGTAGTTCATGGGTACAGAGTTTTTACCAAAGGAGATGACAATGCACTTTTTGGCATTGAGCTTGAAGCCATGGCTTTGACACCAGGCATCTGTCTTAGTGAGGCCCTTTTGTAGGATGTCCGCATCGTTAGGAGTTTTGATTATGGCTCCTAGTTTGCAGTTATCTGCGAACTTTGTTAGTCAAAGACCTTCTGTGTTATCCTGTATTTCAGAGAAGTAGATACCAAACAGGAGAGGACCCAAGACTGAACCTTGTGGTACTCCACTTGTCACTGGTCTGAAGTCAAATTTGGAGTCTGCTACTTTCACAGTGTGGGTTCTGTCAGTGAGCCAGTTGGCAATCCATCATGTGACATAGGGATTTATACCTAGTTTAGTGAGTTTATCTATAATTGCAGAGTGGGGGATGGTGTTGAAAGCCTTGGCAAGATCTAGATAGGCTGTGTAAACCACCTTACCCTCGTCTACAGCTTTGGTGACTGCTTCAAAGAAGTCTGTCAGGTTTAGGAGACATAATCTGCCTTTTACAAACCTGAACTGGGTAGGGTCCAGAGTTTGGAGATTACCAATGTCTGTGTTTATAAGTTCAATGATGATACATTCCATGGCCTTGCAGACCAGGCTCATCAGGCTAATGGGACGGTAGTTCCCGGGGTCTGTGGTGGCTCTCCCTATGTGGAGCGGGATAGCCATCGCTGTGTGCCATTCAGTGGGCACAAAGCCTGAGGTGAGGCTATGATTGAACATGGTACTTAGGTGGGTGCCAGTTCATTCTGTAGTTCATGTAGAATGCAGCCTGGGATGTTGTCAGGTCCCATGGATGCTGTGTTCTTGGCTTTGGAGAGTGTGTTTTTTACCTGTGCAGCCCTGATTACAGGAACTTTGCATTCTTCCAGTATAGAAATGGGTCCTTTAGGGGTTGAGGGGGGGATAAAATTAGCACTGAACCTATCTGCCAGGATGTTGGCAATATCATTTGGTTCTGTATATTTAGTGCAATTGTGCTGTAACTCAGAGCAGATCTGAGTGTTGCCATTGAGATGCTTGAGATAGCTATAGAATGCTTTGTGGTTGTCTTTAGGATCAGTGGCGATTTTGTTTTCGTAACTAGCTTTGGAGGATTTTATGAGGGATCTCAACTTCTTACTGAGACTGACCAGGGAGTTCCTCCAATCATGGCATTTTACTCTTTTTTGCAACAGTTTCTTTCTTCTGTTGTAGAGTTTGTTTATGGCAAGGGACCATCAAATTGGCTTCATTTTTTTGGAGAGTAGCATCTTGGTTCTGTTAGGGATAGCACGATCCATGCACTCATGTAAGTAAAGTGTTATAAAGTGCATTTGTGTAGGATTCAGCAGTTGTACCTCTACTGTCCATCTGCATGCGTGTCACAAAGTTTGCCACTGCTGTCTTAAGAAGTGTGAAGTTGGCTATGGAGAAATTTTTTTACGGTAGTTTCTCTAGTGGGGGGTGGGGGCGGGATGTGGATGTCTAGGGTGATTAGCTTGTGGTCGGATCTGACAAATGAGGAATTGACCTTTGCTGTGGAACCCATGTTGGTAATGACCAGGTCTAGGATATTGTTGCCCCTGGTGGGGGTGTGGATAAGTTGAGCCAAGGCATTGGAATTTATGAATTCCAGAAAACATTGAGCAAAAGAGTTGGAACATGAGTAGTTTTCCCATTTAATGGTGGGGTAGTTGAAATCGCCTATTAATAGGGTGTTGGGTTGTGCCCTAATATTTTCCAGTGTTTAATGGTGGGGTAGTTGAAATCACCCATTAATAGGGTGTTGGGTTGTGCCCTAATATTTTCCAGTGTATCAAGAAATGAGGAGTGGGAATCCTGGGGTATGGTGGGGGATCTGTATCAAGCTACAATTTGGATTGCAGTCTTGCCCACAGTTAGTTGCACTTGGATAATCTCGGATGCATTATGCTGAGTAACTAGCCTGGAGGTGTGGATATCCTTAGTGAATATGGACACACCTCCGCCTGTAGTGTTTTGGTCCAGGTTAGGTGGCCAAAAGGTGTGGTATGAATTATAGCCTGGTAATGCAGGGGTGCTCTCTGGAGCCTTGAACCAGGTCTCTGATACTGCACAGATGTCAATGTTCTCCATTTTAAGGAGTGCCTCGAGTGAGTGCATTTTGAGGTTTAGACTTCTAGCATTGAGTAGCAATCTGTATGTAACTTGGTTCTTCTATGGATCACTGAACAGCAAAACCACAGACATCAGAAATGTCAAAAAAATAATCCCAAAACATAGAAAGGCAAAAAAATAAAAAAAACTTGCAAAAGAAGCCAGTCACTGTCAGCACACACTTAGAAATCACTCCAGCAATGATTTCCTATTGAAAACCGCAATCAGTCTTATCCTCTTCAACATCTTTTGCTCTGGAAAGTACCAAGACATCTGACAATACTTCTAATAAATTTAGCACTTTCATCTTAAAGATACAAAAGCTTTTATTGGAATATCATAAAAAGCACATGACCTAATAAAAACACCGATGCAAACCAATTCGTTTTGGTTATCAGTATATTAGGTCACCCAGTTGGGCAGTGTGTCACCATTTTTCTTTACTCTTTTACCTTGGGCAACTGATGGTGAGGAAATTCACCTTGACCACTTGTTGATGAGCCACATTACATCTAATGTGCATCCCTAAATCTCCACCAGTATAGATCCTTGTTCTTTGCACCACATTCTTTAGCATGGTTTAAACAGCACATTTCATTTTTTTCTGTTTTTTTTACCTGTCTTCTTTGCTTCCTTTCCTTTTCCAAGTAGTAATGATGCAGTTAATGGTAGCACTTGTAGAAATATTACTGCTCACACCTGTTTTCTATATAAGTAACTCAACGTGGCTTGTATTTATTTCCTCTACAGCTTCCCCTTCTAGGTAATTTGTTCATATATACACAGCCGTGCATGGATTGCATCTGTTCTTTGGACTGCTTCTAATCAGACTTCAGTAGCAGTCTTTTCAGTCACCTCTAGCAATGCTACAGTCCAACCCCGACCCCTACCCTGCTAGGTTTCCATGTAATTCCACTCGTTATGCATACTTACTACAACCCTGCTATCCTAGCCTTTATATTAATTTCCTATACCTTCCCTCATCTGTTACTTTTTTATATGCTGGATTCTCTTTTGTTATCCTCTGTTAGCCACAGCACTTGTTTGATTATTTCATGATGACAGATGAAGTCAACCTTTATAGAAATCCCAGTATATATTTATTTTGATTCAGTACATTGTTCATTAAGTCTTGAGCTGATATCCAGGAATTTGCTTGGAATAATTGACCATGCATTTGCCTTTTCATCTCTCATCTCATTTAATATCCTCATTAATAGGATAGAAAGAAAAATAATTTAGCCCACTGTATTTTTTCTACATGGATGTGGATTTGTAATTGATTGTGTAAGTTATTGGGGAATTAGATTTAGGAAGTGAAACACCCTTCTTCAAAAACAGAAGTCTTGCTTTTTTATGTGAATGACCAGAACAGCTCTTTATATTTGAATAATTACACTTTTCATTGCAAGACTTTCATTTAATATGTATTTCCTTTATTGCTTTGCAAGGTAAAATAGCACTTGTGAATTTACTGCACTAGTGTTGGAAATATGACCGACATGTCATAGTCTTACTTTGGACGTGACTTGAGAAATTCAAGAGATGGACAGAATATTATTTATCAGACATTCAGCATTTTGGCTCTGTGATGCAACCAGACTTAGCAAGCAGAGTGACCTGAAACACATCCACCCAGCCATCAAGCTGTGAGAATTACAGAAGTTACATTGTATCATTTGCGTAATTTGAGGTGCATGTATTCTGACCTATTGTGACATTTACTCCTAATGGAGCTTGTTGCCATGTGTGTGACTGTCAAGTTTTTTTTTTTTTTTATCAAAGAAGCAACTGGCTCACAACATAAGCATTTATAATGAGGCAGCAATGCATAATTTTAGGGAATTTATTAGCTCATGACCTGTGTTTGAATCCCATTCACTCAATCTGTATCTGCAATTAATGACACAGATGAACTTCCTTGCTCCATTCAGTGTACCTGACTGACACACTTTCATTAAAAATGAAAAAAAGCTGAATATTAAATAAATTCTACAATGATAACATTCCCCTGAGGGTGGAAAAAACTCACTTGTTATTGTTGTAATCTAAAAAAAATAGCAAGTAGTTTCAAGATGACTGAACTGCCTTAGTAAATCAACATGAGCTTTTATAAAACATGTTTGTGTATTACCTTACTTTCAAAGTGTAGTGAGGATAAGGAAAAACACAGTAAAGCTAGAATAATCTAATATTTCTCTGGATAAAACTATGAAATGCATTCTCATTGTACTTTAATAAACAGATTGTATGTAACTTCAGAATATTAAGAACAGGGCTGGAAAGCGTCATGCTGAAAATGTTACTTATGGAATAAATGCTGTCTTGAAAGACAAGAGGTAGATATCAAGTTTACACGGGATAGATATTTACTGAAAGCAGAAGGGTAGTTGTATTAGTCTTGAAGACATTTTACTTTAGGGTGAAGCATTAATGCTGACCATTTGCGGTATTAGTTCCTGCTTACTTTACTAGTTTTGTCTTCTGTAGCAAGCATTGTTCAGTATTTCTGCTGATTTAAAGTCTTCATTTCTCAATCCCTTGTGCAACACTTGGTTTGAAATGAAATGCTCTCAACAAGTTTGAACCTTCCCGAACTTTAGATAAACTGTTGGTATGCATATCCTAGAAAAGCAGAGATGTTTTTATAGACCTAGAATGCTTATTCTCTGATAGTGAAGCTGAAAATAAAAAAAAACAAATGATAAATAAATAATATTAGTAGGATATTTTGCTATTTTGACAAATATTTACACAAGAAATGTTTAAATAACTAATGTAGATTTTTTTTGTATACCCATAATAATTATACGATTAAATTTAGTCAGGTTATTATTAGCATGATTTGTTGTTTTCTGGCTATAAAATCATAAAAATGCATTTTCTAGATACATATTTCAAAACTAATATGCTATATGATTACCTGATGCACAGGGAAGATGATCTATTTTTGGCAAACTGAAATGAAATTCATTTGTTGCTATTATTAAATAAAGAGACCACTGAAATTGCGGTTTTCCAAACTTAGGAATAACTGAAACTACTAGTCTGTTGGCTTGTCAAAAACAAATACACAACATTTAAACCTACTTAAAAAAATTGTTGAGAGGATCATAGGATCATAAGAGAATGCTACACTAATAGCCATGGTTTCCAGGAATAATGGACTAATTTTACCTCCAGTTTGGCCTTGTTAGCCTTAATTAGCCCCAGCGTTGTTCATTTAGTTTGATCTTATGTTGCTGGGCATTGCACTTCCTATTCTTGGAAATGACTTTCTTCCTTTTGTTATACAATCTATTTTGGGATTCCACCAGGGCTGTTTGCTTTTGGAGTGTGTCCTGTGCTTATTTCTGGTAGATACTTCTTCCTCTCTGCAGCTGTATACATGATTGTATAGGGTGTTTGTGATTGACTCCACATATGTAGGACTTCTTCCTGGGTTTGGGGGAAGGCCTGTAATTTTGCCAGGCTGTCATATAAAAGTAGGAAGTTTGCTTTAGAATAATTCCTACATGTTCTAGAGTTAGCTGGTATCCCAGGCTTTAGTCTTATTTCAAAGGAGACTGCTTTATGCTCCCACTTGATGGGTAAGAATGTTACCAACAAGGGGTTATAATGTTCCACAATGTTGGTCAGAACTAGATCAAGGATACTGGTGCCCGTAGCTGGTGTACAAACCTACTGGTCCAGAGTATTCATGTTGACAAAGTCCAGGAATCTTTGAGCCACCAAGTTCGGGGTTGTGTACAATTCCCAGCTTATGGTGGGGTAGTTGAAGTCACCAATGATTATGGTGTTGTGAGGAATGAAGAGTGACTCCTTTTCATTTAAGTATGAGGTGTGTTTTTTAGTTCAAAGAGATGACCTTATAGCTCATAAAAATGTGGTACAGAATTTTGCTTATGGTGGGTTGTTCGTAGAGAAGCTCAAGTGCACCATATTGCTTGACCAGCCTTGAGGTGTGTATGTTTTTCAATTTAAATAAAGGCACTTACACTGAAGTTTATGGTTGTTTCAGTTAAAAAATATTGGGCTGATTACTTACCTTCTTCTTTATGTTCATGGGAAATAGTCCATTTAGTCTGGTATAAACCTTTGCATTTGTTTTACTCTAACAAGGATAGCATCACAATGGACTAGCTAAGAGTACTAAGATACACGCTGTTCCTAATGTACAGTATCTGTTGCACCACATGTTAACAGTATACTATGCCCCCATTACACCTGCAGCACACTACACAGGTACAAAAAATAGCAGTAAGTAATTGGTAAAGCTAAGCAGTCTATGTACAACACTAAGGCAAAGAAGACATCTTGCATGTACCTATGGATACACATTCACACATTTGTGTATACAAATACATGCATTTGTGTAAATGTGCACACGTGCACACCCATGCACACACACACACACATGCACACATGCATGCTTCAACATATATGCATGCACACTTACACACATGTGTGCATGAGGTCTATATCATATATTCGAAATTCCAAAATATCGAACACCATAAGCTCGAACTTGGAATTTCGAAATATGATAACATCGAACACTCAGAATAGTGAATTTTTTCCCTGGGAAAAAATTCACTGTTCCGAGAAACATACACACAACACAAGCACACCAAAATAAATAAACCATGCACATACACTTAACAAAACCCTACTTCGAACCCTACACTAAACCATACATACATTCCTATTTATCCACTAACTTTAACCCGCACCCTCACCCTAACGTCTGTAACTATTGCACACTTACCCTACAAAACTATACACAAACAAACTAATAAATACAAACACATACACTTAACAAAACCCTACTTCTAACCCTACACTAAACCGTACATACATTCCTGTCAATCCACTAACCTTAACCCGCACCCTAACCCTAAGGTCCGTAACTATTGCACACTTACCAATACGAAACTATGCACAAACAAATTAATTAAAACACACGCATACACTTAATAAAACCCTACTTCTAACCCTACACTAAACCATACATACATTCCTACCTATCCACTTACCTTAACCCACACCCTAACCCTAAGGTCCATAACTATTGCACCACAGTGGAGGAAATAGCGAAGCCCACCAAAATCTTGCCCTAGGTAAGAATTTGATGTTCCGGGGATTCGCTATTTTCATCCTTCGATGTAGTTGGTTCGATATTATAACATTCGAAGTTTTGCAACTTTGATGTTATAATATAGACCCCTGCGAATGCACACAGACACACACACACACACACACACACACACACACACACACACACACACACACACACACACACACACACACACACTTGCACATGCACACATGCAGACTTACATATGCACACACATCCACAGACATACACATAGACATACATGCACACACACACACGTGCACATACAAATATATGGAAGAAATAAATAGAATTAACTGTTTGTTTTTGGAGAGAGGATATCCACAGGATTTACTTAATAATATTCAAGTTGAAGTGTTAAAGGATAGAGGGATAAAATACATTCCATTATTGGGTAAACCCACCAAGTAAGGAAAGGAGGGTGATATGTCTAATAATACCTGGAATTTACGGAATTCTTTGGCCATCATATATTATGAGATTAGTCTATTAGTAAAAAAATATTAGAAACAACTGATCTATTTTAGAGTGGATGAAGAAATTTTTAAAGTTGCCAGTGAGCCACCCCAGTTTATTTTTAAAGTAGACCATAATATTAAAAGAGTTTCAGAAGGAGAAGAAGGTGAGACTTCTACTGGGATGACAAAATATGGGAGATATAACTTTTGTAAATATACTCTTGAGAAAGGAAGTATTATTTTAGACAATTATTGCTGCACAAAGGTTATTTTAGTGAGAGGTAACTGAAATGAAAGGACTAGTTTATATAGCAATTTGTAAGCAGTTTAAGTCATCTTATATGGGTAAAACAGAGAAAGTTGTGTCATAGGACATATGAACAATTATACAATATTAAAAAAGAGAATGTTAACAATGCCTTGTACAAACATTCATTGGTTTGTGGAGGTTTTACAAAATCTGAATTTGGAATTTTTGAGAAAGTTTGTTTTAACATTGGGGGTGGCAGTGGGAGAATAGAACTGAATAAAGAGAATTAATATGGCAGATTTAGTTAGATGCACAATACCACTGGGTTTGAATGAAGATATATCTATTCTCCCTGCCCTTAAGATGAGGGCTGCTAAATTGTAAAAAAAAAAATAAATAATAAGTTAAATGGAACATCTTTGCATATGATTCATCAGCTTGACTTTTAAGAATTTTTGATTAACATATCTTATAACATTGTTGAATTAGTTTTTAAATGGTGCTTAGTTTGTGTATGCAATTACATGTAATTGATATTTAATATTTGGGATTTTAGAAAAGTTTTATAGTAAATATGTTTTAACTTTTTAGTCTTTTAATTGATTGATCAATTCATTAATTGGCATTTGTTGTGTATTTGAATTAAAACCATGCTTTGGCTTTCATTCAATTGTTCTGATGAAGTCCCATGTTAAGGCGAAAGTGATCAACATTACCTGTTTAGAGACTGAATAAACCTTGTTAGTTTTATACTTGTCCAGCTTTGTTTACTTGAGATTTATTGACTATTGTTGAATTGTTCATTTAACTGGGTCACCAAGGACTACGTGGACCTTTTCTTTGGTTATTAGTTGTTTTAGAGACTGTGGTGGTGGTGCTGCGGTAGCGTTGTCACCTCACAGTATGACGTTGTCCTGTTCGATTCTCAGCTAAAGCGTCTTCTGTGCAGAGACATGCGTGAATGAGCATACCTTCGTTGAAGGTTGTGCGTCAGAGCTGGCAACTCGGTACATAAAAGTCTACTGCCAATCATTAGCGGACCGGAGTTCCGCTGTGGCGACCCCTAACCGGGAAAAGCTGAAAGATACAAGTTGGTTGCACTGTATACACACCAATGTAACACAGAAACCATATACTGTGCTTAAAGTAATTATCTCATGTTTATCCTTTTCCAGTCACTCTGTACTTATTCTGCCAGCATCATTTTCACTTTCCATGAGTAGAACCTTATTGCATTTTTTTGTTTTAAAAGGCTTTTGCAGTCTTGTTTTGTCATTCTACATTTTCTGCATTTTACATCCCATAAAGCTGTGCAACTGAGAACAACTTGTGTTCATTCATGGTATCAAGTTAGATATGTTTCTCAGCATAGACTCACCAATATATTGATTGGTTTCTTACTTCATCATATATATATATATATATATATATATATATATATATATATATATATATATATATATATATATATATATATATATATATACACATATATATATATATATACACACAGACACACCACACACACACACACACACACATATATATATATATATATATATATATATATATATATATATATATATATATATATATACATGCTGATTAGTAATATGATTAATTGAACATCCCCATCTCTGCTGCTATGTATTTCTTGAGTGGGGGTTAGCATTTGGGAGCTAAAACTGTTAGATTTCTGATTTTGTTCTCATTACTGAATAAGACTTAGTTCCCTGTTTCAGTACCTATTTCCCTTTGGCCTTTACCCACTCCCCCCAGCACCCTATATCTCATCTCCTCTTTCTCTTCCTACATGGGGAAATTAAGCAGCCTCAATGTCTGGGTTATCTGTTTCTTCCCTTGAATGCTTCAGTGAGTTCATCGTATTTTCTGTTCTGTTAGTTGCGTTAATCTGGCCAGTATTTGTGCCTGATAGTGACACAGTAATATTGATTTGGTATATCAATTTAAATTCCCATCCTGCTGCTGATAAACCCTACCATTCATATATACCAACCCCATAGTGATCTACCCCCCATCCTTCATATATACCAACCCCATACTGATGTACCCCCCACCCATTCATGTATACTAACCCCACAGTGACCTATCCCCCTACCATTCATGTATACGAAACCCATAGTGATGTACCTCTACCATTCATACATACCAACTCCATAGTGATCTACACCCTACCATTCATATATACCAACCCCATAGTGATCTACCCCCTACCATTCATGTATACCAACCCCAGAGTGATCTAACTCCCTACCATTCATATATACCAACCCCACAGTGACCTATCCCCCTGCCATTCATATATACCAACCCATAATGATCTACTCCTCCACCATTCATGTATACCAACCCCATTCTGATCTACCACCCTACCACTCATGTATATAAACCCCATAGTGTTCTGCCACCCTACCATTCATGTATACGAACCCCATAGTGATCTATCACCTACCATTCATGTATACCAACCCCATTGTGATCTACCACCCTACCATTCATGTATATGAACCCCATAGTGATCCTATCCCTACAATTCATATATACCAACCCCATAGTGATCTACCTCCTACTATTTATATATACCAACCCCATAGTGATCTACCACCTACCATTAATGTATACCAACCCCATTGTGATCTACCACCCTACCATTCATGTATATGAACCCCATAGTGATCCTATCCCTACAATTCATATATACCAACCCCATAGTGATCTCCCTCCTACTATTTATATATACCAACCCCATAGTGATCTACCACCTACCATTAATGTATACCAACCCCATTGTGATCTACCACCCTACCATTCATGTATATGAACCCCATAGTGATCCTATCCCTACAATTCATATATACCAACCCCATAGTGTTCTAAGCCTACCATTCATATATACTAACCCCATAGTGATCTAACCCTCTACCATTCATGTATACTAACCTCACAGTGATCTGCCCCCTAACCATTCATGTATAACAACCACATAGTGATCTAACCCCTATCATTTATATATACTAACCCCATAGTGATCTATCCCCTGGATTTGCAGCGTAAATCCCTTTTAACTCCTTGGTTCAAACTGGTACATAATTCCTGGTGCTATGTTGTCCTCCATACTTCTGTCTGTTTGTCTTTCAGTTTGTATACTCTCTTTCATTACTTCAGCATTCTTATTTTACTTAACTCTATGCTTTGGAGAAAGATCAAGTCACTCTGGACAACGCCTTGATCAACAGTAGACATATTGTAGTTTGCAGACTGCTTTAAAAACTGCCTTTCTAATAAATCTCTGAGACAGAATTTATCCATCTTTTCCATTACATAAGATTTGAAAGTTTTTACTCAGTTAACAATCTATTTTGTTAATGCCAACTACTTAATAATTGTACAAACTTTATAACAATTTTACCTGTTTTCTGTAACCACTAATATATCAGTGCATTTTGTGTATTCTTCTCCACCTCTACCAGTCATATCCAGATGAAGCAGCATGTCATTTTGATGGGGTTGGCATGATGGATAAAGTTTTTACCTCACAGATACAGGGTTTGATTTGAATGTCTGGTTATTGAATATGCTTATAACAGCCAGCAGACTGATAGACTAGTGTTTACCTACGAACCTCTACATGTTATACATCTTCATATCAACTTGTGAAGCACATCTTCTTACAAGACAGTCAAGATAAGTAAAGTCGAGAAAGCAAAAGAAGGGTTTTGCAATTGCACCTACTGGTAGGTGTCCAACAGGCATGTACCTAAGCCTAAGTAATTAGTGTGGCTAGTGAGATGTTTAGATTGAGGGGCTATAGTGAAGCTAGTATTCAACAGATATAGATAAGGTTATTAATGAACAACATAAAGTTGGTACTTATAAGTATGCAAGTAAGGGGTATAAGTTAGATGTTAGACATCAAGAGAAAAGATTAGTTTATTTTGTCTCTACATATAATGTTTTCAGTGATGTTTTAATAGATATTGTTAAACACTACTGGAATTTTTTGTTTAGATCAATGGACCTAAAAAATTTATTGTCTAGGTCTTTAGGCATCTCATTTCATAGAGGTAGGAATTTAAAAGATATTTTGGTACATAATAAATTTAAATATCCCACTGAGACATTACAATATAGGACCATGCAGAAACTAGGAAATTCACCCTGTGGTCATTGCAATGTATGCCATTATATTGTTCCAACTTTTAAGTATATAAATAGCCATGTATTTGAGGTTAAAAATACATATAGCTGTAATACTGAAGGTATTATTTATGCGTTGAAATGTCCGTGTAACCTTGTATATATAGGAGAAAGTAAAAGGAAGTTTAAAACTAGACTGCAGGAGCATGTCAGGAATATTATAAATAATAAAGAAGACAGCTCTGTTGCTAAACTTTTTATGCTGGTTCACAATTCTAATACAAATGGGTTACAAGCCACTATCTTAGACATATTATGAAGGGTGTATTTTCTGATGATTTGTATAAAAAGAAGTTGTTATATAAAGAAAGTATTTTTATTTTGAAATATGACACTTTATTTCCTCAGGGTTTGAATGTGGACTGTAACTGGAGGCTTCTTATCTGATGAGAAAGTAGTATTAAGTATTTTTTAATGTTTACTGATTAATTGGTTTAGGCTGCTTGTTTAATTGTTAGATGTATTAGGGTATATAAACTGTAAGTTATATGATGTTTTATAGTCCTTGAAGGCGGTTGCCGAAGTGCTAGAGGTGCAATAAACTGGTGTTTTAAGTGGATTCTTCATCTGTGGTCTTCAGTTTATCTTTTCTTTTTGGTTCGTGTAGTGTTTGGTCTGTTTTTATGGCGAATGAATCTTCGTTTGGGATCCCAACACACTGGAAGGTAGTCAAAAAACTATGGACGGTTTTGTAATGCATCAGAATGCTGCAGGTATGGCTGGTTCCAACGTTACCATTGCTTCTGCTTCAGTGGGTGTTTCCTCTACTTCACGTTTCTTTGAAAGGCTTGAACAAGAAAGAAATTATAGAGTGAATGATCCATTTGCCTCTGTGGGACAATTTGGCCCATCTTCCAGTCCTTCTGGTGAATCAAGTGCTTTAATGAGTAAGTTGGAACAGTTACTGCATAAAGAAACTGCTGTATACTTTAATCTGTTAAGCTTGCAAAGATATGTTGACTTAGATATTACACCTAGGGGACTAAGAGCCTTTAAAAGTCCCTCTACTCCTTTTGATATGTCTGATGAAAGGGATGTGCAATTTTCTAAGAAATGGTTACTCATCGTTGTACTTTAGAATGGATTTCCATTCTAGTAGAAAGAGATCATGTGAAACAAAATAAGCTTAAGGAAGACATTAAAGCTGCTTATAATGACTTATCTAAAAGACTTACATCTATGCAGTTTGACAAGTTTTTAGCAGATGTAAATATTGGTCTAGATAAATATGAAAAAGTACTTATTGATCGGAAATGCACAAAACTGAAAAGAGATCTAAAAGACTATCGAAGTAATCGTGCCTTTTTATAGCAAAAAACAACACATTTTCATCATAATAAAAGCTCTGGTCCCTTTAAGAAATCAACACAAAATACAGAGAACTGCAGCAAGTCAATAAATAACGACACGGTTGTAGAGAAAAAACACCTTTATGAAAAAAAGAAACCCGAAAGCTTTGCTGTTTGCTTTTTTTCATAAAGGTGTTTTTTTCTCTACAATCGTGTCGTTATCCCTTTAAGAAATCGCCAGCTCCTTCTAGGAGTGTATCTTTTGCTTCAAATGTTTCGGGCATTTCCTCTAATGGTGGAGGAGAAGGAAAGCATTTTCCAGCGTTACCAGCAGCTCATAATCCATCTAGATTAATCTCAGATTTTAGGAGATGGAACCAGCAGTTTCAAGAAGAGCAGAGAGAGAGCAAAGTGAGCGGAAGAGAGGAAGATTTCAGTCTGGGAACTTTAACAATTGAGAAGGACACAGTTTCAATGATAACAAGAGAAGCAAATGGTATTAGTGTGACTGTAAATAATGTTGCGCAAGATATTCTTGACAGTTCTGTGTCTTTTGTTTACAAAGATGTGGGTGAAACAATCCATGTAGCTGCTGCATCTGAGTGTAATAAAATTTCTATTGTTCATAACATTTCTGGTGCGTATTTATCTGTAGATAAGATGAATGTTTTGAATTATGGTCTTAAATATATACCCACAGTGCATGAATTAAAGTGTGATATTTTTATACAGTGTAGGAAGATACATTTAATATATTTTTTTGCCAATAACCAGTATAAAGAAGGTGATGGTAGTTGGTTAGAATCTGATAGTTTGGGGAACAGTTTTTATTCTTGTGTATCTGACCCTGAGGAATGCTTTGTGCAAGTGATTATAATGCCTATAGTTTGTTAAAAACTGATAAAATTATGAGCAAAAGTGATTTTATTCCTCCATACCAACATGAACATATAAAGTGTTTTTCTCAAATGTTGAATTTTGCTGTAGAAAATGCTTTTTGTGATTTTATGCAGTATAAGCATAAGTTGGTATATAACTTGAATAAAAAGGAATTGAAGGAACTACAGGCATTAGCGAATGATGAACATCTTATTATTAAACCATCTGATAAAGGTGAAGGAACTACAGGCATTAGCGAATAATGAACATCTTATTATTAAACCATCTGATAAAGGTGGTAAGATAGTGGTGATGAATGCTGCTCAATATTATAAAATGTGTATGACACATTTAGATACCAATACCTATGTTAAGAGTAATACAAATGAATATATTAAAGCTATGGATGACTTTGACACCCTTATATCTAAGGGAGTGAGGTTAAAATATTTTTCACAAAATGACGAATAAAAAGTTTAAATCTGATGACAGTGAGTTGGCTTTATTTTACTGTCTTCCAAAAATTCATAAAAGTGGGGTTGACCCACCTGGTAGGCCTATTGTATCTGCTCAAAAATATTTTTTATCTAATATTGGGAAATTTTTGCATGAATATTTATTCCCTTATGTAATAAAGTTACCTAGTTATATTAGGGATAGTTTTGATTTTTTGGAAAAATGATCTAAAATACAATAGAGTGCAGATATGTTTTTTATAAGTGTTGATGTTGTTAGTTTGTATACTAACATACAGTGTCAGTTTGGACTAGAAGCAGTAAAATATTTTTTGGGTGATAGTCCAGTAATGTATTATATTATTGAAATATTGGAATTTTGTTTGAATAATAATTTTTTTATGTTTAATGAACAATTATACAGACAAATCATGGGCACTGCCATGGGGGCATCTTTTGCCCCCATGTATGCCAACCTGATGATGGGTTTGTATGAATTAGAATGGTTATATCATATATATTGTTTTTAAATTATGTAGTTAGTTATTTTCGTTTTATAGATGATCTTGTTTTTATTTGTAAAGGTGGGATATCTTATGTTGGTCAGTTTATAGAAGTTATGCAACATAATAGATTTGGACTTTCCTTTGACAGCATATAGGTGGGTAAAGATATAACTTTTTTAGGCATACATCTAATTTTGGAGGACAGTAATATCTTACGTACGTCTGTGCATAGAAAATTCTCTGATAGTAATCAGTATTTGATGGGGACTAGCTGTCATCCAGTTCATACTTTGGTCTCCTTGCCCTATGGGGAATGTATGAGACTTAGACGGCTATGTAATACTGATATGGACTTCTTTAAAGAAATTAGTGTGACTAGTGAGATGTTTAGATTGAGGGGCAATAGTGAAGCTGGTAGGGTATATAAACTGTGTAAGTTATGTGATGTTTTATACTCCTTGAAGGCAGTTGCTGAAGTGCTAGATGTGCAATAAACTGGTATTTTAAATGGAGTCTTCATCTATGCTCTTCAGTATAACTAAGCCTGTTACAACTTTAATAAAAAGCATTATAGTCCCTTTTCCTATCTGGCTACCTGTAGATACACTAGCTATAGTAGCTAGGATACAGAGAAATACACGTACACACACACACACACACACACACACACACACACACACACACACACGCATGCACACGCACTATCTCACATGACGCATTACATTGAAAAACAAAAACAGCTGCTTAAAAGAGGACTAATGTAACTACAGTTGTCAAACTAAGGGACTATTCTGAAATTGCATTAGCTCAGTACTCAATCCCCCAACTCGAGTTTATGTTATTATTATATTTTATTTACAAACCTTATGCAATAGTGTTGTAGCTTTCTACACTGTCTTACTGCGTAACTGTGAAAAGTGCAAACTCCTAATGCATTTTTTGTCATTTTCTTGTGCAGTTTTGTCATTTTCCTGTGCATTTCTGTGATTTTCCTGTGCATTCATCCTCATTCACTGAAGATATTTTCTTTTGCGAATTTTTTCCCAGGTTATGACTGAAAAGGGTCTGTTGACCAGCTAACTTACCTGTTAAACAAATAAAAAATAAATAAATAAACAATTTGTTTTACTTCCATTTGGTTACTGGGAAGGTTCGACTGGGTCATGCAAGCCATCTTTTCAGCTGAAGCCTGGGGGAGAAAAGCACCAAAAACATATAGAGTGAGAGAAAAACTTACAAAAATATTTAATAGACATTTTATGGGTAAAAACAATATTTGAAGTGTAATGATTACTGATTCAACATAGACTAGCTGTCTAGGTGTATGTGACAAGTAGCAGTTATCAAAGAAAGAAAAAGTAGAAAAGGAGGGAGGGGTTGCAGTAAAGAAGGAAATACTTGGGCTAAACCAGTTATGGAAGAGTGTGAGTAGGAATACATGAATAGATAGAATAAAGGGTTAAATGTTGACAGAGATCCAAAATAGTTGTTGTTGTATCTTTCGGCTTTTCCCGGATAGGGGTAGCCACAGCAGATCTCTGGTCCGCTAATGATTGGCAGTAGATTTTTTACGTACCGAGTTGCCAGCCCTGATGCACAACCTTCAACGAAGGTACACCCATTCATGCATGTCTCCACATAGAAGACGCTTTAGCTGAGAATCGAACAGGACAATGTCTTACTGTGAGGCGACAATGCTACCGCAGCACCACCACCGCAGTTCAGAGATCCCACTCACTTTTACACTCAAATCTCAATTTTTACACATCTTAGCGATCCAAAATAGTAAGATGTGTAAAAATTGAGATTTGAGTGGCAAGAAGTAGCACTGTTTATCTGCATGACCAAAGCTACAGAAAAGAAGAGGCCAAGGGTTCAAATCAACACTTCTGAAAAGAAAAAAAGTCTAGAGTTACTGATGAGAGGAGAAACTGCAGATACAAAAGAAAAGTCACAGGGCAGTGAGGAGAGCAATTGGTTACCCAGGAGAGGAGGGTCAGGGCAAACCTCAGAGTTAAGTAAATTGAATGTGGTTCTGAAGACATTTCTTGAAACTGCTTTGAGTTTGAGGTCGTTTGACGGCAGATGGTATCTGGTTCCAGAATGTGGTACATGGTATGAGTACAAAGTAGAAAACGTTTACTGTAGCATAAATAAAAGGCAATTCACAGGCGGATATTCTTGACCTCAAAACATCTTCTAAGAGTGAGGACCACCCACCCACCCACTACTGCTACAACTACTGCATTGAATAAGAAATGATCCTGCCAGTGCAATGTTCAGTATGAAAAACAATAACATTTTAGGAATAGCAGCCTTTATAGCAGTCATTACAGAAGTGTCAGTATGCAAGGCTACTCTGTTTTTTCCTGTTCATCAGTGACACAACTAACTCTACTCCCTTCATCATAAGTACCCTCTATGTTGATGACCTTCTCATATATAAATTCGGCTGTACTGCTGCATGCAGAGGAAATCAACTGCTGGCTTATTTCACTTCTGTTTATAAATAGTTTAGAGCTAACAAACCTACCTTTAAACATTAACAAAATAGCGAGTTTCTTACTTGAAACAAATCAACTATTAAAAAAATCCTTAACAGAAATTTCATATCTTGTCACTAATAAAGCCAAGAGGTGCTCTCTTATAAATACCTGGAACTGATATTAGACCTTCTCTATATTTATTATGTTTTACTGTTACAGAAACTATCACAGACAAACATTAACACATAGTTAAAGGCCTGTTACTCTTTCTCAAGCTACTTAACCATTTAATCCAGAAAAGATCTAGCAATAAATTGAATGATTTCCAGACTAGAGTACACCCTCCCTGTTATAAAACTCTTTCTATAAGTCATGCCATACTTCTAAACATTATTAACAGCATCACTTTTAGAACTAACCACAAAAAGCAAAATCGTTTTGGTGAAGGACGTCAGTGTGGATGTCCTTGTCCCCAGAACAAATGCAAATTCTTTAATTCCTCCCTAGTAATTATCTAACATAATTAATCACCTCCTCCACTAGAGCCTAATAACTGATTTTCTAGACAGGCAGAAAATGTCCTGCCCTCCAGGCTCTGTAAGTGACCCTTTCCTCTATATAAAACACAGTCTCATTTAGAAGGCCGAACTGCACTCCAATGACCACAATTTCAGTATAACCCAAAAATTGTGAGAAAAGTCAAAGGAAAATGATGTTGTATCAGATATGCAAAGCATAAGTAAGTCAATTATTTACCAGCAATCTTATCCTCCTATATAGCACTAAAATGACTTAATATTATCATTTTAATTGTTACTCATCATCCAGTCTCATGTACAAGCAAAACAGAGTCATAGTTCAAGTTCTGCCAGCATTAATGCAAGAATAAGGACAAACTTCAAATAACCACCAGTTGTCAATTCCTCCCTGGTCAGATCTGACCACAAGCTAGTCACCATAAATATCCACATCCCACCCACACCCCTCCACAAAGGTAACCACAGTGAAAATCTTTTCCAAAGCTATCTTTGGGCTTCTAAAACTGAGATGGCTAACTACACGATGCCCATGCAAATGGAGAATAAATGCAGGACTGCTGAATCACACTCCAAAGCAATGTACGATCACTTACACAAATGCATGGAATGGGCCATTCACAACAGAACCAAGATGCTCTCCTCCAAGAAAAAGAAGCCAATCTGGTGGTCCCCTGCCATAAACAAACTCTACAATAGAAGGAATAATCTGTTGCAGAACAAGGCCTAAGTCCTAAGACTGGAAAAACTCCCTTGTTAGCCTCAACAAAAAGCTGAGATCCATCATCAAATCCTCTAAAGCTAGCTATGAACACAAAATTGCAGCAGATACTAAAGATAACCACACGGCCTTCTATAGTTATGTCAAAAATCTACAAGGCAATGCTCAGATCTGCTCTGAGCTACTACACAATGGTAACTCCTATACTAAGCCACAGACATTGCCAGTATACTGGCCAACAGATTCAGTGCCAACTTTACCCCCTCTCACCCCCTAAAGGGCCAATCACAATACCTGAGGAATGCCTAGTACCCAATATTACAGCTGCACGGTTAAAAATCGTACTGTCCAAGGCCAAGAATACAGCTTCCATGGGACCTGACAATATCCCTGGCTGTGTTCTACATAAACTGCAAAATGAACTGGCACCACACCTGTGTGCCCTGTTCAATCACAGTCTCACTTCAGGCTTTGTCCCCACCAAATGGTACACTGCCATAGTCATCCCACTCCACAAAGGGGGGTGTGACTATGGACCCTGGGTACTACTGCCCCATTAGCCTGATTAGTCTGGTATGTAAGGCTATGAAACGCATCATCATGGACCTAATTAATAAGGACATAGGGAATCTCCAGACTCTAGACCCCACGTAGTTTGGATTTGTTAAGGGTAGATCATGTCTGCTCAACCTGGTAGATTTCTTAGAGTCTGTCACCAGAGCTTTGGACGGAGGTAAGGTAGTTCACACAGCCTACCTTGATCTGGCCAAGGCCTTTGATACAATTCAAGAAACAACAAGGCACTGAAAATAGAAGGGTCACCATTCTTTAAAGAAACACCAAGGCAGTTTTAATAGTTCCACACCACGCAAGACTTTTAATATGAAACCACGCAGTATATGCAGCTCCAAAAGAAAACAAAATATTATTACTAATATATGGACACTGATTACACTTACCACACTTATACGTCCCTCTTTTTTTGTTAAATGATTTATTGTTACTATATGTTTCTAATAAATCCTAAAAAAGAAAGAATTATTAGATGAGTTAAGAAATAATAGAGACCTCAGGGTGATGAAACCAGATAAGGGGGGATGTATGGTCCTTATGAAATCACCTATGAAGCTAAAATGTTTAATATTTTACAGGATAAAACAAAATATAGTAGAATATCTATTAATGAGATAAATATTGCTTATAGGCATATCTACCTCTTGCTCTATGATTTGTTACTAGAGGGTTTGATAGATAAACAAATGTTTAAATTTTTACACAACAGTAAATCCAGGATACCTTCAATATTTAGGATCCCGAAGGTCCATAAAAATGTTATGGATCCACCATTGCGCCATATAGTTGCGGCAGAAGGTTCAGTGATATCACGCCTAGCCAGGTTTGTAGATGTAAAACTCAAAGAGCCTGTTGTGGTGGGCCCTGCCTTTCTAAACGATTCATTGGACCTTTTAAGGAACATTAAACAAAATTTATTTGATGGAAGGATTATATTTATAACTATCGATATAGTGGATTTATTTGGCTCAATACCCCATGAACAGGGTTTAGAGTGGTTTGAAGAGACCTTAAGGCTCCCAAGTCACTAATGGAAAATCAGGTTTATTTACTTACCTATTTGATGGAATTAATCTTGAAAAATAATTTTATTTATTTTCAGGGTGAGTTTTTTATTAAAAAAAATGGGGTAGCTATGGGAACCAGATGTGCCCCATTCTATGCAAATTTAGTCCTGGCAACATGGGAGAGGAAATATATTACAAATGGTCCATATTGTGAATGTTGGGTAGTATACAAATGTTTTTTGGATGATATATGTATATTTTGGGATGATACCATAGACAAAATTCAATAAATTTCAATACATTACTGAATCTACTGATTTTTTGAGATTTACATATGAGATTAAATATAACGAGATGAATTTATCTAATGAATATAGTCTTCATTTTTATTACTATATTTCCTTTTTTTGTTTATTTTGACTTAGTTATACATTTTTTAAATGGTGTTTTTGTTTTTGCTTGGAGCTTTTCTCCCCGGGCCTCTACTGAAAATGGACATATATCCAGCTAGACTAGCCCGGTCAACAAATGTAAAATAAAATAAAATAAAATAAATAAATAATTATTTGGATGTAAATATATATAAAGATTCAGGTAGGTTTGGTTTGAAGGTTATATTCATATTCTTTTCTCCACTATAGCAGTGCCCATCCCTTCCATCAAAAAATTAGTATTGTTAAGGGACAATTTGTAATTTCCAGAATGACGTCCGGTGAAAAGGAGTTTATGGATGAATGTGAACAACTACTAAATATGTTTTTGGAAAGGGGTTATCCACATTAATTGGTAAATGTTGTTAAGGATGAAATTATAGAAGGACGGAAAGATAGATTCACCCCAATATTAGGTATGGGCTATGAAGTTTCAGGTATAACTGAAAATATTCCATTACCTTTGAATAACCCATTAGATGTGAACCTAGATTATGATGGTGCCTTTGTGTCAGATTTTTCTGCAGACTCAGGTGTTATTAAACAGGTTCTAGAGAGAGAATGGACAAAATTTGCCAGTTTATGGGATTTAAGTTTATACTTCAAGAGACTTTTGAAATGTATATTTAGGAAAGGAAGAAATATTAAGGATTTATTAGAAACATATAGTAACAATAAACCATTTAACAAATAAAGAGGGATGTATAAGTATAGTATGTGTAACCAGTGTCCATATATTAGTAATAATATTTTGTTTCCTTTTGGAACTGCATATACTGTGTGGTTTTATATTAAAAGTCTTGTGTGGTGTGGAGCTGTTAAAACTGTCTTGGTGTTTCTTTGAAGAACGGCAACGCTTCTGTTTTCAGTGCCTTGTTGTTCTTGGTCTATTTTGCACTGAATACTTCACATTGTTAGTTAGACTTTGATACAATTCAACACTCAGGAATCATAGATAAACTCACTAAACTAGACATCAACCCCTATATCACAAGCTGGGTTGCAAACTGGCATACTGATAGAACCCACACTGTGAAAGTAGCGGGCTCTAAATCAAACTACTGTCCAGTCATGAGTGCAGTCCCACAGGGATAGGTCCTGGGTCCTCTCCTGTTTGGCATCTACTTTTCTGACATCCAGGCCAAATCCAAGGGACTCTGGCTGACCAAGTTCGCAGATGATTGCAAACTGGGAGCCATTATTAGCTCTCCAAGTGATGTCAACATTCTACAGAAAGGCCTCGCGGAGACCAATAACTAGTGTCAAAACAGGGCCTTAAGGTCAATGCCGAAAAATGCATCATCATTAACTTTGGGAAGAACACGGTACCCATAAACTACCATATCAATGGTAGTCCACTGAACACCAAAGGTGTTATAAGAGATCTGGGAACACAGGTTGACAGCAACCTCTGTTTTGACCACCACATTGCCACTGTGGTCAGAAAGTCCTTCTATGTGGCTCATCTCATTGCAAAGGGTTTTGCATCCAGGAAGCAAGAGGTCATTGTCTCTCTCTCTAATCTTCCCTCATTATACCAATTATTGAGTACGATGCCCCATTTAGCATGTACCTCACTAGACATATGGAACAGCTAAAAAGACCACAAAAATACCTCACTAAAAGGATCTTAGGCCTTAAACACTTGCACTATGCGTAAAGACTTAAAAAATTCCATCTTTTCTCTGCATCATATCGCCTACTTAGAGGTAATCTCTGCTTGACCTACAAAGCCATGTCAGACCCAGCACTGTTAGATATGTTACATCTAAAGAAATCCCAATCCCTCCATGCCACACACTCCAGAGACCTCAACCTCATTACCACAATCAACAGAACTTGCTGGAGGGACAGGTTCCTAACCCAGAGACTGCCTATACTCAGGAATAGACTTCTCTTACACATCAAGCAGAGCACTTCACTGGCCCTCTTCAAGAGAAATATTGACGAGCGGATGAGAAATAGAAAATTCATCCTGGGGATCATTTCAGTGGCCCTGATGGACAGAGGCACTGGGAAATAACATCAGGCGGCATGTTGCCAGGGAATCTTTTGGGCTAGGCTTGTAGAGGCTCCAGGGCCATTACCCTAGCACACTCCTATGAACCTACGAACACAATAAAGCCTAAAAAAAATGGAAGGCTTAAACCTTGCCACTGAATCCCAATCACACATCTCACTTAGATAACAATGCATGCTGATTTTGGAAAATAATTAGAGATATAGCCTACCCAGACACTACCAGCAGCATAAAGCATCTACATAGGCTCATAGGTTCATAGGTGTTTACTAGGCTAATGACCACAAGGGCTTTTTTAAGCCTAGCCATGCATCCCAAATATCTGACAAGTTCTGATACCCTTCATAAGTGTAAGCAGGAGTTTGTGAGATGAACCATTTACAGGTTACCTGTGTCCATTAGATATATAGGTGGCAAACCAGGGATGAATTTCTGGTTTCCCATCCAACTGTCCAAGTTGCACTTGAATTGAGTTAGGGAGGAACTCTGCTTCATGTGGATAGGGAGCAAGTTCCATAGACATGATTTTCTCTGGGATACATACCTATCTCTCCAGCAGGACCTATTTATATCACAGGCAAGGTTTAAGTCTTTAGAATGGGTAATTCTGGTGCTGTTTGTTTTGTGGATATGCAAGAAGTCCATCAGAGTGGAGTCTGACAATGCCCTGTATGCCAGGCATAGATCTCCCCTCAAAGCCTGTAGGAGACAGAATACAGGGATAGGGCCTTGAGGTGGTCTGCAAAGGGCATTTTATTTATGACCTGTATTCTTTTAGTGAGGAACCTGTGTGGAGTTCCAGTTGTTGGATATGCCTGGTTAGGTACATACCCAAGGGGGCATTGTACTCAATGATAGGTCTGATGAATGCCAAATAAAGTGGAACAATTACTTCCTTGGACTTAGATGCCATACCTTTGTTTATAAGTTGTGCAATATAGAATGGTTTCCTCACCACTGTAGACACATGATGGTCAAAGGCTAGATTACTATCTATGTGTGTCCCTAAGTCCCTGACTACTGGGTCAATTCTAAGGGGTGTGTTTTCAATATGATAGGTACCAAGAATGGATGACTTCCCAAAGGAAACTATTATGCATTTCTTGGCATTTAGTTTTAGTCCATGGCTCTGACAGCAGTTGTTTGTCTCTGTCAGCCCCTCCTGGAGAACATTTGTGTCAGTGTGAGATTCAATGACAGCTCCTAATTTGCAATCATCTGCAAATTTAGTCAGCCAGAAACCACTGACATTGGCTTTGACTTCTGAGAAGTAAATGCCAAAAAGGAACAGTCCAAGGACTGATCCCTGAGGGACTCCAGTTGTGATTGGCCTCTTTGTAGAGGTGGAATCCCTAATTTTAACTTCCTGGGTCCTGCCTGTGAGCCAGTTGGCTATCCACTGGATGACATATGGGTTTGTACCTAACCTCTTGAGTTTGTCAACAATGCCAGAGTGGGATATTGTGTCATATGTCTTGGCCAGGTCAAGATAGGCAGTGTGAACAATTTTTCCCTCATCCTTTGCTTTGGTGACCTTCTCAAAGAAATCTACCAAGCTGAGTAGGCATGATCTGCCCTTGACAAAGCCAAATTGGGTTGGGTCCAGTGTCTGTTGGTTTACTATATCGCTATTGATTATCTCCATGATAATTATTTCCATGGCCTTACATATAAGACTAGTGAGACTGATGGGTCTGTAGTTTCCAGGGTCTGTAGATGGCCCTCTTTTGTGCAGAGGGATGACAGTTGCCTTTCTCCATTCATGAGGCAAAAAACCTGTCAGGACATTGCAGTTAAATAGTAATTCCAGAGGCCCTGATAGGTCATGTTTCATGCTATCTAGGAAGTATCCTGGAATATGGTCTGGCCTCATTGATGCAGTGTTCTTGGTCTTAAAGAGAGCATTAAGGACTGGATTCCTAGTGATAGTAGGAGGAGTTATATTTGATGATATTACCTGAGAGAAGGTTTAGGGGGAGAGAGGGGTAAATTTGGAGCTGAATTTATCAGCCAGGAAGTTTGCTATATCTTCTGGCTCAGTATAGGTGGCTCCATTTACAATGAGCTCTGCACACTATTGTGTATTGCCTTTGAGGTTGCGGACATAGCTAAAGAATGCTTTGTGGTTGTCCTTGGCCTGGGATGCCAAACTTACCTCAAATTTGGCTTTGGTAGACTTTATTTGTCCTCTGATTTTGTTTGTTTAGTTTGATGTGAGTGCTTTTATTCTGCTTGGTGCTGCACCTCCTAATTTCTGCCATGATTTTCTTCCTCTTGTTATACATCTGACTGATTTTGTGATTCCACCAGGGTGGCTTGTTTTTTGAGTTAGTTCTGTACTTCTTCCTGGTGGGTGCAGCTGCCTCTATGCAGCTATTAACATGCTTGTATAGGGTTTCTGTGAACAGTTCTGCATAGGCAGCAGTGTTCTCAGGGTTTATGGGGGTTTGAAATTTTGCCAAGTTCTTACTTAATAGCAGGAGGTTAGCCTTAGAATAGTTCCTGAATATTTCCGGTTTACCTGGGGGGTCCAGGTTTTATTTTTACTTCAAAGGAGACCATTTTGTGGTCTTACCTTACCAGGGGAGGCATTACAGTAGGGGGGTGTACAGCACTCTCCCATATTAGTAAGGACCAGATCCATTATGGTTGCACCACTGACTGGTGAATTGACTATCTGGTCCAGGGAGTTTGTGTTTACAAAATCCAGGAATGTCTGTGCATGTAAGTTTGGTGTGGTATAGGATTCCCAGTTAACAGTGGGGTAATTAAAATCACTCATGAATATGGTATTGGATTGGATGGTTAATGTTTCTAATACATTTAAATGCATGGCATAGGTTTTCTGGGTCATAGAGGGGGACCTATGGCTTGCAAGGAAGTGGTATTGGATTTTGCTTACGGTGATTTAAACATGGAGCAGCTTAAGTGCATTGTCCTGTTTGACCAGCCTTGAAGTATATTTAGCTTTGATGTAAATAGAGACACCTCCACCTTTAGTCCCTGCCTGTGAAGTAGCTGGCCTAAATGTGTGGAAGGCATTATAACCTAGCACTGTTGGTGTGCTCTCCATGACTTTAAACCAATTCCAGTGACTGCACAGATGTCAGCATTCTCTAGAGTAAAGAGAGCTTCTAGGGAGTGGAGTTTTTTTGTTTAGACTCCTAGCATTGATGATGTAATACCTTTAGATTTTTCTTGGTTTTAATTTTCTATGTCGGAAGTACTTACAGTTTGGCATTGCCTAAAAAGGCACTATGGGGGAAGACAATGTTTTAGCTAATATTTGAAAGCCAAGAGGGGAGAGGTGCAGACCATCACTGGCAAAGCAGCATGGTCTGTTGACCATCTCCTTCATTGCTGATAAATATTGCATCCCCTTGAATGACACCAGAAACTAAGCCAATTATTAAAGTCAATCATCTTTTGTTCATACTGTGGCATCATCCTTGCAGAAGGTAAAATGCTGCTCAATGCTAGGCTCATACCAGCATGAGACACATATTCCAAGAGCTCCATGATCCCTCTCTTCATATAGTCTAGGGAGATATATCTCAGGTCATTTACTCCCTCATGGACTATGGCTGAGTCATGTTGGTAATTGTGGTCCAGTGACTTGAGTGCCTTTATAATGTGGCAGATCCTGGTCCCTAATAAGCAACTGACTGTGACTTTCTCCTTACTCAGTCTGGTGAGAGGTACATCAGTGTGCCTCATGATGGAGTCTCCAATGAGCAATATGTTGGATTGTGTGGTGACTTGCCTTATGGGCTTAGAGGTTGAGGCTCCATGAGATGTAGCATTATGTGTTGATGTGGGTGTTGTTTTGAAACAGTGCATTTGGGGCTGCTGGGGGTATTTGTTATGTGTTATTCTTCTAGGAGGTCTTTGTGGTGTAGGAAGGTTACAATTAAGTGTCTCAGCATATGTAGGTTGATATGTCTGCTTTAAATTGTGCATGATAGGTGTAGCATGTGTACTACTGACAATCTTATTGACATTAGGAGCACTTTTATGTGAGAGCTTTGTCTCCAGTGACATTGTGTAAATACATCCCTCACATAGCATATCAGTTTGTTTGAAAATTAACTGGTTGTCAGTAAACATGAGGCAATTTCTATATTGCCTGAGGATGCTTATATCCGCCAACTTGGTAACAAAGATAGTGGGAAAGTTCATATCCATAGCAACAGACCCTTTTTTATTGATTAGACAGTTGGAGTGAGAATATCAACCATTGTCAGTAGTATCTGGTTTGCAACTATGGGGACAGTGCCTGTCATTGCAAACTAGTTGTCCTGTGTGCAACTAGGTATTGGAGAAATTTTAATTGTATTTTTACACGAAAAATGTCACTCAAGGTGTCTGAGTCTGTAAAGAGCACTGCCAAACACTTGAGGGGAAACTAATATGCAGATCCTGAAAATTTAAGGATGAAGTATTTAGGCCGATATTCTGAAGTTAGAGACAAATGAAGCAGTACTTAGAAAATAAAGAATTAGCTTGTCAAGAGTGATGAAAAGGGGGAAGTAGCATGAATGGCTACTGCCTGGCTACTACTAATGCTGTTCTCTCCACAGCTTCACTCTGTTGGGATACAATGCTCGTTTGCTTCTTCCCTCACCAGAAGCAAAATGTTAGCACCAACCCCAAGATGAGAAGCAGGCCACACCCTGTTTGCTGATCCACAGTGTTGCCCCAGATGATGCAAGGGTCTTGTAGTATTTCTTTAGTAGATGCCTTGAATAGCAACCAGACCAATCAGGAACGTTAAGCACAGACACTCGCTCTCTAACCAGAAAGAGTCAAGAATCAATGCACTCTGCTCCTTCACTCACCAGAAACAGAATATAAGCACAGATTACAAGCTGTCACCTATAAAGCAGTTTTTAGGCTTTCTGTTGATCAGCAGTCTCCAGGAAATAATGTCACTGTGCTCCTTCTCTCACCAGGAGAAAACAGAAGCACTAATTCTAAGATAACTACTGAGAGGCAGAATGTGGCTCTCCAATAACTGGTGGTCTTACAATAGATTTTTAAAAATAAGATGAAAAATATGGTTCATCCTAAACACTGCAGTGTACATTAAGTAGTTAGTTATTAAAGTGGGTAACTTACGTTTTAGCTGTCTAAGTGGAGAGCCACTATTTTTAAAAGAGCAAGATAGATTGAAAGTGGATGGCACTTGTATTCTGGTACTATGGAATACAGTGGGATGGCCAATAAATTTAAATAGTTGAAGGGGAATGATTTCACAAAATGATAGTTTATGTACTCCTCACTCCTCCATAACTACAATGGCTTTACTAGTAATAAGGATATTGCCTCATCCCAACCTGCTACAATCACCTTTTCCATGACTATTAATCTTCACCCTTATTCCAACAATCACAGCCTGCATAATAATCATGATTTTGAAGGTCTTCTGAACCCCTCTGTACTATTTTTAGTCTATCTCCTATGTGAATGTGAAAGAGCTTTCAAAAATATAGAAGAAAACTTATCCAAACGCAACTGGCTCTACTTTCCTATTTATGACAGCACAAACGATATACAATATTTCAGACTTATCTTAAATCTGGTCCAAATTGTAGGCATAGCTCCACACCAATTGAAGCATGTCACGACAATCCCCATATAAAAAATGTCCTCTGTTAATCCACAATACAGATGTCTGACCCATTTAAATACTGTATTTGCTTACAAAGATCTTTGTAATTATAAGAAATATAATCAACACCCACTGAAAAGTCTGTTATGCTATATCAAACCACCTATACAAAAAATTTCAGAAAAGCTATAGCAATGAATGTGGTAATTCACAGATTAGAATATGCTGTCTTAGTTGTAGCACTTAACTTACACTTAAAGCAACCATAAATGGCATATCATGGTTCATAAATCTTTCTCCCAGGTATGCGCATCACTTTTTCAACTTAAATAAGCAAGGACTGCCATTCACAACATGTGACTCCCAGATTATCTGCACTGTCACAGGCAAAGTTATTTATAACACGTTTGCCCTTTCTTTGTACAATAAGTTGCAAGTCACAGCCATCACCATATTCACTACGAGATAATTTAGGTAATATCCTTACTGTCCAAAAATCTCAATTTGGAAAAGAAAGACAGAAAAATGTTTCAGTAAATTAGTCACAGAAAAGTGGAATCATCTTCAGAAGAACTCAGAAAAGAAACGCCCACTATTCAGGTAAAAAATTCATCACACGCATTAGGAAAGCATATAATTTACACACATTAAAATAAGGGTTGACTTAGCCATCTCACTTGCAGACTTCCCTCAACAGCATCCAGCTTTGTACTTATCTAGTTGTTGATTATCTGTTTATGTATGTTCTCAGCAGATCTACTAAACTTCCCTCCTCTTTATATTCAGAGAATTTTCCAGCTGACTAATTAGGTGGAGCATCTGAATTGATAGCTGATCTATTGAAGAACCTTATACACCCCCTATAAGGGAAAAGTCATCCATAATCATTCTTCATAAGGTAGAATTGTCAAACAATACATTTATAGCCATCTTTCTCCTCAAAAGTTCTTGAAAAATGTTTACTAATAAATCCCTGCGTACCTACAAAAACATAACATAACTATCTCCAATATAACATGGAGGATTGCTGAGGTCGCAGCATACAAACTGATTTATACAAATTTCTAGACACAATTAATAAAAAAATTTAAGGTAATGCTGTGGTGTTTCTGTTTCTAAATCTTTCCAAAGCCATTGTAATTGTATCCTACTAACTGCTTTTAAGCAGGGATGGTAATAAACTGTAGATTTAAGTAATCAAAATGTACAAGGGTTTAGAAACTACTTTGCTGACCATAATCAAAGCATTTGCTTGCTAGAAACTTATTACAGTTATCAGTCCAGAATTTAGTGTTCTATCCCAGTCAGTAGTAGGACCGCTACTGTTGAAAATATTTGTCAACGTTATGCATAACATAGCAACAAATTCAACACTTACTCAATATGCAGATGATTCAACACTATGTACAGCAAATAGTGTCAGAACATTTCAGACTAAAATGAATTCCTTTCTTGCTGCAGCAAAATGGCTTCAACAATTTCAGCAACACCTAAACACACACACACACACACACACACACACACACACACACACACACACACACACACACACACACACACACACACACGCGCGCATGCACACACACACGCACACATTATTTAATTTGCAAATAATGCAACAACTGAACAAGTAGCCTCTTCCAAATTTAGTGGACTTGTTATATACCAAAAACTGAAATTAGATCACTATATAAGTTATGGGCCAGATTCAGAAAGGGCCACTGCCAGTAGAAAGCCAAGACCTACAAGTTTGTAAAACAACAAATTGCAGCACAGGAAACATATGGAGAAGGGTAACACTAGACACCAGATATAACCTAAATATTAAAGTCACTTAAAAAAGTTAAAAGAACAACAGGAAAAAGACTTCAAACCCTGTAGTCTCAGTTCAGAGACTTTAGTTCTCTGCACTGACAGTAAACACCAGAGAGATTGTTCCAGTTACCCTAAGTCATCAGGAAAAATGTAAGTGAAAAACCTTCAGCACCTTAAGAAGGTAGGGCTTTAATCCCCAACACCAGCTGAAAACTTCATGATGGATTTGCTCTTGTATCCTGATGTACTTTCTGACAATAAGAATTATGAATTTATAACGTCTGGCATTACTGGCAGACTGTAACTGTGTGTGAGTTACAAGGGACGGGGCAGGCATAAGTGGCAAAATCAGAAGGATTATGTAAAATCACGGACAGCTGAGATGGATGGGGTGTCTGTGTGTGTGTGTGTGGGGAGGGGGGGGCTGAAATACCAATAACCTTTCTGAAGACTTCCTGACAAAGCCAGGGGGAACACAAAATTATACCAGACAGAAATTTTAAATGCTACTTAGACTCCCATAAAAGGTTAATGCAGCTGCAGGTCTTGCATTATGAAGCATTTTCTGAACATTAATTAGAGTAAAACATTAATATTTGGCATTACTAACTTACTGCAATCCTCTCTGATTTAGGAGAGGCAGGGGAACAAAAAGAGGTATGGACATGTTCTGTAAACATAGGAACAGATAGGAGGCAGAGGTGTGTGTTTGTGTGTGTGTGGTTTTGAATGCATTTGAAATATTACAGGGTTGGTAAATGCGATTAGTTTTATTTCATTTATTTTTCTCATTTTCAGCTGCGCCCCACATGTTTTTTTTGATCAAGTCTCATTAATTCAGACCCAAAAAGACCACACTTGTCTTTTTCTCTTTTTTTACCAGGTTCCATATGCTTTCACATTGGTAGCAACCCTTTTAGACTGGCCCATGTCCATACCTCTCAACCGGTGGTGGTCTCCTTATGGCCAGATCCCTTGTTACAGATCCTTGGGGGCAAAAGACGGAGTTCCCTAGTACCTTTATGATTATGTTTATGGAACATGAGATAATTCTGCTAGTGTTTCCCCTTGTCCCAGTGAAGCTACTGTCGGTGTTGCCCCCCCCCCCCACAGGCTTTGCCGGATTTTCATGTGTCTAGTTTTAATTGCATTTTTAATAGTATTTTTATTTTTTTTTATTCTGACCACTCTCATATGTAGATGTGCTTTATGGCAGACTCCTTCATGATGCACTGGTCCTGGCACAGAGTGCCACGTGGCTCCTCATCTCGAGTCAGCTCCACCAGTGGCCAACTGGTAAATGTCAGTAAAAATAAATGTCTTAGCCACCAATTTTCATCTTGTTCAATGCATTCGTAGGTAAAACATTCCACCATTCAGGCACGGTAAAGACAGATTTTTTTTAATGACCATCCCTAGGCCAACTGTCACCCAACCACCGCTTCTGATGGGTTTCCTGCCATGCATCAAACTCTTCCCCACTTACTGCTGCCAGAAACAGAAAACCAATCCTTGACCACCCCTCCTCTAACACACCCCCACCTGTCCGCTCACCAATCACACCCATACACCCCACATCACACGTCACGACACACTCCACAACCAAGAATTAAAAATCTAACACACCCTCGCATCTCGCACCCAATCATAAGAGATGTCCTCAAAATTGCACCAATGGCCTTGATATTACGTTAACTCCTCTAGCCGCCTTACTATACCCTATTTTCCCTTACACCAACTTGTCCTATCATGGCCATTTATTCTCACTATTGATCAATCATACCTGATCCTTCACAGTACGGCTGATTGGCTAAATTCACACACATCAGCCCAATCACATTCAATGCCAGTCCCCACCCTCTATTCCATTTCACTACCCAATGCTTGCACTACAATGTATTCTCCCAACCAATGAAATAATTTCTTTGTGTTAATTCTATTCTTTACTTTCAAAAGGTGTACAAAGATAAAGATAAATAAGGGAATAACTATAGCAAATTGTTTTACATTTTGGAATGTTAACCCAGCGCTTACCTACCGCTCTGTAATTTTCAAGGAATAAAAATTTACATTTTAAAGTGAATGACCAACAATTTTTCTTTTTTAATTAATCTTACTAAAGGCAAGCCTATAGTTAATTTTGAATGTGTTATTTAACAAGTATTTAAAAATCTTGATATAATGAAGGATAGAATTTCTTGCTCACCATTGATACAGATTCCAGGATATGCTCTACTTTCGCTTACATACAGCAAGCTATTCAATTCTGGTTTAGAAATCTTGGTGCTCTTACTTGCAACATTAATCACCCTAGGAATGATCAATTCTGGGGCTCGGTATCTAGTATAAAAATTTTGGGAGAAATAATCCACTTTCGTTAGGGAATATTACTTATAGGTGGGGACTGGAATCTGATTTGTAACAATGACAATATACTGGGGGGCTAGCAGGGAAACTATATCAAAACAGGGTAGATTTCTGAATGAATTCATAGAAATATTTGTTAGGAAAAATCTGAATTCAGTAATACAAACTTAGAGAAAATGTACATATTACCTCTGATGGTACAATAACTGAGCTAGACTTGAGAGAAATTATATTCCACCAGGACATGTGCATTTAATTGAAAACTTTGATACATGTCCAATAACTATTTCCGATCGTGCGCCAATAACTATTAAGATAAAAACGCAGGTAATGAAGTAAAGACTGGACCCTTGCATTTCCCAACACACCTGTTAAAAAGAGTGGAATTTTAGGAATGTGTGGTGGAATTTATCCATGAGTTACTAGGAAAGAAAGTACTGCAGAAGTTATAACTAGTGAATGAGATAAAATGAAGGCTGAATTTACAAATAGGGTAGAAAATAAAAGAAAAAGAGATCTGGTTAAGAAGTAATAAGACAATTTAGAGGCATTGATAAAAGTTAATATAATACAAAATAAGGGGATCTCATAGAACAAGAAGAGGCCCAACTGCAGAGTGCTAAAGAGAAAATAAAGGGGTATCTGGATAATTTGCATGAGTTTAGAAAGAGTGCTGTAAGCAACTGCTTTTTTATAATAACTCCAGAGCTCAAAAACATTTGGCACAATGACTTGCGCAACAGAAAGTAGAAAGGGTTGTAGTCAAGCTTAGGCAGCCTATAACAAAACCAATAACTAGACATACTGTGCAGGTGTCAGAGGTATTTCAGACATTTTATGAAAATCTGTAAAAAGCAGAGAAGTGGGGAAATGAAGAAAAAACACAAATGGAAACATTTATGGAAGATTTAAATATGCCAAGGTTAGAGGCAGATAAGGCTCTACCAGGTAAGATAGGAGAAGATGAAATTAAAACGGTGATGTATAACCAATCGACAGGAAAGTGTCTCGGAAGAGATGGTGTTCTGGTGGAAACTTGGAAGCTAGGAGGGAAGAAAGTGATAACAATCTGGAAGGTTTTGTTTAACTGTATTTTAAAAGGGGGCGAGGCACCAACATCCTGGAAAAATGCTGTGGTGGCTGTAACATCTAGAGATGGTAAAGACCCATCTGATCCAGCTTGACATACACCCATTTCAATTTTAAACCGTGATCATAAAGTGTTTCTGTCAATACTGACTAAAAGAATGACAAAGGTGATGCCAACATGAATAGATATGGACCGGTCTGGTTTTCTGGCGAGGAGACAACCATTTGGTAAGATTAATAGAATAATGATGATGCAGAGGGAAGCAGGATATAAGAAAATACCGCTGTTATTAGCGGGTTCAAGAAAATACCGCTGTTATTAGCGGGTACAACAAAATACTGCTGTTATTAGCGGGTATAACAAAATACCACTATTATTAGCGGGTACAAAAAATACCACAGTTAGTAGCGGGTTCAACAAAATACCGCTAATAGCGGGTACAACAAAATACGCTGTCATTAGTGGGTATAACAAAATGCCGCTGTTATTAATGGGTCTTTATACAGAGAAAGCAATCAACAGAGGAAGCTGGGATTTTATGAGTAGGAGAATGGAAGCATTTGCATTTCCTAATACAATAATAACATTAATTAGAAGACTATATGAAGGATCAGAGGGAAAAATCAAGTGGGAGGGTTTCTCTCAGATAAGTTCTGTATAAACAGAGGAATCAGACAGGGGTGTCCATTTTCCCTTTGTCATCTGTGTTCTATTTAGAACCAATGGCAAAGAAAATAAAGGACTCACAAATTTAAGGATATAACTGGTATGGTGTTCAAGAAAAGTTGTCTTTATTTGCAGATGATATTATTCTGCACCTGACAGAACCAGAAAAGGACATCTCAGAGTTGTAGAATATTCTGAGATAGTTCTGTTTTTTCCATGATATAAAATTAAGACCAAACAAAGGCTGTAGCTATAAACTATGTACCCACACATGAATTGTTTTAGCAATACCTATATTTATGGGGATATGATAAAATAGAGTAGTTAGGAGCATGGATTAAAAAGGATACAGTTTTTGCACCTAAGGATATGTGGGAAGAGACTAAATAAAAGATAATATAAAAACTGAGAAACTGGAAGCTCTGTTTTATGGATATGGATAACAAGACACAAGCAGTAAAAAATATCTGAAGTCCTTTTAGTTTTATATGTATGTCAGGCAAATTTTAGCAACTAGAGGAGAAGCTGTGGATAGCAATTAATAAACTAAACTTAAGGATTTTATTTGGTAGCGAAAGAGGGCAAGAGCCAAATGAGATTAGTTGATCCTCCCAATAGAAGAGGAGGTTTAGGATTATCTGCTTTGAAGAGATATTTTACAGCTACTCTGTTAAGGCTGTTTTGCATAACATGTAACAAGCTACACTTCAAAGTGGAAAGGGATAACGCTGAAGTGGCTGGGGGGTAATTTAAGAAATAAAGAAAGAATGGGATTTTGTATGCAAATCCTTAAGGAGAATAATAACAGTCAAACAGAATATTAACAAAATAATGTTCAAGTGGGAAAATAAAACATATGATCCAAATATCCGATCATATCAGCATTGAGCTTTACCTGCTCACATGAAGAACAAATGTTAGGAGAAAAATAGTTTAATAGCATTAATTGTTTTACAGCTTAGGAAGCTGTAATATAGTAATTGCTGCCAGACAAAGAGTGGTCTCCCATGATGTTTCCAGAAAGTGGTGCTTAACAAGCATATTTTTTCACTAATTTTAGAGTGAAATTGTGCTGCTCCATGCACCACATAATCATCCTATCTAGCTGGATTTGTAATATTTATCATATCTGGATAATTTACATCTCTTTGATATAAGCTATAGTTGGAATAGTTAGAAACCTAACCATTATTTACACTTGTAATTTTAGTATTAACTATAACCCAGTTTCTCTTAGGAATCCTGACTGAATTGCATTCTGCAGTAATCTCAGTTTGAAGAATCCACATTTCTTGGATCAGACAGTCTGTAGTACTCTGCTTTGAGAACTGCCCAGTTTTGTACAGGTGCTTTCTATTCCTGCATAGGAATAGGCCTTCCCTAGTACAAACAATGTAGGATGTCTGTGTACTGAACACTGCAAAAATAAATCCTTTGTGTTCCACTAAATGTCTGTCATTTGGATACTGAATGTAAATGATCTGTACTGGATTTAGCATTGGTAGTAACTTTGCTGACCCTCTTGTAACTGAACTTTGCTTTCTGCCAGATAGGTTGTTAAACTGCTTGAATATGTGACATTTGTTCTTGGCGTATAACTGAAGATGCTGTTACCTCTGATCTTATTCGCCCCTCCACCTGCAGTGTTTGAGACGGTAAAAGTCCTATCAGCTGAAGTGGAATATCTCTGGAAATGAGAAGTGCATGATAACAGTCATGCTTTCAGATGGCAACTCAATTTCTCATAATATTCTTTATAGTCTGAGCAACTCAGCTTGATCATTTGACTGGCATTATTTATTGGTGAAGGACCATTTGGCATAATGGTTAAGGTATAAGGTGCAAGGTTTGATCTTGACCTCTGGTTAATGCTTGTTTGGAGTTTACATGTTCTCCCTGTGTCTCTGTTTAGTTCCTCTCACCTCCAAAAAATATGCTGATTGTTTCCATCTTAAGTTCACCAATCAATGTAGTTGTAGGTAGCAGCATAGACTCTACATGGTGCCCTATAGGGGAAGGAGTTGTATAGACCAACTGCTTAGGGCATCTACTGTGGTGTGCAATATCCTCAAGATAGAACACTGATCACAGACTGTGCGCCATGGCAGGGCTAGTCACTTGACAGAGTACAATATGGTTCTAGGTGGTTCAGTCATGTTGATAATTTCACCAAATGGACATGGGCATTTGCCAGTGATAAGTGGGGTGAGGACCCAGTCTACTCTGACTTATGCAAGGGACCTATGTTAATGGTGGGAAGGGTGTATGTGCCTCTAATGGCCAATGTGTACCTGCCATAAAGCCAAGCAGCCTTGAGTCAATAAGCTACTGGCTGGCTGGTGTCCAGTTGCCCAGCCTGGGTTACCTGAGGTAGCTCTGTTGACAGAAAGTTGGATGTAAAACCAATCAACCTGCCAAACATTGTTACACTTGATGTTGGTTCACTGACATGACAGAGCTTGGAAATGGATGGCAGGATGGTATGGATGAGGCTGGACATGCTCTATATCCAAGAGATAAGATAGAAGGGCAGTGTAGCAAAGCCACTTGGCTTAGGATCCAGAGTCTGGACAGGCTGAAAAGGGTGTGGGAATTATGGTGAGATAGAGACTTCAGAAGGCAGGGATGGATGAGGGATGCCATTAGAATTAGTGACAGACTCATGGCAATCAGACTCTGGCCTGACCCAATGTTTGCAATGAGACAGATCGTTGAAAAGAAGCTAGAGATGTGGAAACAGTCCAATTGAGAATTCATAGATGTGGAGAAAGCATATGACAAGGTTTACAAGAAAGCTAATTTGGGCCATCCTGCAGTGGTTCAAAGTCCCAGAAACACTGGTAGAATTAGTGCAAGCTATGCACAAAGACCCAATGACTACAGTACAGTTGGTGTTCAGACTATCCGAGGGGTTCCTAGTGGGAGTGGGTGTATATTAGGGCTCATCTCTGAGTCCACTACTGTTCAAACTGGTGTTGGACTGCACTAGCAAACAGATCAAAAGGGACAGATCAACAAAGTTGCTGTGTGCAGACAATGTGGCATTACAAGTAGACTCTGAACAAGAACTTGAGAAATAATAGGGGAGTAGAATAGCAAACTGAAGGCACATGGGGTGAAACTGAGTACAGATAAGACAGTTGTAATGACAGCAAATGGGGGAAATCAGAAGAAGCTGAGAACCTTGACAGAAGGGAAAACAGTGGAAGAAGTTAAGAGTATTAAGTATCTGGAAGGGCTGGTTGAGGAGAAAGGAGGTCTGATTGATTTCAAAGGTAGAATCAGAGGGGCTGTAGCCAACTGTCACAATGTGTCAGGGTTAATGTATGACACAAGAATGCTAAAAAGGCTGAACAGTAAGGTGTACAAGACAGTGATGTTACCAGTACTACTATATGGTACAGAAACCTGGGCAGTAAAGGCAGAGGAGCTGAGGAAGCTAGAGGTGATGAAGATGAAGTGCCTGAGGTGGGCAGTAGGATGCACACTGTGGAAACAAGAACATCAGAGCAGAAGCCAAAGTGAACTCAATTGCTGTGAAAGTCAAAGATAAATTAAACTGGTTGAGGCACGTGTGCAGAAAAGCAGAAAACAATCTGGTGAAGACTGTTTGGTACAGACAGGAATAAGATATGAGGAAACAATGGCATCCAGCAAAGGGATGGATAGATTGTGTGAAAAATGACCTGCAAATGTCAGGCATGAATGTCAGAGAAGGTAGGAGAGTAGCACTGACTTGAGAGAAAATGGGGAAACCGGGGTTGAGGGTGACGGCTGGAGGGTGAGTGTAGCATAATTACCAAGATCTTGTTTAACAAACTGGGCTTGGCCAAATCTCCTGTCTGTGTCCAGCACTTTATTACTGACTCATTAAGGACACATGCATAAACCATTTGTCAAGTCATGACGTGTTGTGTGTTCAGATATGGAAAGTAGGACTTAATGTTTTAAATCCTGTTAGTTCAGCAGCATACTATATTGTGTGTGTGTGTGTGTGTGTGTGTGTGTGTGTGTGTGTGTGTGTGTGTGTGTGTGTGTGTGTGTGTGTGTGTGTGAGTGTGTGTGTGTGTGTGTGTGTGTGTGTGTGTGTGTGTGTGTGTGTGTGTGTGTGTAGCACAGTCAGAAATCAGCAAAATTGCAAAGACAATGGTTCATACAGTCAAACAATTGATTTGCAAATTTGCAGAGTCAATAGCTGGAAATCATAGACAAGTGCTACATGCAAGCATATCACTATATGTGGATAATCTGTAGCATGACATGGCCCACAGCTAATCAGATATATAACACATTGTGCATAACACTGAAGTACTAAGGAAAGTATGTTAAAGGGAAGAAATTTGCCATCCAGGTCAAGTGAACAAGTAGAACTACAAATGGATGTGGGATTTGGCAGACTAGATATCACTATCAAGACAGGCCAACATGACAGAGTTTGTCCTTGTTCATGCACACAGTGAAGTATAATCGTCACTCAATCACCCAAATAGGTCCTTGAAGGTCAGAACAGCAAAATGCCAAGCCAGTTTGTCATATAAATGGAAAAGAACTGGAGAGACAAAAAAGTAAAAAAGAGCGAATAGTAAGCAGGTGTAAAACACAGAAGGATAGCCATAAGGTCTGGAAGATGAGGGAGGGTAATATTTTTATGACTCAAAGCCCCATTTGAAATATATAGAGAAAAAGAATAGGTGAAAAAGGTAGTGGAGAATGCTTGTGGATGGGACAAAGGGAGGCCAGAATGTAACAAGGTCATACAAAGAAGCATAAAATGTAGATGTACACGGACGGGTGTGGTAAGGTCAGACAATAAAAAAAAACATAAGATGGAGACATTAACTGGTAGGTTCAGTATACTCTCAATAGGTGGGAATAACAGTGGGTGGACAGAGACACAGAGATACAGATGGTAGAAAGCTGGTGGTGGGGAAGGTTAAACAATGAACAATATAGGGGAAAATATATCACGGAGGGGAACACCTAGATGGGGATAGGACACAATCAATGGTGGCACACCAGCCCATTCCAGAGATCAACACTACTAGCCATCACTCATCTTTGTGACTGTCATCATCAGTATGCAACTCTCCCTGGTGGCAAGGTAGTTAGAATCTACTGGTCATGTAATTCAGTAAGCTACAAGAGAATGCAGTCCATAACACACTTCAGTAGACACCGTCCTCTACAAGCGAAGTCAGGAGATGATGGGAGACCCCTCCTAGCCACTGTCAAAACAGGAGTCTACATATCCATCTAGAGAAATAGCCACTATTAATCCCTGACTTAGGAACCACTGGTAACCCAGCACCAGAAACATTGACTAATGTAGGCCACATGGCTGCTACCACTACCACCTCTAGGACCTGGACCTCCAGAAGAACAAGAAGATGATAACACATTATTACAAACATATGGCCGCATATAAGTGCAGTCATACAGCTCACTTGCACACCTGATATGTGCATTCACTGTTGAGAAAGTCACTGCTGCCCTCTGTGATATCTTGCCTTATGAAACACTTGTTCTGCTACTGCAGCAAAACAAAGTATGAACAACTCTGTTCCTGGTGTGCATCATCTCAATACCTGGTGTACATCTCAGTATGTATGTATGTTGAGTAACAGTGGATAGGAAGAGAAAAATGTTTACAGTGCATGTCCATCTCTTTCTCTCTCTTTTTCTCTCTCTCTCTCTCTTTAAAATATATATATATATATATATATATATATGTGTGTGTGTGTGTGTGTGTGTGTGTGTGTGTATGTATATACATCTCCTAATCTCCCTGTGTGGGTGTGTGTGTATATATATATATATATATATATATGTATATATATATATATATATATATATATATATATATATATATATATATATATATATATATATACATCTCACCTTCTTTATCTCTCTCTCATTATGCATGTATACATATCTCTCTCCCACTCTATCTCTCTTTCTTTCCCTTCGGCTATCATTTGCTTCATATTGTTGATGCAGGTCAGGGTGGCCGCACCTCAGATGGTACTGCTCAACAAAAGCAGTAATGCAAATGACATCACTCACTCTCCTGTCTAGCTTGTGCTTGGCATATAACTTGTACAAGTGGGCTACCATACTTCCCCAGCAGATCTCTGAAAAGACTCAGTGAAAGAAGAACTAAAATACCTTGCACTCCATTGCACACCATGTTGGAGCCTTACATTTCCTTGCACGTGGTGAAGCCATATCCACCAATTCTGGTGTATTTGAGTAATAAAATGCATCTCTGTGTGGACAGAAGCCTGTTTGGACATCATGTGATTTGTAATGTAGTGTAACAACATGGCACTACCAAACATTCATAGCACTGTGCCATAGTTTTACTACACAAGCTGTGTGCATGATATAGCGGCCACATGCTTCCTTATCCCTCTGCTGAACATGGCTACTGCCAGTCAGTGTTGGTAGTACATTATCCTCTACCAGAGACTCCGGGTCATCGGTGCCACCTGCTCATTACCGTGACTGCCATTGTAAGGGTTCCTTATTAGCACAATATAAAGGGCGGGTATCACTGTGCATGAAGTCACTTACAGAGAAAAAAGAATATGGAATGCAGGACTCCTATTTCACTCAGCATCTTGATCATATCTGTTTTGACCTCATCTTAGCTTGCTGTTTTCCCCTGACCCGACCTTCTTTAGCATTGTTCTTACTTCTTTCATTGTAGGCCATGTCTGGGATAGTACAGCTTCAGTAGGGTTTTCTTAATTCAGGAGCTGCTGGAAATACTCTTTCCATCTGTCTTTGATGACCTCTGGATTGATGAGCAGGTTGTTGCTGGCATCCCTTATGAAGGCTGTCTGCCTATCTTCTTTATATTTCTATCACTGACTTGCAACCTGATACAGTTTCTTTGTGTTATCTATTTAGTCACTTTCCAAAAACTTGTGCAGTGCCTCTGATGCCTTGTTCTTTGTTACTGCAACTCTTCTCTTAGCCACTTTGTTAGCCAACCAGTATTCCTTCTTAGCTGGGACCATCTAACTCCCACTTTTCCTGCAGTCCTTCTGTTTTTTGATAACTTTCTTGACTTCTGCATTCCAGCACCAGCTTTCCTTATGTACCTTGCCTTCATAACTAGCGTGGCTGCATATCTGTTCCGCAGTCCATAACTAGCGTGGCTGCGTATCTGTTCTGCAGTCCATAACTAGCGTGGCTGCATATCTATTCTGCAGTTCATAAGTAGAGTGGCTGCACATCTGTTCCACAGTCCATAATTAGCGTGGCTGCATATCTTTTCCGCAGTCCATAACTAGCATGACTGCATATCTCTTCTACAGTCCATAACTAGTGTGGCTGCGTATCTGTTCTGCAGTTCATAACTGGCGTGGCTACGTATCTGTTCCTCAGTCCATAACTAGCATGACTGCATATCTGTTCTGCAGTCCATAACTAGCGTGGCTGCGTATCTGTTCTGCAGTTCATAACTAGCGTGGCTGTGTATTTGTTCTGCAGTCCATAACTAGCTTGGCTGTGTATCTGTTCCGCAGTCCATAATTAGCTTGGCTGCGTATCTGTTCCACAGTCCTCGCACATGCGGTTCTGTGGTGCTGACATTATTCTTCTTCATCTCCACCTATTTCATCTTGGTCCTGAGGTGCTTCCTTGAACTCTTGCACTTTCTCTCCAGTCAACTTCCAGGTCTTCAGCCTAGTCTTTGTTGGCCTTAGAGCCTTCTCTGACCAATGTTTGCTTCTGATTGTGGCAACCAGTGGTTTATTCTGTAGGCCAACTCTTTCACTGGGATGACTTTTCAATCACTAATTCTATCCCAATACCCTTTTCTTTCAAGGAGGAAGTCAACGTGAGTTGCAAGATAGCCACTCTTGCATGTGATCTTGTGACTGTCTCTTTTGCTGAACCATATGCACAATCAAGGCATTTGCCAAACAGAAGTCTAGAATGGCCACCCCTTCTTTATTCCTACTGTCCCACCCATGTGGACCCAGGTAGTCCTCATATGCTGTTCTGCCTGTCTTGATATGTGCATTCAGGTTGACCATTATTAATAATACTAATTCATGTTGTCCTGCTTTATCTAGTAGGTTCTGCAACTGCTGTTTGAATGCACTGTTTCACTTGCTATCAGAGTCCTGTGAGTGTGTGAACCACTGTCTCTGCATTTCTTCAGATTTCTATCCTTGACTGTGCTGCACCCACTATTGCACTTTTCTTGTAGTTACATCATGAATTTGCAGTCATGTCCATGAAATCACATGTACATCTTCCCAATATATTATGCTGCTGAACTAACATGATTTAAAACATTAAGTTCTACTTTCTATCTTTGAACACACAACACTTTATGACTTGACAAAATGGCTTTTGTTTGTGGCTAGAATGAGTTAAGTGCTGTTTTGAGGAATTGCCATTATTCATCAACTCCATCTATTTGCTCTTCTTCTTGAGGCGCGAGATCACCTGCAAACTCCATACAGGCACTAGCCAGTGCTCAGGACTGAACCTTGTACTTTGGGCAAGGGAGGCAAAGACCCTAACCATTATGCTAACTTCAGCAAAGCTCAAGCTTCCCATATCTAACGTAAACATAATAAATTTATAATTTTTGTACAGCTGTTTCATTCCATTGGTTTTAACACTGACACTCTTACTTGTTGCATTTCTGAGCTTCATGCAGAAATTTCATGCACACTCTCAAACCAATCTACAGCACTCACAGACAGATTATTGCTTGTATTGCAGTACTTAATTAACTGATGTTTAACTGTTTAAATTATTCTTTAGAGCCTCCTGGCTGATTTTCTGCTGTTTTAAATGTTTTTATTTTCAGTGTTTCACTGATATTTTTCTGCTGTGTTAAACATTCTATAGTGTTTTCCACTGAAATTAGAATAGCTAGTAGCTGTAGCATAGTCCAGACCCAGGCCTGCTGCTTCTGGAACTGTTTCTAGTGGTTTGTTTGTTTTCCAGGCCATCTTGGATTGGAAGGGGCCTATCTGCACTTTTGTGAGAGATCTGTGTTGATTAGGACCTGACTGGTAAAGGTAGACCAGTCTAGGGCTTGGAGTATGCATTCTCATTGGTCCTTTTGAATTTTGTTTTCAAGTTTTAACTTCTAGTGTTTAGGCCCTGCATCTGAGCAGGTTTCTGCTTATTTGCATGCCTCATAGCACCATGCACTACCACACAATTGTGCACCAAAGCTGGACAGTTAAATTCAACAAATTCTCCCTTAAAAAACAGGCAGAAATATCCATTCGCCGAGCTCCGTCATGATTGTTTTTGAAAAGCCACCCCTAGTGACTATAGTCTTTAACCTAACATTTTGGACAGTTGGACTACCCTTTTTCTCCTGCCAACCTTGTTGACTTGGGTCTTTTGAGGCAGTATAGCAACTGTCTCATGTACACAGACAAACAGTGCAAGAGATGTATTTACACCAAGAATCTAGAATCCATGCTCTCTTTCTCACTCAAAACAGTAACACGGAGAAGGTTGTCAATTCACCCACCACTACATATTCACATAGTTCCACCACTCATACACATACCAGTACTCACAACACATAATACACATCAAACACGTAAATTCACATACGTGGAGATTCTCACAAAAAACTTACCGAAACACAAGAGTCCTCCAAAACACAAATTTGCTACAGCTAACACAGTCTCCAAAGTACCCATGACACATAGCAACACCAGTGTCTCACCCACCAAGCCCATAAGGCATAATACTCAAAAAACACATTTTCTTGTCATTGGAGACTCAGTAGTGAGACATACTGATGTCCCACTCACCAGGCTGAATAAGGCGAAAGTCATAGTCAGATGCATGTCTGGTGCCAGGATCTACCAAATCATGCATGCACTCAGGTCTCTCAGCAACAAGTACCGTTATGGGTCTGTCATAGTTCATGTTGGTGTGAATGACGTGAAATGTAGTTCACTGGACTATATGAAGACAGACATGGTCAAGTTATCTGAGTATGTCTCCCAGGCAGGTATAGCCCTAGCCTTGATCATCATAATACCCCCACCTAGAATGATGCCACAGTAAAAAAACAAAAAATGACTGATTTCAATAACTGGTTTAGCTTTTGGTTTCATTCCAAGGGGATCCTGATCCAGTCTGCCTGGGAAGACATGGTCCACAAACCTCACTGCTTTGCCAGAGATGATTTGCACCTGGCACCCCAAGACTTTTGGCTGCTGACAAAGGATCTTGCCTCCCCCATAGTGCCTTTTTAGGCAAGGTCTCAAAAACGACATTACCAATGTGAAATTAACAAAATAAGGGTCATGTTGTTAAATGCTAGGAGCTTAAACCAAAAACTGCACTCCCTGGAAGCACTTCTATCACTAGAAGATGCAGATGGCTGTGCAGTCACAGAAACCTGGTTTAAGGCCTCAGACAGTACACCAGCCCTGCAAGGCTACAATGCCTTCCACACCTTTAGGCCTCAAAATGAATGTGCGAAAACCAAAGGAGGTGATGTTTCTGTCTACATTAGAGATAAATTTAACTCACATCTAGTGAGACTGGACAACTCTGTGGAGTTACTCCAGGTCCAGGTTACGGTGGGTAAGACCCCCATTCAAGTCCTAGCCAGTTATAGATCCCCCCATGGGTCACTACACCCATGAAGCTTACCTAACCAAACTGAAGACAATCCAAATTTTACTGAACACACTGGTTATGGGGGATTTCAATAATTCCACCATCAAATGGGAAACCTACTCTAGCCTAAACTTGCTAGCACTAAAGTTCCTTCACTTTGTGAATTCTAATACCCTGGATCAAATTGTCCATACCTCAACAAGTGGAATAAACATTCTAGATCATCCTCACCAACATGTCAAACAGGTGTACTGCTGCAACTGTTGGACCCTCATTAGTTAAAACTGACCACAAATCAGTCACCTTCAAACTGACACTAACACCAGAACTTGCTAAGTGTGAAATCAAACTCAAAAACTTCATCAAGGCAAACTATACTCACCTAGGTGAAGGTATAAATGCATTCCAAGCCCCACCCAAAGCTGAAAGTGGTAACTACACCAAAGCTTAAACTAAAGCCCTGCACAATCACATGCATAAGTATATAAACTCGGCTGTACCAGATAGATTCAAAGCCAGACCCACAAGTAAAATCAAGCTGCCCTGCCATGGTGGACTTCCAACATAAAAAAAAAAACTCTACAATAAATGCAAAAAGCTGCTGTTCAAGAAAACAAAGACAGGGACCCAGCAATGGAAAAGGACCCTCCTCAGCCTTAACAGGCAAATAAGACAACTTCTCAAAGCCTCCAAGAGCTTCTTTGAGAGAAACCTAGCTAGTACTGGCAAGGATAACCATAAGGCCTTTTACAACTATGTATGTAACCTAAAGGGTAAGACCCAAGCATGTGCAGAACTGGTAGCCAATGGCATCACGCACACACTGACCCCACACAGATAGTGAACCTGCTAGTGGATAGGTTTGGTGAAGATTTCTGTCCCTTATCCCCCCTTAACATACAACAAACCATCCCCATAACTTGCCCCTTACCTTACATATCTGAAGAGTAGGTCCTCCAAGCCCCCTCCAAGGCAAAGGACATGGCCTCTGTGGGACCAGATGATATCCCAGGCTGTCTCCCAAACAGGCTAAAACATGAACCTCATTATCACTAAGTAACATTTTCAGCCATAGCCTAACCACAAGCTTTCTTTCTGTGGAATGGAAAACAGCTACTGTTATTCCCCTCCACAAAGGTAGCCTAGCAATAGACCCAGGGAATTATAGACCCATAAGCCTGACTAACCTCATCTGTAAGGCCATGGAGTGTATCATTATGGACCTCATAAATAAAGACATAGGTGATGTCCAAACCCTGGATCCTACCCAATTTGGCTTTGTGAAGGGCAGATCCTGCCTGTTAAATCTGGTGGATTTCTTTGAAGGCCATTGAGGAGGGCAAATCTGTGCACACAGCATACCTCAACTTGGCAAAGGCTTTCGACACAATCCCACGTTCAGGCATTACTGATAAACTTAGCAAACTGAATGTTGTTGTAAAATGGTTTGCCAACTGGCTCACAAACCAGACACACACTATCAAAGTGGATGACTCCACATCAACCAGCAAACCTGTTACCAGAGGGGTGCCACAGGGGTCAGTGCTGGGCCTCCTACTGTTTGGTGTATACTTCTCAGAAGTTCAGGTTGAAACTAAAGGGTTGTGGCTGATCAAGTTTGCACACGACTGCAAACTAACTGCAATCACTGAATCCCCAAATGATGCCAATATACTCCAGGGTCTCACACAGACCAACGACTGGTGTATTAGTCACGGTCTCAAACTGAATGCAAAGAAATGCGTCATCATTCCCTTCAGCACAAACAATGTCCCTTCACACTATCAGATCAACAACAATACCCTAAGTACCCATGAAGTGGTAAGGGACCACAGGTTGACAGCTACCTTAACTTTGACCACCATATGTCTACCATTATAAGAAAAGCTTTCCACATCAGTCATTTGATTAGTAAAGGAATTGCCTTGAGAGCAAAATAAGTTATAACTTTCCATACTCAGCACTTATCCAGCCCATAATTGAGTATAATGCTCCAGGGTATATACCATACTAAGCACCTGCAGCAATTAGAGAGACCTAAGTAGTTTCTAACAAAGAAGATCAAAGGCCTCCAGCATGTGCCTTACACAGACTGACTAAAGTCCCTGTCACTATACTCAGTATTGTATAGACTTCTTAGGGGAGACTTATGCCTGGCATACACAGCAACCTAAGACCCAAACCTAATGAACTTACTGCATATCTATAAATCATGTGGGTCTAGGGCTACCCATTCCAGGGATTTAAATATAGCCTGCGACTTAAATAGGACATGCAGGAGGGGCAGATTTATCTCCCAGTGACTGCCATGTCTTTGGAACAGGCTACCCATTTATTTGAAATAGAGCACCTCTGTGACACTGTTCAAGAGGAACCTGGATGAGTGGATGGGGCACAGTAAATTTTTACCAGGGTAGCACCCATAACCCTTCTAGACATGGGCAGTCATTTCTAAATGCATTCTAGGGTATTAACTAGTACCTCTAAGGTATTACATTGGGTTGAAATGGCTAGGCTTAAAATAACCTCTGGGTCAATAGCCCAGTAAACTCCTATGATCCTATTACACTTGACAATTTGGGTACTTGGTAAATTGGTGATTCTATTGCAGTTCATTTTATTAGTTTGAATTACTTATAAAACAGATTTTAATTCTACTTTCTAGACTGTCATACTTGTGAAAAATGATTAAGTTGACCAGATTTGTGACATTCTGTATTAAGGGCTAGATATGGTTTATTGCCGTGCTGATAACCACAATGAGAACAACTCGAACAAGATGGCTGTTGCTCAGTAGGCACCTCTTATTTTTAACTATGTCGTCAGTTTTAAGTGTTATTTGAGTTTACATTGCTGTCATAATTTTAGCTACAGTTCTCAAATACTGTACATATGCTTTCATTTAAACTCTAGTTAACTTGGTTATACTGCACATATTCTCAGCTTTATCCAGTGGTAAATTATGATACAGACAGAAGCTTACTTCTCAGTATGTCTTCCCTTATACCATATATTATTCTGATAGTAATGATTCATATAAACTAACAAACTCACAGTCTTTAGCTATGTGAATTGAATCTTCTAATATGCATCAACAGACTGTTGTGAATCCTAGTTTCTAGTGTAAAACATATAATGACTATATAGCAAATTGTTCTTTGGCTCACAATATTTTTGAATGTTGAGCATTATAGTATAAAAGTCCAAATGTTGCTGTTATAATAAGGTTAACGTTGTTAAATAACCACATAATCTCCAGGCAGATGTAGAAAAGCAGCAACTTCAACATCTTTATTTCAGCAGACCTGAGGATTGTTATAAACACTAAACCTTTGCAGCTACTACTTCCAAGTCTCTGGCAAGTCATCTTGAAAAAACTGTACTAATGGCAATGCAATTTGAGGAACTGAACAGATAATGAATTTTTAATTTCTAATCCATGAAAATTGGGAATAATCATTTCAAACAGTCCTGTAGGGTTTACTGCAAATGAAAGAATAATAAAATGTTTGCCTGAGGATTGACATGTGCTTAATTAGCATTGTGGTGGTGTTGATTCATTTTCAATGAATTTCACTTGGCAAGGTAAAGTCACAAATCATTTTCAAACACTTATTGATGACTTTAAATCAGTTACAGTACTTTTTGAATATGTTATTTACATCAAAGCAGATTTGCTGCTTATATCAGTTGAATGGAATAGTGTAGTTTCAAAGAATTAACAAAACTAAGCAGATAACTTTGTGGTTCTACTACAAATGCCTGTTTGCCATTACCTCACAACACACTTCCGTGCTGCCACCATACCTCTCAACCTCCTAACACAGAAAATCTGGACAAAGCCTAAAATAATAGGGGGACAAAGGCCCAATGATAGAAGCAGATTTTAAATACCACTCATAAACTTTGAACATTGCTAGAATAACAGGATTTGTGTTAGCATGCATTTTCTGTAGGATGGGAAGTCTAAAACTCAAATGTTTGTCATTATTTAATGACTTCAATCCTCAGTGATTTGCCAGAAAACCACAAATTTTATAAAGAACAGACCAAAAATATGAGGCAAAAATCTGAATATTCTGCAAAAATCTGGAGAGTTGAGAGGTATGGTGGCCACTCACTTGTGATGGTAAGTACCTTATCTCCCACCACCCCTATCTAACCCTAACCCTCTAATCATCTCCCCTCCTCTCCTTAAACCTAAAATCACCCTCTTTTCCATAACCCTAATCTCCTGATCACTCCCTAAATTTAAAATCCTCATCCTCTCCTTAATCCTGTACTAAATCACAATCATTCCCTAACACTAAAATCCCCCACCCTTCCCTAAACATAAATCCCCCTCCCTATTTCCTTTTCTCACTTACCATTTCCACACTGAGATTTGGATGGCATCTGACCATTGCGGCACCTGCATCTCTTAAGTCACAGTTCAGTTTGGGCAGCTGCTCAGCCAGGTGACTAGAACACTGGGACTCGTGCCACTCCTGGGACTCGCGCCACTCACTGTGAGTTGGTAGAATCTGAGGAGCTGCAGCTTGAGCATCTATAAGGATCCTAACATTGCAATGAATTTGAATGCTCAGTGGCAAAAGGTTGCTCAACAAACTGGAAATTGCTCCTAGAAGATAGCTTTCTGGAAGTTATTAAAATCCTGAGCCGCTCTATGTTGACAGAGATGCAGTCTTCAATAGCATTTCATTGAGTGGATATCGAAATTAGTGAAACCTCATAAAATTACTGCTGATGTGAAGTTTGTGATCCTGCTGTGACACCATGTCTCATCAAGATGTCTGCACAGTTCAGTATCATTCTTAGACACCAATAGTAAAAGCAATGAGGCATACAGACAAACAGACACACACACACACACACACACACACACACACACACACACACACACACACACACACACACACACACAGAGACATACACGCACGCACATACACACACATGCACACGTGCGCACAGACACACACACACACACACACACACACACACACACACACACACACACACACACACACACACACACGCACATGCACACACATTCACACATGCACAGACACACACACACACACACACACACACACACACACACACACACACACACACACACACATACACACTCACAGACACAGACACATGCACACACATGCACGCACATATATACATACACATGAATGAAGCTGCACATGCACACACATGCACACACACACATACATATACATGAGTGAACACACATATGCACATGCACACACACACACACACACACACACACACACACACACACACACACACACACACACACACACACACACACACACACACACACACACACACACACACACACACAAACATACACACACGGTGGTGAACAAAGACCTATACCATTTACTGAGATGGCAGCAAGCGCCAAAGGAAGTCACATGACATCCACGCACCCTTTGATTTTTTGTAGCTAAACACACACATCTTTTTAGACCATGAAAAGGTGTGATTTTCTCTATTTCATTTTTTTTTTATCATTAACAAAAACCTGATCTTATATCCTCAGCAACAGACTTTGCCACATTGAACTTATATCTAGTCAGAGACCAAGATAGGCTATTTTCTGTATTTGTGGGAGTTTTCAATCAATGGCATACTTCATAATATCCAAAAACTGCTTAAATCATGTACGTTTCTGGTTAGGCAATACTGCTGGAAGGATAATCCTCTAGCAAGACATGGATATAGGATTCTTCTACCATGAAAATCTCAAAATGATCATTGAATTTGCTAAGACACTGTTGTAAGGGGATACATTACCAAACAATATGATAGATAAAGAAAGGAAGATGGAAGAGAGAAAAATGAAAGGCAGACAGAGTGAAAATGTTCTTATTTACTATGCAGTGCTACTTGATGGGATTGTGAGTAATGTAGTGACAGTAAGAGGTAGAGACTCACAGCAAATATATATTTATAAGAAAATTGGGATTAGTGATGTGGTTTTGCATGTTACAGGATTGCAAATGGTCATGTATGGCGTCTTCACAGGTGACGCTGCTCTTACATTAGAAGGAAAAAGTTTTTTCTTTGCACAAATACAAAAACCTGCAGCTGGGCTGAGGTATGCTACTGAGTGGGAAAGATGTGAAAACATTCAGAAAGGTTATAAGATTAGTTGGCTATCCGAATTATTTTTAAAGGTTACAGAATGCAGAGTAATACCTCTGGAGATATAAATCAGTGAAATGTAATGATGACTAATAGGAGGCAGTGGTAACAGGAATGACACAAACATAGTCGCTTAAAAGTCTTCTTTTGCAATACATAAGTAAACAAACAACTTAAAACCATAGTCTGAAGGGCCAGAAATGTCCTGTATACACTGACAGAGATTGCTACAAAAACATTATGAAAAAGATGTATTAAGTGTGAGATCCAAAAGAAAACATTGAGCTCTCAGCACCGAAGAGAAACCATGATCCAATAACCAAACGGAACACTAACTAGCTTCACGTGCAAAACAGAAAAAATTAAAAAAAGGAAATATTTGTGTTATTGATAGAAATAACAAATGCCAGTGTGGCAAAAAGAACATTGGCTAAAAAAGAACACATTGTTGTTCAGTGTTGCTGACAGTTAAGAATACAAACAAGTACCATCTCCTTTTGGTTTACATATACCACACCTGAATCTATGTACCTTCCATCTATTACACTGAACTTAACTCATCCCCCCTTCATGTGCTGTTGTCTTCTCTTATTACTTTTACTTTATTGTTTACTATATCTATCAGTATATCAATTCACTTATTCATATTTTCAGCACTTTCCTTTTTCACATCTTTCATCTCTTGAAATGTACCTTGTTCATCTGGTTGATAAACCTTATTAACCGATATCCAAAATCTTCCTTTGAGAACATGGATAGCCATTGCTTAGTTGTGGATTACCACAACTGCAATGTATTCTCTACACAGAATACTTCTAGAAAAATGTTTCATTCTTCGAGTTCTTATTTTTAAAATTGCATTGCTATTGTTGCATGTTGCAACCTCTAGTAGAGTGTTGTTCCTGAATGCGTTGTTCTTGCATCTGTCAAAGATTCCTAACATTTAGGTAAATTCTAATGCGCACTCCACCTTTTAACTTTTGCCTCATTTGCAGAGTGCACTGTCACTAGATGTAAACATTTAAGGTTCAGGTTGAAACTGAAAAGGGTCAGTTGTTCAGTGCACTTACTTGGTAAACAAAGATAAATTAAAAATAAAAAATTAAAAATAAAAAAAAAACCCAGTGAGCAATTTTTGGGAAGCCATTCCTGGAAGGACTATAGACTGCATGGATGTTGGACATAAAGGAAAAGTTAGAAGAATCCATAGAAATGGAGATGAAGAACAGGTTATTATATATACTTTACAGGAGAAAAGAGGTGGGATGAATGCAGAGGTTTGGAAGCAATGCCAAGCCAAGGTGGTCTATCAGCAGAGGGCCATTATATCTTCCCATTTGGTGAAATAGCACTGAGTGGTTGTCCCATGGTGTAGGAACAGCAAAAAAGGGAAGAGGACTTTTGTTTATTACCTAGCTAACTCTTCCTTGAAGAGAAAAAGTTCTGGTGGCACATACAGCTCCTTGACAGAGCCTGAGGTGCAGTTGAAGTTGAATCCATGGGACCTGACAATATCCCAGGCTGCGTTCTACATGAACTATAGAATGAACTGGCACCCTACCTAAGTACCATGTTCAGTCATAGCCTCACCTCAGGCTTTGTACCCACTGAATGGCGCACAGTGACGGTTATCCCACTCCACAAACGGGGAGCCGCGACGGACCCCGGGAACTACCACCCCATTAGCCTGATGAGCCTGTTCTGCAAGGCCATGGAACGTATCATCGTGGAACTCATAAACAAAGACATTGGTAATCTCCAAACTCTGGACCCTACCCAGTTTGGATTTGTAAAAGGCAGATCATGTCTCCTAAACCTGATTGACTTCTTTGAAGCAGTCACCAAAGCCACAGATGAGGGTAAAATGGTTCACACAGCTTATCTAGATCTTGCCAAGGCTTTAGACACCATCCCCCACTCTGGAATTATAGATAAGCTCAATAAACTAGGTATAAATCCCTATGTCACAAGATGGGTTGCCAACTGGCTCACAGACAGAACCCACACTGTGAAAGTAGCAGATTCCAAATCCGACTTCAGACCAGTGACAAGTGGAGTACCACAGGGTTCAGTCCTGGGTCCTCTCCTGTTTGGTATCTACTTCTCTGAAGTGCAGGCTAACACAGAAGGTCTTTGGCTAACAAAGTTTGCAGATGACTGCAAACTAGGAGCCATAACCGAAACTCTTAACGATGTAGACAAACTACAAAAGGGCCTCACTGAGACAGATACCTGGTGTCAAAGCCATGGCCTGAAGCGCAATGCCAAAAAGTTTATTATCATCCCCTTTGGTAAAAACTCCATACCCATGAACTACCACATAGCTGGTAGTCTATTTAATGCCAAAAATGTGATGAGACCTTGGGACACAGGTGGACAGTAGCCTCTCCTTTAATAATCACATCGCCACAGTGGTCAGGAAATCCTTCTACGTGGCTCATCTCATCACAAAAGGATTCTCATCCAGAAATAAAGAGGTCATTGTTCCCCTCTACTCATTACTCATTAGACCCATTATAGAGTACAACGCCCCTTTTGGTATGTACCTCACAAGACATCTACAACAACTGGAAAGACCACAGAAATACCTCACAAAGAGGATTACTGGCCTCAAACAGATGCCCTACACAGACCGTCTCAAAAAACTACAGTTTTACTCCATCGCATATCGCCTACTCAGGGGCGATCTCTGCCTAACATACAAAATTATGTCAAACCCAGAGCTGTTGGACATGCTCCACTTAAAGAAATCCCAGTTCCTCCGAGCTACACACTCTAGGGACCTAAACCTTGTCACCACAATAAACAGAACATGCTTGAGGGATAGATTCCTGTCCCAGAGACTTCCCATACTCTGGAACAGACTACCTATCTATGTCAAACAGAGCTCCTCATTAGCACTCTTCAAGAAAAATCTTGATGATTGGATGGGAAATGTGAAATTCACCCCAGGGATCACTTCTGTGGCTCTGCTCAACAGGGGCACAGGAAAATAACTTTCTTGGGTGGCGAAAGCCAGGGTACATTTTTTGGCTAGGCTTATATAGGCCCTAGGGCCAATAGCCTAGTACCTATCTATGAACCTATGAAGAATGAGACAAGACTGAGCATTTTTCCTGATTTTTGATGCCTTCATTTTATGTCCATTCTCAGCTGTCTGATTCATTTTCCCAGCACTAAAGCCAAAAAATGCTTCCTGTGCATGTTAACAAACCCTGCATAACGGAAAGCTGGCCTGAGTGAAACAAAGACTCAAGATGATATCCAATTAATAAGGAAAAGACTGTTTTCTCTCAGAGATGAGTCCGCTGTCTCTTCCATTCCCTCACCACAGGGCACTACATCACCTATTGTCCAAACTTGTTATAGTCAATCATAAGGCCACTGTAGCTCAAGATAAGAACAAACCATGACCTGTGTGCTGAATATGCAGATCTGCTTACATTCACTGCTGCAGTATTCTTTACGTTTGGGATTCTCTGCTGTGGAAGCCCAATGTCAGCCAGTATACTAAAGCCTACTGTTGCTTTAAGGTAGACTGACCATCACCTGTATGGTCCTCGTGCAGCATATGGCTAAAGGTGATGTCAGGACATGCCATCTTCAGAACTTATTTGCTGCTAGTCCAAACACATCTCCAGATAATTGGTCTGAATGCCTATATCATTTTCTGACAGTTTGAATGCAGTTTTCATTCATCGGTTGAAAACCCATGTTTTCTTGCTGGTTCTGAGCCATTGCAGATAAGTAAAGTACCTATTGGGATTTTGTTGTTCCTTAGCTTTTTTGCTGCTCTGGTGGGTTAATGTGATCCAGCCAGTATAAATGCCAGTGCAGGAGAGAGATTTCCCATAAAGACTGCCACAATAAGTGTCTTTGTTGCCTAGGAGCTTCTCACGACCATACAACCTCTTTGCTTTGATACGTTTTTCTTCTGAAAACCCTTCATGGCAGGCTTTCTTCCCTTTCCTTGTATCTTGAGAACCAGCACCTTGACCTACTAAAGATACAGTGGAAGGAACTTCCCACCCTGAATGTCAGCCATTCCGGAAGAAGAAGATTACAAAGTTTAGATCAGAATCTTCTGCTGTCCAGCCTCTGCCGGACTTTTCTCCAGAGGTCAGTGAGAACCCAGAGGCTTGCCCAGTTTTGTTGTCAGAGTCCTCTGCTATGACCAGGTTGAAGGCCAATGAAGATAAGGCTGGCAGCACATCCAATGAGGCTTTGCAGGCATCCATTTTGGACATTCAGGGGGATTCACGGTTGATTATTTATGAGGGGCTTAGGGGTATTCCACAAATTTTAGTTAGGGAAGAAGCTCCTACTATAGTTTTTGAATGCCATCCTTGGTCAGAGCCTTCTAAGTTTTATAGGGTGGACATTCCTTTAAAGAAGAAACAAAAAACTAAACATGCTTATCCTGCTCCTAGTGATCTACAGAGTGAGTGACAGGCCTTTACTTAGGGTTTGTTTAATGCTTTAATGGCATTAAAACCTCCTCAGGGGATTTCTGTTCCTGCACCCCCTTGGTCCTCTACTCCCCTTAAAGGCCAAGGGAACAGGATTCCTTTGAGGAGGAGTCAGATTCTGGTGACCCATATTCAAGCTCCTTTAGACTATGAGTCAGAAGAACAGGAATCTAATAGTCCTGATACTCCCTTTGAGAAAATTTCATTTGGAGACACACTCACCTGGATGATGGAATTTTTTAAATGGGATTGTGGTCAGGTCTCTGACATTCATAAGAGGTACTATGAGTTGTTGCAGATGGATTCTCCAAAACCTTCTGCTATTCCTCCTTTTTTGGCTGCTTTGTTGGATGCTTTTTCAATGCCTCTAAAGCTCCTGATTCTCTGCCTCCGGGTGTATATCACAAAATCGAAAGCTGACAAGTTTGAAGCTCAAAACTTCGAACTTGCAACCTCGAAAACGGAAAACATCGAAACGTAAAGCGGAGATCTACATAGAGTGCGGGAAAGGAATATTTCCCTTTACTGCACTGTAGTGCGATCTCAGAGTTGGTATATTTATGTAGTGGGGGGTGTGGGGGTGAAGGGGGCTTGCCCCCCTGCATAGAGCAGTTTTTGTGTTGTTTTGGGTGTTTAGTGTTTTTTTTTTCATGTTCGATGTTTTCCGTTTTCGAGGTTGCCAGTTCAAAGTTTTGAGCTTTGATATTGCCAGCTTTCGATCATGTAATACAAAGCCTCTGCCCCCTGCTCCTAAGAAGTCTGATAGATTTTACAGGGTGCCTGAGGATTGTAACTTTTTGTACAAATGTCTGGGTGCTAATCCCTCAGTGGTGTTGGCAACCTTTGACAAGCCTTCTCAATTGATTCCTTCACCCAAGTTATTGCATTCCAATAAAGACAGCAGAACCATGGAAAGGCTAGGTAAGATGGTTTACACCTCTGCTGCTCTGGCTTTTAGGGGTATTACATATCAGGCCAATATGTCCAGGTATGTGTTGGCTTTTCTTTCTCAGGCTTGTCAACTTATTTCGGATCTCCCAGACTATGAGGATAAAACTTCTGCTTTTTCTTTGTTAGGAACTTTCTCTGAAATGGTTTGTCATTCTGTCAAGTGTAGTTATGATGCAGCAGATGCCTCTTCTAGGACTGCTGGTTTTGGGTCAGTGATCTGATAATTTCAAGGCTAAGTTGATGGATGCTCCTTTTGATAATAAAGTTTGTTTGGGGAAGCAGCTGCTAGTTTGTTTAAGTCACTTTAGGATAAGGAGAAGGCCTTACAGGAAACATGTTTGTCTCTCCTGTGCCTAACTTTCAGAGAAATTACCCCAATAAGCCAGCTTTTTTCCACAGACAATCTCACCCTCCTACTAACAGCAAAAAGAGTGACAAGCGGGCTCCTCCTGATAAGGCTACTTAGAATTCAGGGATTCAGAAATATTCTATCCATCCCCTCCCAGCCACATTCCTCTTTCTCTTTACCTTTCTCTTTCTCTTTCTGTTTGGCTTCAGATTACCCAGGATTCTTGGGTTTTGTCCATCATTTGTCAGAGGTATTTCATGGTGTAGAAATCCTGTCCTCCTTTTACTGGCATTCCTCAGCCTACTCGGGAACAACTTCCTTTTTTTCCCAGAGGTTCTTCAAGACCTTTTGACTCAAGGGGCTATTCAGGAGGTACCTTTGTCCCAAAGGGGGAGGGGGGGTTTACTCCAGTATGTTTCTAGTGCCCAGAAAAGACGGTACTTGGAGACCAATTTAGACCTCTCTCTCTCATCTAAGCACTTTTCTGAAGGTACCCACCTTTCGGATGCTGCCCTTCAGACTAGTTTTCCTCTTTTGCTTTCTCAGGCCTATATGGCGTCTCTAGATCTCAAGGATGTTTACCTTCACATTCCGATCCATCCCCTTTTCAGGAAAATTTTGCATTTCTCTTGTTGCTTCCTGGCATTTTCAGTTCTCGGCTTTGCCCTTTGGCTTTTCTACTGCCCCAAGGGTATTCACCAAATGCTTTGCTCCTGTGATTGCTTTCTGAAGGCTTCAGAGGATCAAAATATTTCCTTACTTGGATGACCTGCTGATTCAGGCATCCTCTCCCGAGATTCTTTTGCAAAATCTTCATTTTGCCATCTCCCTTCTTCACAGCCTGGCAGTCACAATACATTTCAGAAAGTCTTCTCTGACTTCTACTCAGGATCATGTCTTTCTGGGTAGCAGGATTCAGGTGGTGCCTTTACTGGCATCCTTGCTTCCTCCAAAGGCCTTCACTCTCATTTTTGTCTTTCAAACTTTTCTTCCTCTGGACTCCATTACAGCCAGGGAGTTTCTGAGAGCTCTGGGTTTCATGGCATCTGCCATTCCTATGCTTCCTCTGGCCAAACTCCACATGAGAAAGTCTCAGTGGTTTCTGAAGTCAGTTTAGCTTCAACATGCACATCCTCTAGAGTTTGTAGCTCCTCTTCTTCCTAGTCTCAAGAAGGAACTTCACTGGTGAATCCAGCAGTTGTCTCTAAATCCACGGCTCCCTTTTCCTCACCCTCTTCACACTCAGGAACTGTTCACAGATGCTTCAAATGTGGGATGGGGAGCAGCATTCTGCTCCCTAATGGTAGAGGAGTTGAGGTCACCTTGTCAGCAGAAGGGGCACATCGATGTCAAGAGATGAGAGCTCTTATACTGCCTCTTCAGGCTTTACATCCTCTTTGATCTCCAGGGCCTCTCAAGGTCTTCACAGACAGTACCACAGTGATGTGCTATATACACAAACAAGGAGGAATGAAATCTCACTTCCTTTTCCATTTAGCACCCCTGGTATGGGATCTTTCTCTCAAATATCAAGTGATTCTTCAGGCAGTTTACATCCATTCAGGTCAAAACATTGTGGCAGGCACTCTGAGCAGGTCCTTAACTCAATCCCACAAATGGATGCTTCACAGGGATGTGTTTCTGGACATTGTCCACAAGTGGGGTACTCCTCAAGCAGGTCTATTTGCCTCCCCTCTGAACAGACAACTTCTTCTATTTTGTGCTGGAATCCCAAATCCTATGGTTTGGAAGGTGGATGCCCTCTCTTTTTCTTGGAAGGGGATGTTTCTTTATGCATTCCCTCCCCTTCCTCTCATTCTGAAAGCCCTGTTCAAAATTCAGCAGGATGCTCCAAAAATCTTGTTGGTGACTCCATTTAGGCCGAGACAGCATTGGTTCCTTCTATTTCTGCATTAAGCCAAGGGCAATCATCACAAGTTACCTCACAAGGTGGATCTACTCACACAAGACAAGGGATCTCTTATCCATTTCAGCTCTTCAACTGACACTGTGGGTGATATGATTTTGATTCTACATAGACACCTTTTTTTCTGAGGACATGCTGAAGGTCCTGGAGGAAGCCAGGAAACCTACTGCTAGGAAATTCTACTTATCAAAATGGAAGAGGTTTTCTATTTGGTGTCTTTATTGTAACCTGGACCCACTTAATGTAAATGATCCTTTGGTTCTCTCTTATTTGTGTGACTTGCTCAGTGCTGGTTTGGCCTATTCTTCTATTAAGGCCCACTTATCAACTATCTCTGTGTGTCTGATTTTAGCTTCACCTTTAGCTTGTAAATTTGAGGCTAAACAATTCCTTAAAGGCGTCCTTCATATTAGACCTCCCAGGAAACCTGTTCCTCCTTCCTGGGATCTTAATTTTGTTTGGAGAAGTTAATTCAGGCTCCCTTTGAGCCTGCTGCTTCAGATTCCTTGTAGCATTGTTCTTGCAAGAAAGTTCTTTTGTTGGCCCTTACTTCTGCCAGATGGGTGTCTGAGCTGCAAGCCCCTATGGCTTGTCCTCCTTTTTTAGCATTTGATAAGGACAGAGTGTTCTTGCGTACTAATCCTTCTTTTATGCCTAATGTGGTTAATGAGTTGTCTCTTAATCAGTCTATTAATCTGCCTACTTTTTTCCCCTCTCCGCAATCTGACAGTGAGAGGGTGCTGCATACTTTGGATGTGCATAGACACGTCAGATTTTATTTCGATAAGACTAAAGCTATTAGAAAATCTGATCAGTTCTGTGGTTCTTTTCATCCTATGTCCTTAGGATTAGCTGTATGCAAGCAAACTATTTCTTATAGGATTTCAAAGGCTATTTCTTTTTGTTATACTTTTTATAGTGAGAGCCTTCCTCCTTCTGTAAAGGCTCATTATATTAGAGCTGTGGCTTCTTCTGGTGATTTTTTCAAGGGGTTGTATACCAATTCTATTCTTGAAGCAGCTACCTGGACTTCTGTGCATACTTTTACCAAGCACTACAAGTTGGATGGTATCTCTAGAGCTAGAGCTGGTTTTGCTAGGGCCATTCTTCATGGTTTTATAGAGGGTTCTACTGTTCCTTCCTCCTCCCAAGTTTCTTCCTGAGCTTTGGCACTCTCCTAAACAAAAGGAATACTGCAGCAGTGAATCTAAGGACATAGTACAGTTGTGTAAAATCTTACCATAATAGTAGATGTCCTTTACTTCAGTGCTGCAGTATTCACTCCCTCCCTCCTTCTCCCTTGTTCTTTACCTACCTGGATGCACTGGTTACAACCTGGGTTTCCTTAGACTGCTGTTCCTACTGCAAAAATCAGTTCTGAGGATGGTACTTTCAGACATCACCTTTATGCCCTACGCTAGGCGAGGACCATATGGGTGACGTTTGGCATACCTTAAACAGCAGTAGGTTTTGGTACGCTGGCTGACGTCGGCCTTCCATGGCAAGGAATCCTAAATATAAAAAATACTTCAGCAGTGAAGGAAAGGACATCTACTGTTACAGGAAGATTTTACACAACTGCACTTTCAGCTAGTTGTGCATATTTGCACAGATAAAAACAGAAAATGGCCCAAAAGTCACCAGATCATGACAAAATACCAAAACAAAGGTAACTGTGCTTTGTGTAGCTACTCACTGAAGAAACAGCATAAAAGAATGAACCCAATACAAGAAAGTAGACAAACGCTTTGATGTCATTAAGTACCTTCATCCTGTATGATCTGGGACTTCATCAGCATGAAACCGTTCCTTAAATAGTATTATACAAATTAATTAGTCAATAAAAGTTTTATTCAATTAACTAAACCCTTGTCTTAAGGAGACAACCACTCTTAAATGCATAAACACAGCTGCACATCAATAAAAAACTTTAAAAACACCTCTAAAACCAGTCATATTTAAATAATGCTCATAAATAAGGCAAGATTGATAAATAAATAGACCAATAAATTTTATAAATCATTTTTTTGAAAAAACTCATCGATGTTTAAAATGTTTGTAGGTTCATAGGTTCATGGGTGTGTACTAGGTTGATGGTCCTGGAGCCTTTACAAGCCTAGCCCATAGAAGTGCCCTGGCATTGTGCCACCCGATGTTAGTTCCCAGTGCCTCTATCAAGTAGAGCCACTGGAGTGATCCCCAGGGTGAACTTTCTATTTCCCATCCACTCATCAAGATTTCTCTTGAAGAGGGCCAGTGAGGTGCTCTGCTTGACATGTATGGAAAGTCTACTCCAGAGCATGGGCAGTCTCTGGGTTATGAACCTGTCCCTCCAGCATGTATTGTTGATTGTGGTAATAAGGATGAGGCCTCTGGAGCATGTGGTGCTGAGTGATTGGAATTTCTTTAGATGAAACATTTCTAACAGAGCTGGGTCAGATATGGCTTTGTAAGTCAAGCAGAGATCACCTCTTAGTAGACGATATGAGAGAGAGAATAGCTGGAGTTTTTTTGAGTCTATCCATGTAGGACATGTGTTTATGGCCTAGGATCCTCTTTGTAAGGTACTTTTGTGGCCTTTCCAGCTGTTGCATGTGTCTAGTGAGGTACATGCCAAATAGGGCATTATACTCTATGACTGGCTTAATGAGGGAAGAGTAGAGAGAGATGATGACCTCTTTCTTCCTGGATGCAAAACCCTTAGTTATGAGATGTGGCACATAGATGGACTTTCTGACCACAGTGGCAATGTGGTGGTCGAAGGAGAGGTTGATGTCAACCTGTGTCCTCAGATCTCTTATAATGCCTTCAGTGTTCAGTGGACTCCCATTGATGTGGTAATTAGTGGAAACTGAGTTTTTCCCAAAGGGGATGATGACACATTTTTTGGCATTAAGCTTAAGGCCATGGTTTTGACACCAGTCATTGGTCTCAGTGAAGCCTTTATGTAGGATGTCTACATCACTTGGGGAGTTAATAATGGCCCCCAGCTTGCAGTCATCTGCAAACTTGGTCAGCCAGAGTCCCTCTGTGTTGGCCTGGACGTCTGAGAAGTAGATGCCAAACAGGAGAGGACCCAGGACCAATCCCTGTGGGACTCTACTCGTGACTGGTTGGCAGTCTGACTTGGAGTCCATTCCACAAAGAAGTCAGCCAGGTTGAGCAGGCATGATCTACCTTTCACAAAACCAAATTGTGTGGGATCTAGAGTTTGGCGATTCCCTATATCCTTGTTTATTAGGTCCATGATGATGCGCTCCATAGCTTTACATATCAAACTCATCAGGCTAATGGGGAAATAATTCCCAGGGTTTGTAGTCGCTCCCCCTTTATGGAGAGGGATGACTGTAGCAGTGTACCATTTAGTAGGGATAAAGCCTGAGGTGAGGGTGTGACTGAACAGGGCACACAGATGTGGTGCCAGATCACTTTGTAGTTCATGTAGAACACAGCCAGGGAAAATTTTGGGTCCCATGGAAGCTGTATTCTTGGCCTTGTACAATGCAGCTTTAACCTGTGCTGCAGTAATGCTGTGTGCCTGTCATTCCTCTGGTATTGTGATTGGTCCTGTGGGGGGAGGGGGTGGGTAAAGTTGGCACTGAATCTGCTGGCCAGTATGTTGGCAATATCTGTTGGCTCAATATAGCAGGTACCATTGTGGAGTAACTCAGAGCAAACCTGGGTATTTCCATGGAGATTCTTGATATAACTATAGAAGACTTTGTGGTTGTTTTTAGTGTCTGCTGCAATTCTGCCTTCATAGCTGGCTTTAGAGGTTTTGATGAGGGATCTCAACTTTTTGTTGAGGATAATAAGGGTTTTTTCCAGTCTTGGGATGTCACCTTTTTCTGCAACAGTTTCTTATTTCTGTTGTAGAGTTTATTAATGGCAGGGGACCACCAGATTGGTTTCCTTTTTTTTGGAGCAGAGCATCTTGGTTCTGTTGGGTATGGCTAATTCCATGCATTTATGTACGTATTCATACAGTGCATTGGTGTAAGATTCGACAGTCATGCATCTATTTTCCATTGACATGGGTGCCATGAAGTTAGCCACCTCTGTTTTTAGGAACCCAAATTCAGCTTTGGTGAAGTTTTTCATGGTGGCTACCTTTGCGGGGGGGGGGGGGGGTGAGATGTGGCTTTCCATGGTGATTAGTTTGTGGTCGGATCAAACCAGGGGGGAATTGACTACTGGTGTAGAGCAATGGTTGCCCATGTTAGTAATAACCAGGTCAAAGATGTTGCATCCTCTAGTGGGTGTAAGAATGAGCTTGTCCAGTTCATTGGAACTTATGAATTCCAGGAAGCATTGGGCCAGTGTATTGATGCATGAGTAGTTTTCTCAGTTGATAGAGGGGTAGGCGACGTCACCTAATATGTGAGTTTTGGGTTGAACCTTAATAGTTTCCAGGGTGCTTAGGAACATGGACTGAGAGTCTTGGGACATGGTTGGGGACCTATAGCACGTTATAACCTGAATCACCATCTTACCCAATGTTAGTTGTACCTGAAATATCTAAGATGTGTTATGCTAGGCTACTAGTCTGGAGGTGTGTATATCCTTTAGGAATATGGAGACACCACCCATATTAACAATGTTTGAAATATATTAGTATTGATAAAGTAGCTATGTATTCAATGGTACATTTTTCTAAGTTAGTTGTGCATAATTTTAACACAGATTTAATAGTAACATTATCATTCAAACCTGGAAGGGTGAAAGTGTTAAGCCGATATTGCCACAGGAGTTCTCTATACTCCACCTGGTTTCCTCAATCCCCTCCCCTGGGATTAAGGTCTCCTTGTTCAAATACACAAAATTGAAATACATTATGGGACTCATCGAGCAGGGTATGTCTGAATAGGGCATTGTTTACATTTTTACTCTTTATGCTGTATAAATGCTCGTATATTCACTTTCTCAATGTCCTTTTACGTTTTTCCCATAAAACATTATTGCATTTTGCACATACTGTTAAATATACTATGCTCTTGTTCCCCATGATTTCCCACAGTTTCCTATTTTGAAAAACACCTTAATTTTTAAAGCATTGTCAAGAACCATGCTATCTTACCCAACAATATGTGCACATTGGCTACATGCCCCACGTATTTTGGTTCCTTGCTTACATTTGATGTTAGAATGTGTACCCCTCTCATACATGCTTTTTAAGTTCTATCCTGTCTTAAAGATAAATTTTGGGCTGAAGCCTACCACCCCTCCTATTGGGGGGGGGGGGTACTTCAGCATGTTCAAATTCCTATTAATAATTTCTTTCACCCTTTGTGATGCATAATTAAATTCTACAACCATAGCTTTTTCAAAATTCCTGTTGTTAATTTTCTCTCTACCAAATGAGCTCACATGGTCAATACTCGTACCAGATAGGAGTGTGCACCTACTGCCTCATTCATCAAAGACTCCCCTTGTAATTTCCTACACTAAAGTTGCTGGGTATCCTCTATCCAAAAACATCTGGAGGATGTGTTCTAACTCTCCTTCTAAGTCTTATTTCATGGATATTATCCTTGCCACACATATACACCGATCCTTAGCCAAACTCCTTTCTCTGTAAAAAAGGGTGTGGACTATTGAATGGTAGATATGAATTGCTAAAGGTGGGTTTCTGGTAGATTTTGGACTTAAAACCCTCTCCTGTCCACTCTATAGTAGTATGTAAATAATGGACAGTGTTCTTATTGAGCCGATATGTGAATTTCAAAAAAGATATAGTCCTGTTTAAATACTCTACAAATTTTACAACGTTATCTTCCGACCCTTCCCAAAGGATGAATATATCATTCAAAATCTTAAACAGAGTTTTAGATATTTCAAGAATTCTGTTCCAAAAACAGCCATTCTCTCCCATGCTAACAGTACCTGTTTAGCGTAAATGTGGGAGTAAGCTGCGTCCACTGCCACCCACTTAACCTGTCTAAATGTTTCACCTTCAAAATATAAAAAGTTATTCTGCAGTACTACAGAAGTCAGTTCCATAATAATTTATTTATTTATTTATTTAACATTTGTTTACCAGGAAAGTCTGACTTGGAATGGAGCCAATTTTCAGCAAAGGCCCAGGGAGAAATGCTCCAGATGCATGTCTTTGTAATGTAGGAGGAAACTGGAGCACCCAGAGAAAACCCACATGAATGCAGGGAGGACATGCAGACTCTGTACAGAAGGCACGCCAGATGAGAATCAAACCAGATTACCTCTTGCTGTGAGCCGACAATGCTACTGCTGCAATAAGATTAATCTGGTCAGTGCTTAAAGTTTCAAAGGTTGAGAGACTGTCCTGAAAAAGCATTAGACCATCGCCCAGGGGGATAGAAGAGATCAAGTACATCTATTGTTAAAAAACTAACTGAGGGGTGGATAAATTTGTGGTAAGTCTAGCTAGGAAATCCCAAGAATCCTACACCAAATGAGTTTTTATACCAGAATTAAATGTTAAAATATCTGTCAATAAAGACCACAAAGGGTGGGTTTTAGATCCACTGGTTGCCATTATTCATAGGTTGATAGATTAGTTTACAGATTAGTACTAAGCTAACTGCCCTTGCGAGCCATTTTAAGCCTAGCCAATTATCCCCTGTGAGATTCAAACCCTGTACCTTGGCTTAAAGAGGGATTTATAACATTCTTGTGTGTTTTGGGAATCCCAAAAATAGGTGGAACAGAGGCTTTTTATACCACAACAGACACCCTTTCATCAATCAAAAGATCTAAAAACATGTCAGTCCTATGGTACACTAGATTCATTTAATTTCTAGATATAGGTGAATAGGTGTTACTATCTGGAAGGATTTGGAACATCACATATGAATAATCAATGGAATCAGAACAGTCCCCCCTCCCTTATCAAGTTTCATGATCCAAATGTTAGGATTTCTAGTTATGTTATCTAACAATATTCTTTCTCTTTTGGACAAGTTGTATGTTTTTTAAGGTTCTTATCGTTACCTATTTGATATATGTCTTGCACACAAGCTTGCTCAAAGGTATGCAAGACAGGCTGTAAGGGGAGGTTGAAAGGCTTTTTTTTTCTCCACAAGTTCTCTTTTTATAATAAAATAAATAAAACATTGCAGACCACCACTGTGTTCCAAAATTTAAATATGGAACACAGTGGTGGTCTGCAACATTTTATTTATTTTATTTGGACTGTGAGGTACGTATAGCAGACCTTTGGTGAGGTCCCTACAGTTTGTTCTTTCAAGTTCTCTTTTTATGTTAAATGTCCTTGTTTTTGTCTTTCACCATAACCGCTACATTTAATTTCCTGGTGACCCTAGGAGAGGGGACTGGGAGAGACGGCTGCAGTATAGAGAACTCCTGTGGCAATTTCACCTAAATGCTTTCAGTCTTTCAGTCTTTCCAGGTTTTAATGATCATATTACTATTCAACCTGCATTAAAATTATGCACAGCTTTTTCAAGAAAAAAATTTATAAAATTTATCGGTCTGTTTATTTATCTATCTTGCCTTACTTACAAGCATTGTTTAAATATGATTTTTTTGGGGATGTTTTTAAAGTTTTTTTATGATTGTGCAGCTGTGTTTACGCATATAAGAGTGGTTGTGTCTTTAAGAGAAGAGTTCAGTTAATTGATTAAAACTTTTATTGACTAGTTGCTTTGTATAATACTATTCAAGGAATGGTTGAGTTTGTATAAAATTTCAGTCCTAGATGCTAAGGATGAAAGCAGTTAATGACATTAACGTGCTTTCCTAGTTTCTCGTATTGGGGTTCTTTCTTTTATACTGTTTCTTAAGTCAGTAGCTGCACATAACACAGTCGCCTTTATTCTGGCATTTTTTTACAGATGGCAATCACACAATTGTCTCACCTCCAGAATTAATGACCAAGCAATGGGAGGTCACAGTGCAATGGCATTATAGAATTCGTTTTGGGTATTGCCGGCCATGTGATGAAAATAAACAGTTCACAAAGTGAGGAGTAGGACTTCAGATAAATTCGATGGCCCCTATATACAAAGAAAAAAGAATGACAGAAAAGACACAGAGAGGGAGGGAGAGAGAGAGGGAGAAATGAAACATGCACAACAGTTATTTCTTGTATTAATATATTATATATATATATATATATATATATATATATATATATATATATATATATATATATATATATATATATATATATATATATCCTATCTCTTCAGCACATGAAAAAAAAATGCATTTTGCTTATAATGAGAGTATCAGGACAGAATCTAATGAATACACTATTTCGATTTATTAATTTTAAAATCTACTTGAAACAAATTACTTTTTCATGTTTTGTCTAGAAATGTTCTTTTAAACTGATTGTCTCCAACTTTCTTGCAATATTTCAGAGTTATTTAGATTTCACTGTTATAACATTTTTTTGATAAATAAATAAATAAACTGAAGACATATGTTTGGATTCTTAAAGCCATTACTTTTTATTGAAGTATGGTATCATATGTCATACCTTTATTTCTGTAACATTCTGGCAAGCTATTAAATGTATTCCATTCACAAAAGTGTACATATACTGCATTTACTAATTAAAACACACATGGACTAAAACTTAACAGAGTTATACTGTCTTAGTATAACATAAGGAATAAAATATTTATCTATTACTAAAAATTATATTTGTTACTACTTTGAGAGCATAATGCATATATGACACACAGCAGTAAATTGAAAATATTTGCACAAAAATTCAAAATGCCAAGGTTTTTTATGGTGTGAATAAAATGGACTCTTCATGAGAGGTGATGTGGTTGAGGAGCTCCATGTTTTTTATTGTCACATCTCAAAAGAAAGAAGAACATTCTGTTCTATGGTTGATTGAGAGTAAAAGCCTTTCAGCATAACATTCCTTTAGCCACATTTATTCAGATGACATTTAGTGAACAGCTGTTCAGCACACCGTATTCATTTTACTGGCTCATTCTGTGCCACTTGCCCTATTCCGTGGTTGTCAAGATAAGTAATGTTAATCAAAATCAAAATTACCTTCATCGTAAATTTTGAGTGAAATCATAACATAGATTATCTCAGCCTTTGTTGGGTGGGAGACACTTTAATCATAATGAGCTTGCAAGGTATTCATGTGGTTTATGTCTCACTTTTTGTAGTAAGTTATAGGGACAGGTTTTATGTCACTGAAAAAAAACATTGTATTAAGAATATAGTGGCTCAGTGGATAACCAGTTGCCTCTAGAAGTACATTTAGAGCTGTGGGGGGAGATTTCTATAGCCAACTCAGCTGAGCTCCTAGCATTCCCACACATCATACCTTTGCAGTCCTATTTAATTTTATGTGAGAAACTCAATGGCTGAGACTGCCATGGAATAAGTTGGTGGGGATTGCCTCCCACCACCTTTCTCATATACCCTATTTACACCCTAGTTATACAAAGTCACACTGCCAGCCATAAAAATAAAAAGCGAAGAGGTTACACCTGTACTATTAATAGCTTAATGGCACAGTGAGGATGTTCAGTGAGTATAATATATAGTCGAGCCCAAGATTTATATGCTCTTTGCTTTTTTATATGTTTGTTTCTCTGTCTGGCTGTTAACTGAAGCATAAGAAAAGGGGCAGAACCCAAGAAATATACCCCCCAAAAAAGTGATTCAAGTATTCAAGCACCACCACAAATCAATCTACACTAGGAAAAGAGAAGCACTGCTGATGTAGGCCTGTTATGAAGCTGCACTTAAGTCACATGACTTTCAGCTACAACTGAGTTACATGTCATTTCATCCGTTGTATTGGAATTTTTATTTCTGTATAATGACATCACTATGAAGAAAACTGCATCTTTGGTTACCATGAGGGATAGATCCGTTTATCCCTCACAGTAACAGTTAGTGAGTTAGAGGCAGCCCTAGTACAGTGTTCTACCAAAAAGAGGGGCAGCGTCACAGTGGGCTGTCTCAGTGGCCTACCAAAAATGTCGCTGAGACATTCTGGGTCTGCGACCTACACTATCACCTGGAAATGCGTGTGTGTGTGTGTGTGTGTGTGTGTGTGTGTGTGTGTGTGTGTGTGTGTGTGTGTGTGTGTGTGTGTGTGTGTGTGTGTGTGTGTGTGTGTGTGTGTGTGTGAGTGTGTGTGTGTGTGTGAGAGAGAATGTCTGAGGGAAGTGTCTGTGCCAGTGAGATGCAGGGGCCACCAGAGGTAATAACTGCAGGAAGCACGGATTTGCCCTCACAGTAATTACTGACGAAAATGCAAATTAACTGATAATAAGGTTTTTTTTCTCATTACAGCTTACATGAACGACATTTTCCATAATCATGTGAAATCAGATACTTTGATGTACTTGCTACATGGAGTTTTGAAAGGGCTATGTTGCAAAACTAAGAAATACTAAGAATGCTCAAAGTTGTTATAATCTTTTGACTGTAGAAGAAAAAAACAGTTTGTGTTTAACTTACGGAATAAATGGTTGAAATGAAATACATGCAGATAGTTTATGTGAAAAAACAAAAATATTTTGGCAAGAACTTCTCAGTTGGTTATATAAAGTTATGTATCATGACCTTGGCCATTTTTCTGGTTTCTGGCTACTAGCTATAAAATCCATACAGTCCATAGTTAGATCAAAACACTTATAAAGGCTCTCACTAGTCTTTAACATAACAGTTTGACCAACATGTAGTGTCCTACTTGAGGACAATTAATGCTAGCCCATAAACATGAGCAGTCCAGGTCAGGAGATATAAGGCTGGAGCCAGACCATCAGTCTGCTGAGATGTGAGTGGACATGGCTCCAAAGCAGAGTAGTGAGGGCAGACAATGACTTCCCAACATGGCTGCTTGGATGGTAGCTTTTCTCTGAAAGACTCCAACATAAGTGAAAACCTATGAGGGTAGCCCGTGGTTGACAGGCATGACAGAAAGAGTTCCATAAAACAAATATACTTTTGAAAAAAAATAGTTGAGTCATCAGCCTATACATTAATTTGTATCAGATACCTTTCTGTGCTTGACAAAAGTGAAGGTTGATATGTCTTCTGAGAAATGCAATTCTAAAACAGCCATAGTCTGAATCCTCCAATTACGTAGTAAGTATAATGATTCAGATATGCAGTCTATCATTAACATCTAGCCTTTTCGGCCAGCGCCTCATTTATCTAGCCATTCATTTATGGAGCTGTGGACTGTTTTCCCCCCTTGGCCAGCCTAATTTCATTGGACAGCTTGATGTTTACTTACTGTTCACTATTATTACCCGAGTCAAAATCCGTCTGTGACAGGAACATTTAAGTGAATAATCTGGAGGCATCCCATGCAGATCTTGTCACTAAACTTAAAACTGCACATGCTGAGATAGTTAAAAAAATGACAAAATTTTTGAGGATGTATAATACAGCACCTTAGTAATAAATAGCCTCGTTGTCACAAAAAACACCACCCATACGTATCCCAACAACTGTGCCTAGTGCTGTTTTAAGTGATCAAGCATAAATCTCAACCTCTCACTGCAAGAAATCTAAACAAAGTCTAAAATAATGAAAGGCAAAGGCCCAAACAAGGAACAGATTTTAAACAGTGCTGTTATAAAGTTAGAAAGTTGATAGAAAAAGTTTTGTTAGCATGTATTTTCTGAATAATATGGTCTAATATTCTAATGTTTCTCATTATTTAGTGACTTCAATCTTCAGTGATTTACCAGACAACCACAAATTGTATGAGGAACAGACCAGAAATATGAATCAAAAATCTGGACAGTATATGAAAATCTGTACAGTTGAGAGGTGTGTCACCAAACAAGACAGTTTTTTAAGGTATAGAGAGCCTACAGCTAAATTAGATAAACATGCTAGAAATGTCCTAGTTATTGGGAGTTCTACTGTCAGGCATACAGTGTCTATACCAGGGGTCAGCACCCTTTTTGTAGTGTTGTGCCGAAGTAATATTGCAAAGTCAGTCAGCATCCCAAAAGTTCCAGGATTGCCAAGTGATGACCAAAAAAAAGGTATTTTCTGTCACACTGAAGCACATTAACTTGATCATGTATTAACTTATTTCCAATACGTGATTAAATAATTATTCTCCTCTTGTTGAGTATTCAGTATTTTAATAAAAAAACACATGAAGATAAATCCAAAAGAAACACCAACAACGAAAATTGCAGCCAACTGGAAAAAGTTTTTACTTCTTTTTAGACAGATTCTGGTACCTCGGCCTTCGCCTTCATTGGAATAAATTATTCTAAATCACACCAGCTTATATATACACCAGTCATTTCAATTAAACAATTAAATGAGTTCATCAATTAAGCAGTTTAAAAAAACTTTCAAATTTAACATGTATTATTATTAATTTATAATATTATTTATCATAACATATTACAAACTTTTATACATTAATATTTAAATTTCTAAATTCATACCATTTGGAAACAGGGTTTTATAATTTATTATAAAGTTAGATTCCATTCTCAGTAATTTTTTCTGAAAATTAATGTTTCCCCCCCCACCCCCCTCAGGTTTTGCCAAAACACTAAATACAAGATCCTCACATCCACCATCATGAAATTGATGAAAATGGTTAGCTACTGGACTATCCAGTCTACCCATCTTGATATCTCCCATATTCCATGATTCTCAATTTTATTTTTCTTTTTGTCTGTCCTATATACCATTTTCTTACTTCACAATTACAACCTATTATATAAATCACCCCAAAGGAATTATAACTAAAATGATCAATGGCATTATATTTAACGCCATTTATCATATTTCCAATACGTGATTAAATAATTATTCTCCTCTTGTTGAGTATTCAGTATTTTAATATACGTAGGAACAAATAGAAAAACTATGAACGTTTTAAAATTTTAAATTGTCAAATGTATATTTTAAGACACAAAGTCCAATAGTTGGAATAACAAAACTATTAAATAAAATAAATCAAACATAAAACACATTATTAACATTTTTAATATGAGTAATCATTATTTATATGAGTCATTAATCAATTAATGGGACCCTTGCCCTTGCTTCTCCTAGGTTAATTGTTCGATATCAGATGTGTATTTGGTCACTTTCAGCTTCACGCAGGCTTCTGAATGCACAGGGGTTAGGCAACTTCTTTGTGGGCTCAAAACAGCTTTCACGTGTGAGAAAATTTGTTCACATGTGCAAGTTGACCCAAAAGCCAAAAGCAGAGCAAATGCAACTTTCTTCAAGCAGGTGACCACTTCAAGCAGGGATGACCAGCAGTTGAGGATGGTAGCTGACTTTAACATGCAACAACTCACTCCTTGTCATCCTATGAAAAGGAACTCATAGATAGAAAAAAAAGAAGAAATTACAGAGGGACTTAAGGGACTATGAACACAAACAGGCATTTACCCTTAACTTATATCAGCAAACAAGATGGCAACGAGTGAGGTTTGCTAAAAAAACAGGAAGTCCCACCCCCACAACATTTTTATACATCGGGAGAAAGTGCAGTTTCATCTATGGAAGAGGAAGAGGGAGAAAGGGAAGGATACCAGTCGTTGCCTAATCCAAAGAATGGTGAACAGTTCAAAAAGACTTTTTGGAACTATGGAAATAGGAACAGCTACAAAAAATTGTCAAGGTATGGGTCCTACAATAACCATGGACAAGGTTATAGCCCCTCTACCAAACGAGGCAAATGGACATAATGAAGAGGTACTGTACTCTTTACAAGTGGTAGAGACTTATATAGTTAAATTGTCGGACTATGTTTTAAATTAAAGTAAAAAATCTGTGCTGAATAAAGGTTTAAAGTTTATTCCTACTGTGTTACCTAGGGTTCATGAAGTTAAAATAGATTTATTTAGACTAGCATGTAAATAACATCTAAAATATTTTTTTAAGAACAATACGGAGAATTAAATAAATTCACTAAATGATGTTAGTTCATCGAGTGAGGAAGATTTTTTTCTCACGTGAATCAGAAAGTGAATACAATGCTTATTATTGTCTAGATTTATTGCAAATTAAGGATGCTTCAGCATTTTTGCCTCCTTTAGGAAATGAAATTATACAAAAATTTTATCATGAAATGAATTTTGTTTTGGATAAGGAAGTAAATGATTTTTTGCAAAGTAAAATGGAATTTAATCTTACCAAACTGGAATGGGAAACATTACAAAATCTTAGTAAAAATGATCAATTAGTGTTAAAACCCTCAGATAAAAGGGGTAAATTAGTAATTATGAATTCTTTATACTATCTGAAGATGATAAGGAACATTTGGATGATGAATGTATTTATACAAGAGTAGACATGACAGTTTACGAGCAAGCAAAAATGGAATATGAAAAGTTAATACATAAGGGAATACGTTTATGTTATTTTAAGGCCTCAGAGCCCAAAAGTACATTTTTAAACAGAAATGATAAGATGGCTAGATTTTTTTGTGTTCCCAAAATTCATAAAACTAGTAAGTTTCTACCAGGTTGCCCTATAGTATCAGCGCACAACTATCTTACAAACAATTTGAGCTGTTTTTACACCATTTCTTATTGAAGGAAGTGACTAAGTTACTTTCATATGTAAAAGATTCTTTTGACTTTATGAATAGGATGGAAAAAATTCAATGGGAACCAGGTATTTATTTTATAGTAGTTATGTAGTAAGTCTTTACACTAATATTCAGTATTTAATTGGAATGCAAGCAATTGAACATTTTCTGGGTGATAATCCATGTACCCAATTTATTAAGGAACTTGTTTTGTTTTGTTTGACTAACAACTTTTTCATGTTTGATGAAATATTATACAAACAAATTCAAGGGACAGCCATGGGGGTGGCCTTTGCCCCCATGTATGCTAATCTCTTTGTGGGTATGGTGGAAAATGTACATATTTGCAGAAGCAGTTTTTACAGGACACGTGCTGGATTATTGTCGTTTTAAAGATGATCTTGTTTTTGTTTGCAAAGGAGGAGAAGATCAAGCAAAGTTGTTTGTACATTATTTAAACACTAATTGTTTCTGCATACAGTTTGAAGGAACACAGAAAGGAACTAAGGTGCACTATTTGGATATAACAGTGGAGGTTACGGAGAGTGGAAATTTAAAAACTAGTATGTATAGAAAATCTGATCAGCCTTCTTTTATGTTTTATGCTTCTAGTTGCCACCCCCCCTCATACATTAGAGGCAATACCTTACAATGAATTTATTAGAATAAGTAGAATTTGTAATGATTTAGATGAATGTAAAGTAGAGATTGATACTAAAGGGTTCGCATCTAGAAATAAAGAGGTTATAGTGCCCCTCTACTCGTCACTCATCAGACCCATCATAGAGTACAATGCCCCATTTGGGATGTACCTCACAAGACAATTCCAACAGCTGGAAAGACCACAAAAGTACCTCACCAAGAGGATTACTGGTCTCAAACATATGTCCTATGCAGCCCGACTGGAAAAACTCCAGCTGTACTCAGTGGCATATCGCTTACTCAGAGGTGATCTCTGCCTGACTTACAAAGCCATGTCCAACTCAGAATTGATGGACATGCTCCACCTAAAGAAATCCAAGTCACTGCAAGCCACTCGCTCTAGTGAGCTAAACCTCGCCACAACAATAAATAGAACATGCTGGAGGGATAGATTCCTGTCACAGAGACTCCCCATGCTTTGGAACAAAATTTTTAACTACATTAGGCAGAGCTCCTCACTAACACTCTTCAAGAGAAACCTTGACGAGTGGATGGATAACTGAAAATGCACCCCTGGAATCAATTCATTGGTTCTTCTTGACACAGACTCAGTTAATTTATCAATGGGGCGGCGAAAGCCGACACACTCTGGCTAGGCTTATAAATGCCCTCGGGCAGATAGCCTAGTACCTACCTATGAACCTATAAAATGTCAAGAGTATTTCTAAGAAGAGGTTATGAAGAAAATAAAATTAAACAATACTTGAATGCTTTAGTTAATAATGGCACAAATGCAAAAAGGAATTTTACTGGATTAAAAGACATTCAATCAGTATGAAATGTAGGGCAAACGCAAGACATGTTTTTTGTCTCAACATTTAATGAATTTTCTGGGATTCTCGAAAGAATACTGAAACAATACTGGAATATTCTTACCAGAGAAACATCATTATTACACAATGTTAGACTGAGGTTGTCCTATCAGAGGGGACGTAATTTAAAAGATTTTTTGGTGTGGACTATCTATAAAAAACCTCAGGTTAATTTACCAATTATCCTGGAAGTACCAGGAACTAAAAGATGTGGTAGATGTTCAGTCTGCCAGTATATAGTGGATTCTTTTCATAATATAAATAGTAAGAGATTTCAAATGCAGGGTGTGTATTCCTGCATGAGTACAGGCATTATATATGCATTGAGCTGCCACTGTAACAAGTATTGCATAGGGGAAAGTAAAAGAAGTTTAAGTACTAGGGTCAAGGAACATGTAAGAGATGTCAAAAACAATGAAGTTATAAGTGCAGTGGCACGCCGTTTTAATGAAGTTCATCAAGGAGGCTGTGGAGGTTTACAAGCCACAGTCCTCGAACAAGTTAAATTAAATTTTATGAGTGAAGAAAATATTAAAATGTGTTTGCGTAAGAAAAAAGCAATGTTGATTTTAAAATTTAATACAGTGTACCCTGTGGGAATGAACAAAGAATGTAATTGGAGACATTTTATCTAGTATATGTTTTAATTGTTTGTATCTGTTTAAATTGATAATTGTATAATTGGTTTCATAAAAGATACTTTAAAGGTACAGTGGTCAGTATACGCCCTGCTCTGTTAGGATCGTAATGATACACTGTTTGATATTTAAATGGCCCTTTTTGATACATCATTACATTTTCTCATTGTTTTCTCTTCTTTCACTTCTATATGAGGTTATCCACTCCTATATGGTTAGTTCCATAGGATTTGGTTCATCTGACACCCCCCCCCAGATATATTTATTTGATCATAAAATTTGTGCTATGCTGTTCCGCCTATGGTTAAGGTTCGCAAATCATGAATATATATTTTACAACTTGAGGCCTTTGAATTGTTAACTGCTGCTCGTGATATAATCTATTAGTATATAGCATTATGAGATGTTTAGTTTTGCTATATACTGAAATTTAATATGCTTATTCCATATATTAATATATTTGGATCATCAGTGTTGGATAAATGTTTATAAAAGCTTGGATTTTATAGCTGAATCATTAAACAATGTCTGATACAAGTGATATGAGGACAATAATCATGTTTATATGTGTTCATTGACCAAATACGCATTAAATTTATAGTGCCAGTATGACGCGTTCATAGCGTCTTTGAAATGTATTATTGTTATAGCTATTTATTTATTGATAGTAAAAGCTGGAGTTTCTGTAATTGAAATTGCCATGTGACTTTTGATGTTAAGCACTATGAGAAGAATGAATGGCATATATGCAAATTTTGCGTATAAGCTGAAGCTTAGGCTTAAGGTAGAAGCACATATATAATACTTTGCATATCTTACATTTATATTGCCATTAAATTAATTTTAGAGGATATATTGCTGTTTTAATATATATGATATAGGCGTTTTTATGCCTTAATTTGCCAGTACTGAATGGAAGAACATGTTAATACTTCAAATAATGTACTGGCTTCTTATACGATAGTTTTTAGATATACTTGATGTAAGTACTACTGTTGTATTTTGTTACGTTGTTATGGAATGCTTTTATTGAATGTTAGCGTTTTAATACAGGCATAGAAATGACAGTCATTAAGATTCATACTATATGGATCTTGGAACTTGTTTCTTTAAATGTAGAATGATTGTTGCTTTTTTAACTAGATAATTAATTGTTGATTAATTGCTTAATCATTGTGATTTTGTGTATATATTCTGCATCAGTTTTATGTGATTTGTAACCTGATGAAGCGCACCTGTGTGTGCGTGAAAGCGCTCGTTCAATAAACCTGTTTTATACTTTTCATGGTGGTTCCTGACAGTTTCTTCATATCCAGCTTGTTTTTCGTGGTGACAGGAGCCTTTGAATGATCGGCATTTGTTTTTTGCTGTTAGTATTATTATTATTGTGCTTTGCCGATCGTTACATGATGGAAATGCCGAATATCGAGTTGGACTATAACCCAGCAGGTACAATGGGAACCGATAGTTGGAATTGTCTGCTCCATCAAAAGGAGAATCCGCTGCTGCGTTTGGACATTAAAGGTGATGTTGCTATTAATACAGATAGTGGCATTGAAAACCTGCATGACTTTTTTGGTCGATTAAGGAACTTGGAGAATGATTTATATCGCCTATACAGACTCATTTGGCAAAAGAGACATCTACAGGCTTGTCTCCACTTCAAGGTTATCCCCCGCGGCATGAGGGTATTGTGCATGCCGAGTTACGGGGATAGCCATCCTGAGTTGCTACAAAAGTGGCAACAACTTAATATTGAGTTTGGCAATAAATATCTTCATTTACTAATAGATTATTTTGCACCTATTGAGGCTGAACTTATAACCAAAGTGGAGGAACAGTATATGTCCCTTACAACGAACTATCCAGCTGACTTTTGTATGTCTAAGGTGCACAACATGAATAAGCAACTAGCTGTTTACAGTAATAAATTAGAGCAAATCAAACTAAAAAAACTAAGACGCGACTATCAGGACTTCCAGCTAGGTCGCATCTTTGTTTGGCCAAAAACTAACCAACAAGAAGGTATTCGACCTTCTAATGCATCTGAAAGTACACAGGTGATGCATGATGAACTTACTACCACGGCCGTAGAACATTTGGTAGCTCAGCCAATGACTGACAGCCAGACCAGTGGCATCTTTCGAGAATCTGGTCAGTCCAACATTTCTTTACCCTGTAATCAACAGGGTTTAAATGCTGACCTGGGTGCAAAACCAAAGACTAGCAATTCTAACAACTCACTTATGGCACCGATACCTTTAAATTTTCCTCTCCCCTACAAGAATGTAGTACGCAAGCACTCAGCAAGTCGGGGGAGAATGAAAAGGAAAATGTCAGCCGAAACGCCGGAACGGAGAAGGAGAGCAAGGAACTAGAAAATCTGTTCTTTAACTTGACATCGAGAACTTTTTCTCTAGATGAACAGTTCGTTTTGAACAAAGGTTTGTTGTTTATCCCCTCTAGGGGAAGTATATTGTCGGATACGCTGATAGGCTTACGTTTGTTTGTTAGGAAATTGTCTTTGAAAGTGTTTTTCAAAAATAGTTCTTCCTTAAACGAATTTGATTATAAAACTGCATTATATAAGAGGAAAAGTTGTTTTATGCCCCCAATACCGCAAACTGCCGAATGTTTTCTACGTGCTTGTGAGAATGAGTTTTACTTATATTATGAACAGAATAAACATAAAGGTATATTTATTAACTTGAACTATGCACAAAGATGTTGCCTGGATAATCTTTGCCATGATGTGAACCTGGTCTTTAAACCAGCTGATAAGGGAGGGGGGATTGTTGCAATGGACACTTCCTTTTACAAAGAACTTATGTACAACATGCTTAACAATGATAAGGCATATAAACTTATAGATAGGAGCAAGATAACATCAACCATTAATTATGTACATGACACTATATACGATCTACTTATGACTAAATGCATAGACAAAACTCTGTATGATTTCTTAATGATTGAGTCTCCTCTAATTCCTGTGATTAAGGGGTTACCCAAGCTCCATAAAAATGAATATCCACCCCCTCTTAGACCTATAGTGTCAGGTGAACGCTGGGTTACTGAAAATGCTTCCTTGTATATACAATCTAAGTTGGGAGATATGGTTAAAAATGTCCCTACTATTTTAAAGAATTCATATGAACTTCTTGATGACCTGAAGACAGATGCTGTTACTAACAGCATAAATAAAAACACTCTTCTGGTCACCTTAGACATCAAGAATTTATTTACCAGCATACCTAACGACTATGGTCTTGACGCAATTAGGCTTCACCTGGTTGAGCTTGGTACCATTGCGAACAATGAAACTATAAATATCTGTTGCCTATTAGATCTGGTTCTCAATAATAACATCTTTTTGTTTGATAATAAAGCGTATGCACAGACATGGGGAGTGGCAATGGGCACTCCCTGTGCCAATGCATACGCGAACTTAGTGGTTCATAGATGGGAAAAAGAACATCTATTCAATGATCCTAGATTTACCAACGTCATTCTGTACAGACGGTTCGTGGATGACGTCTTAATGTTATGGAATGGAAGTACTGAGTTGTCGAGGGAATTTATTAGTTACATGAATTTATCCACCTCCTTCTTCAGTTTTACTTATGAGAGCTCTTTAACTAATGCTAACTTTTTGGATATCACTATTAAGAAGGATAACTGTGGCAATGTAACTACTACTTTATTTAGAAAATCTTGTTGGAAAAATAGCATCCTACATTACGATAGTTTACATCCACGCTGTATCTTCCGCAACATTGTGAAAGGCCAGATGACAAGGATACTTAGAATATGTAGTAATGAGTTAGATGCTATGGAGCTAATAAAGGACCAAAAACAGTATTTTATGGATAGAGGCTACCCAGTTGAACTAGTCAATGATATAATGAATACTCTCTTTGAAATGCCCAACCATTCATCAAATGTACATTATGCTAATTATAAGTATAAGAATGAGAAATATAAAGATCTAACGTATGAAATTAAATATAGTAATGATGTTGATAATCTAATTAAAATCATTAGGGGAAATTGGAAGATTTTGTCCCTAGACCCCGGATTATCACAAATAATAGGAAAGAAACCTAAATTTAGATTTACCAACTGTCTAAATATAAAGAGACTACTATGTAAAGAAAAACTGGATATACCAATCACTGATATAAGGGCAACCTTAAAAACTGGCACTTTTGCATGCAGCAAGTGCTCATTATGTAGGTATATCCACAAAATACAAGTTCCTAGTATCTTAAGTACCAACATAAGATTTAAACCTGCCTTTTATGCCACCTGCAATACTAGGGGTGTTATATATCTTGCAGTTTGCAATCAATGCGATGGATTTTATGTAGGGATGACATCGCGTCGCCTCAGGGACCGTATTTACAATCATGTCTATGAGATCAGAAAGGCTAACCCTGCTAATGCCCTAGCGGTGCACTGTCAAGATAGACCCCAACATTGCTTTACTTTTTTGGTTTTGCAAATATTAAATTCCAACAAGAGAGAAGGCGATACCCTAAACAGTATTGAGTTACTTGAATTGAGATGGATATTGAAACTGAAGGCCCATATTCCACCAGGTCTTAACACAGTGGTCAGTATACGCCCTGCTCTGTTAGGATCGTAATGATACACTGTTTGATATTTAAATGGCCCTTTTTGATACATCATTACATTTTCTCATTGTTTTCTCTTCTTTCACTTCTATATGAGGTTATCCACTCCTATATGGTTAGTTCCATAGGATTTGGTTCATCTGACACCCCCCCCCAGATATATTTATTTGATCATAAAATTTGTGCTATGCTGTTCCGCCTATAGTTAAGGTTCGCAAATCATGAATATATATTTTACAACTTGAGGCCTTTGAATTGTTAACTGCTGCTCGTGATATAATCTATTAGTATATACCATTATGAGATGTTTAGTTTTGCTATATACTGAAATTTAATATGCTTATTCCATATATTAATATATTTGGATCATCAGTGTTGGATAAATGTTTATAAAAGCTTGGATTTTATAGCTGAATCATTAAACAATGTCTGATACAAGTGATATGAGGACAATAATCATGTTTATATGTGTTCATTGACCAAATACGCATTAAATTTATAGTGCCAGTATGACGCGTTCATAGCGTCTTTGAAATGTATTATTGTTATAGCTATTTATTTATTGATAGTAAAAGCTGGAGTTTCTGTAATTGAAATTGCCATGTGACTTTTGATGTTAAGCACTATGAGAAGAATGAATGGCATATATGCAAATTTTGCGTATAAGCTGAAGCTCAGGCTTAAGGTAGAAGCACATATATAATACTTTGCATATCTTACATTTATATTGCCATTAAATTAATTTTAGAGGATATATTGCTGTTTTAATATATATGATATAGGCGTTTTTATGACTTAATTTGCCAGTACTGAATGGAAGAACATGTTAATACTTCAAATAATGTACTGGCTTCTTATACGATAGTTTTTAGATATACTTGATGTAAGTACTACTGTTGTATTTTGTTACGTTGTTATGGAACGCTTTTATTGAATGTTAGCGTTTTAATACAGGCATAGAAATGACAGTCATTAAGATTCATACTATATGGATCTTGGAACTTGTTTCTTTAAATGTAGAATGATTGTTGCTTTTTTAACTAGATAATTAATTGTTGATTAATTGCTTAATCATTGTGATTTTGTGTATATATTCTGCATCAGTTTTATGTGATTTGTAACCTGATGAAGCGCACCTGTGTGTGCGTGAAAGCGCTCGTTCAATAAACCTGTTTTATACTTTTCATGGTGGCTCCTGACAGTTTCTTCATATACTTTAAAGGTATATAAGGGGAGGTAACATGATACCAAAATGTTACTCTTCAAAGGCTAATGATAGTCAAGGCGCTAGAGAAATGTTATTTTCGTTCATTTTATCGTGATAGTGTCATTAAATTCATTGAATTTTTACCAGCTTGGTGAAGTTTTTCTTCAGCAGACTATAAAACAGGAACTTACATCTCTGGAGTGAGTTTTTTGTTATATTCTCTGTGCACCAAGTGACCAAGTGTTTTTTTTAACTTTTCCAAGTAGTTTCCTTCAAGAGTTTTCCTCAGTTCAACAAATGTTATCGTCTATAACTGTGATGACTTGAATTCGATATGTTGCATTTCAAAATTGTCAGCATCCATCCACTTGAAAAGAGATTGCTCAGATGAGGTGGTAGTAAGATCACTTATGTCAGGCTTGATGAGATAAGAAAATATGGGCCCGTGAATTTGGAAGTCTTGACCTCGTTTAGCAAACTCTCCTTTCAGCGCTTCAGCGAACTTCTGAAGCTCATGTATGTTGACAGTAAATCGATCTGAAATAGTCATTACGTTTGGAAGGTATTTGTAGGTGTAGTAGTAAAGTCATGGGAAAATATGTCTAATTTTGACGCAAATCCATTCTAGTGTTCAAAAAGTTTAAGTACTGTTTGACCCTCTCCTCCTTGTAAACACAAGTTTAAGTCATTTGTGTGTTTAGTTATGTCAGCCAGAAACATCAGCTTGCACAGCCAATGGTCGTCATTCAGTTCCAGGAAATGTTCATCAATAAACACTTTGATTGCATCTAAACTTGATACAAGTCTTTTCAAAACATTACCTCGACTGAGCCAACAAGCATTGCTGTACAGCAGGAGGTCTGTATATGCTCTCTCCATTTCTTGTAGAAGAGATTTGAATTGCCTGTGGGTCAATGAAGAGCGAGAAGCTATGACGTTAGCTATCTTGACAACAATTTCCATTACAGAGTTCAAGCACTGAGATGAATTCTCTGCACACAAACTCTCCTGGTGTATAATGCAATGGAAGCTCAATACTTGACTTCTAATATGATCCTGAAGAAGTTTAACAAATCCCATGTTCTTTCTGACCCTGACAGGGGCGGCATCAGTAGTAACACAGATTATTTTATTTATGTCAATGTGCTGATTTTCAAAATAGCTTACAAATGCCATTATAATATCCTCTCCTTTGGCTATACCAGAAAGCAGTATCAAGCAGCACAGGTCTTCATAAATACAGTCGTTCTCGCAATATCTCGCAACTATTGTTAGGTGTGCTGCATCATTCACATTGGCACTTTCATCAAGAGCAACACTAAATACAACAGCTTGTTGTAACCCAGTTTTCTGCTTTACCATTTTCAGCTATATCAGTCATGTGTCTCTCGACTGAACCCACAGAAGCTGGCATTTCTTGAATCTGAGACAGTATTGTTTCTTTATTTGGTAAGTCGCTAAACAAAATTTCAATACTGCTCAAAAGAATTTCCATGAGGAATTCTCCATCTGTGAAAGGTTTGACCTTCGAAGCCACACACTGAGCAGTTTTAGAACTACATTCGGTAGCTTTATTTTTGGTTCCAATTACTTGACTAAAAATACTAGTTTGTTTTTTTTAGCCAGAGATAGCCCTTTTTATGACTTCACATTTCTCCTCAGAGTTTTTAAACAGGGACTGATGTTTGGTTTGATAATATCTTTGAACACGACATACAGCACACATCAGTTTCACAACATAAACCACAAACAGCACAATGCTTTTGTTGTTTGAATCCATATCCGTCTGCCCAAAAGTCTTGAAATGAGTGGATATCAAGTTTTTGCCTTTTCTGAGTTATTTTACAAGATACTGGCATATTACTTCATAAGAACATCATGTATTCCCACCTCTTCTTGCTGAGTAACAACTTCCGGTCAACAAAGAGTAAATAAATAAGAAGCACAGTACTCAACTTTCATTTTGAAAGTATGTAGCTGAACTCAATTCTGCTTGACATTAATTTTATCTCTGTAAAGCAGCAAGTATGGCTTTGCAGGAAAGTAATGTCGAGCAGAGAACTTTTACCAGCTACTGTAACTATTGCATTTGTTACGATCACACCTCTCAGCTGTAGAGTATCTGAGATAAGCTTCCTATGGTGTTGCTTAGAACAAAGCTATCCTGCATCTACTAGCTATGGCTATGCCTAGATTCCTCTATCTCTTACTACCTATGCTAGGCTAGGATGCCATCTTCAAACCATCGAGCTGCTAGGACTTCACCCTCCTTCAACCAGTAGAGTGCTCAGCCCCGATTAAGTACATTTTACCAGTTTTTTAATCTGACTGTCCCATTAAAGAATTGTAAGTGCTTTACTTGATTTCTAAAAAAAGTATAATTTTGAATCATCTCTGTTACCGGGGTTATCTCATCTTGTGAGCAACTAAATGTGAACTGGTGTAAGTTAATTAACTTTGCCTACTGCTGCATTCCACATTGTCGTTTAAAGCAGTAAAAATGTCTGAAGCACACAGAGCGACCTCTGTGGTCTATGAAATATACTGTGTTATGAGTGCAAGGTGTTGAATATTCTTGAGTATTATAACTTGATATACAGCTGTTAGAACAGCTTAACTATTTAATCTGGGATCTAGAAACCAGTATGCTTTATGACACTCACTCACTCCGATCACACACCCATACAGTCTCTTCCTCTTTCATAGATACATTCACTCATTCACTCACTCTGATCACACACCCACACAGTCTCTTTACCTTTCACACATGCATTCACTCGCTCACTCACTCCGATCGCACACCCACACAGTTTGTTCATCTTTCATGCATGCATTCTCTCACTCACTCACTCTGCACACCAACACAGTCTCTTCATCTTTCATGCATGCATTCACTCACTCACTCACTCTGATTGCACACCCACACAGTCTCTTCATCTTTCACGCATGCATTCACCCAGTTACTCACTCCGATCGCACACCAACACAGCCTCTTCCTGTTTCATTCACTCACTCACTCACTCACTCACTCACTCACTCACTCACTCACTCACTCACTCACTCACTCCAACTGCACACCCACACAGTCTCTTCCTCTTTCATACATGCATTCACTCAGTCACTCACTCCAATCACATACCCACACAGTCTCTTCATCTTTCCTGCATGCATTGACAAACTCAATCTCTCTCCATGCTCTCGTTTTCACACAGTCAGCGTGCCATTGAAAATTGCTCCATGTGCCACGCTTGACACAAGTGCTATAGGTTGCATACCCCGGTCTATACTCATGAGACTAGCAAAGTTCTATCAAACACTAGGATGGGGGACATTCTCCCCATTCCTAAAGTCTTGAGAATAAGAGTAAAACCTATTTATTACTCATGTAAGGGTGAACAATCAAGTTGGTCCTTCATGGTGGACATGACTAGTAACTTGTGATAACTTATGTTCAAATCATGATCACACCTTAAATACAATGAAATATACTATATTCATGTTTAATTAAAACTAGTGCACCTTCATGGTATCATAGAAATAGAATTCACCTAAAGATTGACACACTGATGTACGATTTATTAAATTACATAGAAAATTATTTGTTCGTCAATCGGCATATCTCCAAAATTGTCAGAAAATCCTTCGACTCTTCTCATCTCAACTGTCAGGATATATTTGGATCCTAATCCAACCTAAACCCCCTTTTCTCTACCTTATTCAGCCCATCATAGAATGCAATGCTCTCCTTGGCATGTATAGCTCTAAACAACTCCTAGCTAGAAAGACCCCAGTAGTTTATCACCAAAAAGATTCCAAGATTAAAAAAAAGTGCTCTAATTCGGATAGACTAAAAACTCTGTCCTCATTTTCTATGACCTATGAATTCATTCAAAGTGATCTGTGTCTTGTTTTCTGAACTATACTAAACTCTACACTCTACACTCTATGACCTCCTTTTCTTCAAAAAAAAAAAACTCCTCAGAGAATAGCTGTTCTAAAAGATATAGTTTTTCACCAGGATATCAACAAGTCCCAATCCAGAGATAAATTCATCCCTTTGTGCATGCCTCAACGACAGAACAAACTTCCCTTACATTTTGAATAGTGTAAATCCTAAGAAGATCCAAACGTCAGTTATATAAATGTATGAACTTGCGTGAATCAATTCCAGGAGTCGCTGGCCACTAACTTTGAACTATGTTGCACTAAACGTTATAACATCGCAGTCCGCCCTCTTCCTGTCTCGGATTCTGTTTCCATTGCGTTTCTCTAACTTCTCATTATTTTCTTTCCATCTAAAATAATTAAATAATTATAGCTTAAAAATATTCTTTCTATGTCTCCTAAATTATCTCTATCTCCAGCCACCGTGATCTAAAACTCTTGTTCCACATTAAAGGCTGCTTTTCTTAGACTCTAAACCATTGAACCTGTTAATAGAAACGTATTCCCCCTTTGAACCTGTTAATAGAACCTGATTCCCCCTTTGAACCTGTTAATAGAACCTTATTCCCCCTTTGAACCTGTTAATAGAACCTTATTCCCCCCTTGAACCTGTTAATAGAACCTGATTCCCCCTTTGAACCTGTTAATAGAACCTGATTCCCCCTTTGAACCTGTTAATAGAACCTTATTCCCCCTTTTAACCTGTTAATAGAACCTGATTCCCCCTTTGAACCTGTTAATAGAAACTTATTCCCCCTTTGAACCTGTTAATAGAACCTTATTCCCCCTTTGAACCTGTTAATAGAACCTTATTCCCCCTTTGAACCTGTTAATAGAACCTTATTCCCCGAAGAAATGTTATTATAGTTTCATATGTTTATAGGTGCTTACTAGGCTATTGATCTACGAGGATCTTTAAAAGCCTAGCCCTGCATTCCCATGGTAATAACTAGCCCTAACTTTTGCAATATGAATGTCTAAAGATACAAGAATATGGTAGGTACTTACATGTTCCTATCCATGATGGCCACTGGTGCTAAATTAGGGTTGAATTTCGGGTTACCCATTCATTCATCCAGGTTGTATTTGAATACAGTAAGGGAATTACTCTGCTTTTTGGGGTTGGGAAGCCAGTTCCATAATAAGGGCATTCTCTATGATACATAAGTCTTCCTCCAGCATGTTCTCTTAATCTTGCAAAAGAGATTGAGATCATTTAAGAGGGTTTTCTGATATTGTTGGACTTCAGAAGGTATAATAGATTCGATAGAACAGGGTGTGTTGAAGATCTATAAATGAATCACAGGTTGATTCTCACTAGCTTGTATGATACTGAGAAAAGGGAGACAAGTCTTTGAGAAGGATTTAGAGTTTCTGTTTTTTTTTCTTAGTAAGAAAACATTGTAGTTGTTCCAGCTGTGACATGTTTTTGGCCATGTACATAGCAAAAAAGGCATTATACTCAATGACTGGCAGAATATGTGCCAAGTATAGGAGAACAAAAATGTCCCTGGATATGGACTCCATACCCTTCAATATAAGCTGTGAGAGGAAAGAGACATCCTTACAATAGTGGACACAGGGTGATCAAAGGACAGTTCATTGTCAACATGGGTTTCCAGATCTCTAAGTTCAGAATCAGTTTTCAGGGGATGTTGTCAATGTGGTACTTACAACGGGAGTCATGCTTGCCAAGGGATACAATTGTACATTTCTTGTCATTTCGTTTCAGTCCATGGTTTTGACACCAAGTATTTGTTTGCGATAAGCCCTCTTGTAGAATCAGTGTTATCTGGGGAGTTTTACTGTAAACTTGGACTGCTACAATCCTTCAACATTAGCATCTACCTCCAAGAAGTAACTGCCAGAAAGACGTGACCCACAGACTGAACAGTGGGGCACCCCACTAGAGACAGACCACTTTGAGAAAGTACAGCCACCCACCCTTACTTCTTGTATTCTATTGAGCCAGTTTGCTATCAAGTGATTTACATAAACCAGGATATTAAAAATATGATCAGGTATGACCCACAAGACTTTGGATTTGTTAAGGGCAGGCTATGCCTGCTCTTGTGCACTTCTTTGAAAAGGCCATGCAGATGGTGGACAATGGTCACACTTTACATGCTGCCTACTTGGATTTGGCAAAGACATTTGACATCATGCCACACAGTAGGATTGCTAATAAGCTAATGGCCTTAAACACTGATCTCTGTGTGGTAAGATAGATTGCAAATTGAGTATAGGGGAGAGCATATGTTGTCAGGGTCAGTGATGCTTAATGAGGAGTCCCAAAGTGAATTGAAACCATCATACTGTGTTAGTCTCCAAGACAGATAAGTCCATAAGACTGCATAATGATTTCTAGAAACTGAATACCATATCCAGATTTGCCACTGATCCAATGCCCAAAATGGATAAGCACATAGAAAAATTAGGAAGTACAAAGTGTTGACCTCTCTAGATTTAACTAAGGGGTATTGTCAGTATCCTAAAAGATTGTGTCATTATATTTTCTTACTCTTTGGACTTAATGGAACCCCAGCCATATTTCAAAGGCTCATGGATAAACTTATGAAATCTCATGCAAGGTACTGATCAGCGCACTTTGATAATATATTAATTTGTTCAGGAGACTTGCAGTCACATTTACCCAACATACAATATGTGATGGACTATTTAAAACAAACAAGACTTACAGTTAATCCTGTCAAAAATAACCACTGCATCACAGAACATCACAGAAACCAGAGACTTAGGGTATGTAGTTGGGACAGGGGAAATTAGACCACCAAACAGAAAAAAAGCAGAAATTGTCAAAACCTGTACCAAATGAAAAATGTAAATATTCTTAGGACTGGCAGCCTGCTAAAGAAATTTAGTACCTAACTTTGCTGCCATATCATAACCTCTGACAAACCTTACAAAAAAGTAAAGAGGTTATTCAGACAAAGTGGATCATAGGAGGAGATAAGGCTTTTAATTAAGCCTTTTGTTGTGCACACTGATACAGATGGACTTGTGTTAGGAGCTGTACTATTGCAGTAAGTTTGCGGTTAGGAATATCCAGCCTGCTACCTGAGCAGGAAGTATAGTATGCTTGGGACAAAATACACACTGTGAAGTGAGAATGTCTCCATATTAAATGGTCTCTAAGTTCCTTACAGCATTACTTCTTGGAATATAGCTTCACATTGGTAAAGGATCATACCCTACAGTGGTTGTACATGCAACAGGACATAAACAACAAAATGCATTGCTGGGTTTTGTCACCACAATCTTTTCATTTCACAATTAGGCACAGGCTTGGCAATAGCCACAAGAATGTAGATGGGTTAATCTCCCATAATAAATCCCACCCTGGACAGAACCTAAGATAATATGCAGAGTGTGTCATTGTATATCTGTGGAACCACTTAAAAAGGAGGACAGTGTAAAACATCGGTGTGAAAATCATCAAACACAAAAACTGGAAAAAAGCTGCCCCTCACTTCCAAGTAATTATATATACTAAGTTTGAAATTAAAGAGTGCTAGTGAAAAGACTTCTTCTTTTGGCTGCTCCCGTTAGGGGTCACCACAGCAAATCAACTGTTTCCATTTCTTCCTGTCCTCTGCATCTTGCTCTGTCACACCAGCTGCCTGCATGTCCTCTCTCACCACATCCATAAACCTTATCTTAGACCTTCCTCTTTTCCTGTTACCTGGCAGCTTCATCCTTAGCATCTTTCTCCCAATATACTCTGAATCCCTCCTCAGCACATGTCCAAACCAATGTAATCTTGCCTCTCTGGCTTTGTCTCCAAACCTTCCAACCAGGGCTGACCCTCTAATATACTTATTCCTAATCCCATCCATCCTCGTCAAACCCAGTGCAAATCTTAACATCTTCAACTTTGCCACATCAAGCTCTGACTCCTGCCTTTTTGTCAATGCCACTGTCTCCAACCCATATAACATAGGTGGTGTCACTACCCTCTTGTACACCGTCCTTTTCACTCTTACTGGTACTCGTCTGTCACAAATCACTCCTGACACTCTTCTCCACCCACTCTATCCTGCCTGTACTCTCTTCTTCACCTCTCTTCCACACTCACCATTACTCTGAACTGCTGATCCCAAGTACTTAAACTCATTCACCTTCGCCACCTCTACTCCCTGCATCCTCACCATTCTTCTGTCCTCCCTCTCATTCACATACATATATTCTGTCTTAGTCCTGCTGACCTTCATTCCTCTTCTCCCTAGAGCATATCTTCACCTCTCCAGCGTCTCCTCCACCTGTTCCCTACTCTCACTACAGATCACAATGTCATCTGCAAACATCATAGTCCACGGGGACTCCTGTCTGATCTCATCTGTCAACCTGTCCATCACCATTGCAAATAAGTCCCAGAGAAAAAACAAAAAATAGCGTTTGAAACTAATGCCGAATAATTCAAATGAATAATGCTATTAATACGATACCAAAGGAATAAGCACAAACCATCAAGCAATGATACCACCGGTTTAATAAAAATATAGCTTATATTCTAAATACATAACAGATTATGTTATGTATTTAGAATATATGCTATATTTGTATTAAATCGGTGGTATCATTGCTTGATGGTTTGTGCTTACTCCTTTGGTATCCTATTAATAGCATTATTCATTTGATCCATTGCAAATAAGAAAGGGCTCAGAGCTGATCCTTCTTAATGTAATCCCACCTCCACATTAAACGCAGCCATCACTCCCACCGCAGACCTCACCACTGTCACACTACCCTCGTACATATCCTGTACCACTCTTACATACTTCTCTGACACTCCCGACTTCCTCATACAATACCACAACTCCTATCTAGGCACCCTTTCATATGCTTTCTCTAAATCCACAAAGACACAATGCAACTCCTTCTGACCTTCTCTGTACTTCTCCATCAACACTCTCAGAGCAAACAACACATCTGTAGTGCTTTTCCCTGGCATGAAACCATACTGCTAATCACTAATCATCACCTCCTTTCTTAACCTAGCTTCCACTACTCTTTCCCATAACTTCATGCTGTGACTGATCAGTTTAATCCCTCTGTAGTTACTACAGCTCTGCACATCACCCTTATTCTTAAAAATCAGTACCAAAACACTTTTTCTCCATTCCTCAGGCATCCTCTCACTTTCCAAGATTTCATAAACAATCTAGTTAAAAACTCCACTGCCATTTCACCTAAACACCTCCATGCTTCCACAGGTATGTCATCTGGACCAACAGCCTTTCCGTTCTTCATCCTCTTCATAGCTATCCTTACTTCCTCCTTGCTAATCCACTGCACTTCATGATTCACTATCTGCACATCATCCAACCTTCTCTCCCTCTCATTCTCTTCATTCATCAGCCCCTCAGAATACTCTTTCCATCTGCTCAACACACTCTCCTCGCTTGTGAGTACATTTCCCTCATTATCCTTTATCACCCTTACCTGCTGCACATCTTTACTAGCTCGGTCCCTCTGTCTAGCCAATCAGTACAGGTCCTTTTCTCCCTCCTTAGTGTCTAACCTTTTATACAACACTTCATACGCCTTATCCTTAGCCTTTGCCACCTCTCTCTTTGCCATGCACCTCATCTCCTTATACTCTTGTCTACTTTCTTCATCTCTTTGACAACCCCACTTCTTCGCCGACCTCTTTCTCTGTATACTCCCTGTACTTCTTCATTCCACCACCAGGTCTCCTTGTCCTCCTTCCTCTTTCCAGATGTCACACCAAGCACCCTTCTAGCCATCTCTCTTACTAGCTCTGCTGTAGTTACCCAGCTATTCGGTAACTCTTCACTGCCACCCAGTGCCTGTCTTAACTCTGAACATCACCTCACAATTACCCTTATTCAATTTCCACCATTTGATCCTTGGTGCTGCCCTCACACTCATCCTTCTCTTCTTGATCATCAATGTCATCCTACAAACCAACATCCTATGCTGCCTAACTCCCCTGCCACCACTTTACAGTCTCCAGTCTCCTTCAGATTGGCCCTTCTACATAAGATATAATCCACCAGTGTGCATCTTCCTCCACTCTTGTATGTCACCCTATGCTCCCCCCTCTTGTTAAAATACGTATTCATCACAGCCATGTCCATCCTTTTCGCAAAATCCACTACCATCTGACCTTCTGCATTCCTTTGTTTAACACCATACCTACCCATCACTTCCTCATCCCCTCTGTCCCCTTCACCAACATGCCCATTGAAATCTACTCCAATTACCAGACAAATTCCTCAAATTGGTATTACAGTGATCTTGCATAACTGTTGACAACTTTCCTGTTAGCCAAACTGAGTAGGCAGGAAAGCTGTTGACTTTTGTAACACTTGGCCAAATTGAAGGGAGCCATTAATTAAAAAAAAAAAAAAAAAAAAAAAAAAAAAAAATATATATATATATATATATATAAAGAGAGAGAGAAGTAGCTAAAATGCATTATGGTAAAACTTTGATGGTAACTGTTAGCCAAACTGAGTAAGCAGGAAAGCTGTTGACTTTTGTAACACTTGGCCAAATTGAAGGGAGCCATTAATTAAAAAAAAAAAAAAAATATATATATATATATATATATATATATATATATATATGTGTGTGTGTGTGTGTGTGTGTGTATACATATACACATATATGTGTATACATATATACACACACACACACACACACACACACAAATATATATATATATATATATATATATATATATATATATATATATATATATATATAAAGAGAGAGAGAAGTAGCTAAAATGCATTATGGTAAAACTTTGATGGTAACACAGCATATTATAGTAGTGAAATCCTGCAGGAACCTAGTCATGTGATTCACCTGAAAATGCTGTTGTTAAAAGGGGACCTATAGCCACACTGATCTGAAATATTTGCTTCTTAAAGAGCAGCACTTTTTGTTTGAGGCTAAGAGTGAACACTCCTGGTGGAGACTGACCAGAGCAATCTGATTACGTATCAGAAGAATCATCGGCTGTCCCATTGATTGACTCATGGAGTACTAGGAGCCTGTTTATGGAGACATTTGGAAATTGCAAAAGCAACCTGATTTAAGTAGCAACACCAAATCTGTGAACTGCAGGCATTGTTGTATACTTTAAAAATGGACGGGAAAACACAGACCTGAACAATAAGCGGACCAGACTTCTATTAAGCAAAGGGGTGTTTATTTCCTATTTAAGCTGAAAGTGAACTTTGTTTTTTAGTGTTCATTGTAAATAAACTGCACTTAAGCTAATGAACACTGTGTATGTGTCTGTGTGTACATTATGAAGCACACATAAACAATATAAATAAATAAATAAAAACTCATATGTATGTGCTGTTAATACAGCTCACAGATTTTTGAAGCAAGCACATACACAGTCATGTGCTATATTGTAAGCCATACATATGAATACTACTGTTATAAAGAGATACATTTAAATAATACTTCACCACACTTCATCAAAAGTGAATACAATTAAAATGTTTAGTGGAAAAACTTTACTAGATAAAATAGAATAGTAATGAGTTGTGAGGTATATCATATAGACACATCTACATTCATTAATTACACTGTTAATGGTAATGTAATCATTACTTACTAAACATTTCACACTTAGTGACTGAATCTTTAATTTTATTGCTGTGATGCTCCATTTGGCTGGTCAGTATGAATGAAGCCATGATGATTATGTAAATAGATGAATATATAGCAAAGTTGTCTGTGGTTGAGTGACTTTAAGTCACAGAAAAAAATGACAGATGATCAAGACAATGTCCTTAAACACCACAATATTACAATTTTCAAATGTTTCTAAAAATACATTCTTTATGTTCCTTCCATATCATAGCTTGTGGCTGTGTTTCAGCAGGTGTAAACTAGTAATAGGTCTAGTCCAGCCCTGGCAGTCTGCCAGTAACAGATGTGTCCAGCCAAATGACTAATTGAAAACCTTAAACAGAATCAGCAGCTTGGTTATTTTGCCTGCATAATAAAACACGGCTGATAAAGGCAATGAAAAAACACCCCTCTCATCATCACCGCCATTAACAATCGTGAGTAAAGATGAAAACAACGCATGGTTTATTCTGCAAATGAAGGCACATAACTAGATGACGTCCCCAGAGTCCATTACCAATTTTAATAATACATCAAGGAACCATACCATGTGCAAACAGTTTCTCTGTGAAAGCCAAATAGAGCAAACTACCTACAGTTACAGCAGAGAGACAGAGAGGGGGGAGAGAAAGAACTCCCAGTGCTAGGCATTTAGCAAATTTATAAAGGTACATAACATGATAGCTATTAGCTAAATTAAAAGAGAACCATTAACAGAGTGGAGAGTTGTATCACTTGCCAGTTAAAGACCACAAAATACAAACTTCTGATTCAAATGAATTTTCTTTACAGGAAAGCAGTCTGAGCTGGAGTCAAATTATGTGCATGAATAATAAAATACCATCTAATTAAAAATTGTAGTTAAATATGCAAAAACCTAATGATAATGAGAGTGTGCGATACCTTAGAGTATAGCACTTTATAAATTACTTACAAGTGCAAGTTGGCTTGACCTAAACAGTGCATGATGGAAAGTGCTTTGAAAATTGTCTGCCCTGGCCTCCCATGATGCTCTGCTTCTTTGTATGAGAGGAAAGAGAATAACTAATTCTGGCCACAGGAGGGAGAATGGGTTTTAATAATCATTGCCGAGGCTGATTTTGGTCTTGACATGAGCTCCACTTGAGGTCGACTTTTACTGTGGGAGCAAGTGTTTCAATAAGGCTTGGAAGGTAGGATCGCTTGTTTTGCTTTCTTCCTTCGGGTGCCTGTGGAACTGAAAGTAATAAAACAGAAGACATGTTCACAATGTCATCACAGAACTCTTATGTTCTGTTCATTTGAATCTCCACCTGTCACTCACTGAGTACTCATAACTGGTACTATTTCATATGCTATTTTATATGCTTACAGAAAGAGAAGACAGTATTACAGAAAATCTGCAGTTTCAAAAACAACATAGCTGTGACATTCTAGCAACTCTCAGACACACATTGGCAGGAGCAACTGTTTGAAATAACATGGTGAGGTAACTTAAACAGACAGAGACAGCAAGTTGTACAGCTTAATTGGTTTACATTTACTGTCAGGAAAATGTACATCACCCTGAACTGCTTCCATCCCCAGGTGACTTTATATGGGTTCATATTTACATGTCTGTATAAAAAGCTGTTTTCCCAAGCAAACAAAGACTGAGTAATTCTGATAAAACATTCTTAAAGCACATTATTAAACATCATTGAGTCATTCTATACCTACACTTCTAAGGTTTATTTTACTGAAAGTCAATAGGCATTCAAGCTGCTTAATAAATGTTTAACGTGACTTGGCTAGACAGGTTTATAGGCCACATGGAGCAAAGCTAATGTAGTGCTAAGATGAGTGTTAATACCTTTTACTTCCAGTTCTCTTAATGGGTTGAGATCAGACATCACAGTAACAATGCCTTGCTTGAAACGTTGAGTTGAATACTGAAAGGTTCTTACTTATTAATATGGTTAGCTAAATAAAGAAGTTAGCCTTCACTGTCTAAGAACTCCTTCACTGCTTTGTGCACATTACTAATGTGATATTGAATACTGTATAAGGCACAGTCTGTGAAAGGTAGCTGCAAAGGAAGCAAATGTATAATTGTAGCTACATATTAATAATGTGTGACTAGATTATGATACCAGAAACCAAACAGAGAATTACACCATGGCTTTGTCAGACTGGTGTAGGATGAAGACATGTGAGATTTTAGGTCATATCCCTAAATGGTATCTATATAAAAATGAGTGAAAGGCCTTACCCTGCACAGTAAATGTAATACTTTAAAGGACTTTATGTCTAAACCAATACTCAAAGTTTTCTAAATAAAACATAACTGATATGGCATTCCGACTCTTAGGCAAGATAAAATTTGCCAAAAGGAAAAAATAGATCTGTATTACCTTACAAGACACTGGGTAATGCCAGCCATAAATCAGATTTTAATAGTGCAGAATAGTATTTAGAATTTGAAGTAACATATGTTGCTTCTATTTTGTTAAATGTTTGATAGCTTTAACAGGGGTAGGGAGAAAAAGGAAATATAAACAAAACCAATTGTGAAACAAAAGGGATATATGAGCTAAAACTGCCCAGACAATATTAAGCTTGCATATACAGAACATGAAATACAAGAAATAAAATAAAGCATTACTTTATTAAAAAGGCAATGGAATGCATAAGCATGAGCATATGTTTGTGTGTACGTGTGTGTGTGTGTGTGTGTGTGTGTGTGTGTGTGTGTGTGTGTGTGTGTGTGTGTGTGTTTGCGTGTAATGTGTGTGTTTGTGTATGCACGTGCATGTTCATGTATGTGTGTCTTGGCTGTTATAATACTTATTTGTCTGTTTATGCATGAGCATGTGTGTGTGTCTCTGTATGTGTGTGTGTGTGTGTGTGTGTATGTGTGTGTCTGTGAGAGAGAGCGCATTTAAGCGCATGCATGTGTTTGCAAGAGTGGGGCTGTTTTTCTATGTATGAATATGCATTTGTATATATAGATGTGTGTGTGTGTGTGTGTGTGTGTGTGTGTGTGTGTGTGTGTGTGTGTGTGTGTGTGTGTGTGTGTGTGTTTGCGTGTAATGTGTGTGTTTGTGTATGCACGTGCATGTTCATGTATGTGTGTCTTGGCTGTTATGATACTTATTTGTCTGTTTATGCATGAGCATGTGTGTGTGTCTCTGTATGTGTGTGTGTGTGCGTGTGTGTGTGTGTGTGTCTGTGTTTATATGTGTGTGTGTGTGTGTGTGTGTGTGTGTGTGTGTGTGTGTGTGTGTGTGTGTGTGTGTGTGTGTGTGTCTGTGTTTATATGTGTGTGTGTGTGTGTGTGTGTCTCTGTGTCTATGTGTGTGTGTGTGTGTGTGTGTGTGTGTGTGTCTGTGTGTCTGTGTTTATGTGTGTGTGTGTGTGTGTGTGTGTGTGTGTCTGTGTCTGTGTGTGTGTGCGTGTGTGTGTGTCTGTAGAAGTGCACACGTATCTATGTATATGTCTGTGTATTGTTTATAGATGTAGTACAAATACAAACTTAAAAAGTTTTTGTTTAGCATTCAGATAATTAGAGGAAAAGCATGATAACTCATATAGTCAACATCAGCCTCAATGAAACAGAGTTTGACCCTGAACAGTGATGGGGAAAGAGCCACAGAAGGGCTCATGGTGCTGCAAACACTCAAGGTGAAGATGGCAAATGGGTTGCATTTAAAGATAAAGATACTAAAGAAACTTGTTCACCAGTACTAAATGCTTTCTTCTGTGTCTACAGGCAGAAAATAGGTGTAGCTGGTCATAAAGTCATGAGAAGAGTAACTGCAGTTCTGTTTTACAAACTATAGCACCTCCTGTCCAACACAGGACACTAGATAAAATCCATTCAGAAACAGATGACTGCGGCTAGTAGGTCAGCAGTAGCTTGCCTAATATACATCAGCTTTGGATAACAGCAGAAACATCAGAGAAAATCAATGTAAAGCAAGTACGTCCAGGGTCCAGTAGGTATGTGATAGAAAAGCACCTGGTGAAATTACAAATGCATCAGTAAAGGTGACTGCTTTGAGGAACGTTCTCCCTGAAGTCCAACAACCACACAGCTGATTATATCAGAAGGAGGCAAATGAGTTACAACTCCCTGCATGGGATTTGGAGGGGCTTTCTCCCCCACAAAGTATGTATAGTTTGTAGGTTTGTGCAAACCATTTTGAACAGTGTACATTAGCAGATCAGATTATTTCCACTTGAGTCATCTAAGACTGAACTTGAATGGCTCAGCTACTCTGTTAACTGAAATTGATACAGATAATCGCTCAATTATATCTGCTGGGGGGGGGGTAATCCCTCTGAACTGGCATGTAGGGGCTGCATACACTACACACGCAGATACCCGTCCATGCTTATATTCACAATCCAAGCTAACACAGCACTGATGAATTGTAAATTCTTTGTCATACTGCAAAGCCAAATATTTATCTTTTTAAGCAGAGGAAATATCAGAAGGTAAAGTATAACTGCACATTGGCAAAACCATCAATGTAAGTAATACAAATATGCCTTCATATTGTCATTAACTATTTCAGTCAGTCGAGTGTTTTAATTGTCTGTGGGACAGTTAAATTAGTAACACTTTGAACTGCTTGGTTCATCTGAAATGGGTTTTGATGAAGAAGAATCGATAATATCCATATTTAAATAAAGGTCTGCAGCACTCACTGATGATGGAGAACTGCAGGCAGGAAAGCTTAATTACAGCAATGACTCCATTACTGTTTTACACTGACTCATGTGAAAGCTCTGTAGCCTGGGAATGGGACTTCAGGTCTGATAAGCAAATGGTCATGCCTATTAAATATGGTGGACTTCTTTGAGAGTGTCACCAAAGCAATGGATGAGGGCAAGACTGTACACACAGCTTACCTCAACCTGGCTGAGGCTTTTGAAACAATACCCCACTCAGGCATTACAGACAAGCTCACTGAATTAGGTATAAACCTTTGTATTACCCATTAAATAGCCAACTGGCTCACTGGTAGGACTCAGGAGGTCAAAATAGGTGAGGCTACCTCCACCAAGAGACCAGTCACTAGAGAAGTCCTCCATGGCTCTATACTGGGCCCACTCATTTTTGGCTTCTACTTCTCCTGAGTGGAAACAAAAGCTGAAGGTTTATGCATGATTATGTATGCACATGATTGCAATCTGGGAGTTATCATCGACTGCCCTGCAGACACTAGCATTCTTCAAATAGGCCTATCTCTGACTAATAAATGGTGCCAAAGCCATGGTCTTAAACTCATTGCTAAAAATTGCATAATTGTACCCTTTGGGAAGTCAGCCATCCTGGCTAATTACCATATTGATAATATGTCCCTAAGAGTTGACCCAGTGGTCAAGGATCTGGGTGCGCACATAGATATTGGCCTTACCTTTGATTACCATGTAGCCACAGTTGTGAAGAAATCTTTTTATGTTGCGCACCTTATAAGTAAGGTCATGGCCTCTAAGTCCAAAGAAGTATTTATTTATTTATTTTTATTTTATTTATTTATTTATTTATTTATTTAACATTTGTTGACCAAGAAAGTCTGACTAGGCTCCACAGAGCCTGTTTTCAGCAGAGGTCCGGGGAGAAATGCTCCAGATCCCACTATACTCTGTCATTATCAGACCAGTCATAAAGTATAATGCTCCCATTGGCATGTACCTGACCAGGCATATGCATCAACTAGAGCAACCTCATAGGTTCCTTACCAAAATAATACAAGGAGTAACAAACCTGCCTTATGAAGAGTGCCTTAAAGCCATTTCCATCTACTCAGTCACCTACAGATTGCTGAGGCGTGATCTATGCTTATCCTACAAGGTATCTTCAAACCTTGCATTAATGAATATTCTGCATATTCATAAGTGAAACAGTACCAGAAATACAAAGTCTAAGGACCAGAATTTTATCTGTGATGTAAACAGAGCATGCAGGAGAGATAGATATGTGTCCTAGAGACTGCCACTCTTATGGAACAAGCTCCCCATCCATGTGAAGCAGAGTTCATCTATTACCCAATTTAAGTACAACCTAGACCAGTGGATGAGGAATATGAGATTTACACCAGATCTAGCATCCATGTCCCTTTTGGACAGATGTAGCTTATAAATGTCTGTCCCTCAATGTCCTATTTGGATACAGAACATCATTACAGAGGTAGCTTATAAATGCCTGTCCCTCAGTGTCCTACTTGGATACAGGACTTCATTATTCTTTTGGGAAAATTTAGGCTTAGAAAGGCCCTCTGGGTCATTAACCTGGTAACAATCTATAAATCTGTGAATCTATGTGGCAGACAATTGGGCTTATTACCCACTGCAGTGCATGATGAAAAATATGTAAACCAAATGAGCAAAGATGTCTTAACCTGCAGAATATTCCTATGTTTATAAAAGTTATACAATCACCCTATAGAGTTGGCTATCAAGTATATCTGATTAAATGGCCTGGAAATCCCTAAACTTGGCAGCAATATGCTAATAAACAACACATACCAAACTGCCCCCAACAATCTCGCATTTTTAAATAGGACCGACACAGCTGTGCATGGTTCCAGCCATGTCACGCTTCTCTGTTTTCTACAGACTATTGTGAGGTGACATATGCCTGGCATACAAGGCATCCTTAGGTCCCAGTCTGACAGATGTTTTCATGGGTCTATATTATAACATCAAAGTCTTACAACTAAAAATGTTATAATATTGAACCCAGTAGAGCAAACGCTGGAAATAGCGAAGCTGCAGAACACCGTTTCTGCAGCTTTGCTATTTCCTCGACTGTGGAGTGAAGGTTACGGATTGGGTTAAGATAAGTGTGCAAATGAAGGTGAGTGTGCGATTGGGCATGGGTTAGGTGAGTTAGGGTTAGGGCGCGGGTCAGGTAAGTGTGCAATTGTGTGGACGTAAGGGTTAGGGTGGGGTAGGTGAGTTAGGGTTAGGGAGCGGGTAAGGTGAGTGTGCGATAGTGACGGACCTTAGGGTTAGGGTTGGGTTAAGGTAAGTGATAGCTAGTGGTGTATGTATGGTTTAGTGTAGGGTTTTGTGAAGTGTGTGGATTATTTATTTTGGTGTGCTTGTGTTGTGTGTATGTTTGTCAGAACAGCAATTTTTTTCCCTGAGAAAAAAATTTGCTATTCTGACTGTTCGGTTTTCTGGTGTTTCGCTCTACTGGGTTCGATATTATGACATTCGAAGTTGTAAGACTTCAATGTTATAATATAGACCCTTTTGATATGTACAAAATGAATAGCATAAGAACTACTTGATCCAGTTACTTAAACTTTGCTTGCAACATAAATAGGACATGTTGGAGGGGTAGGTATATATCTTGGAGAATTCCCCTTCTCTGGAACAGGTTTCTCATCCATGTGAAGCAGACTTTTTCCCTATGCAAGAGAAACCTGGACCGGTGGATGGGAAATTGGAAATATATCATGGGCCTGGTCTAGCACCTATGTCTCTAATGGACTGAAGCAGCCTTTAAATCTTCCCCTAGCATATATTTACCCCTTAAAGTAGCCTCTAAGGCACATAAATTTGTAGAATACAGTTAGCATGCTTGGCTAGGCTTATAAAGGCCCCGGAGATATACACCTATGAAAGTACTCCCATCAACAAATCTCCTAAAAGTATAACTTAAGAATTCCTTTATTAAGAAATACAAAATAGAAACATGTTTAAATTGTTTGTATATCATCCATTAAGAAGCCTTTCAGCTAATGTTAACATTCTAAGATATATAACATTCTTACTTGAATATTATTGTCTTTATTTACATATAATCGCGGTGCCTCAGCCTTATCTTAAATGAACTGTGATAACCCTGTTCTGCAAACATTGTAATCACTAACTGGATTTACATTCAGGTGTGATTTATTTGAAAAGCACATACAAATTCTCTGTCATCTTTTAGTTACCATAGAAACATATTTCACTGAACCCTTTGTTTCTTTTTGTGACTATTATCTTATCTATTATGAGCAATTCATTTGAAATGAGTCCTTTTGTGATTAGCTGATGTAAACCCATGTACAGCAGGCAAACCGACAGTGAAAGATTCTACTCTCAAAAGACACAGAACCACCCTGCTGGTTGTAATATATGTATGTAAAGGAGCCTACAGAAGGGAATTTAAATGAGTAGTACAGTCTTAAATGAATGTTGCAGCTGTTACAGTTGTGAAAATCAGTGAAAAATATATAAAACAGAAGTACATGTGTATGTGTAGTCTGCATTTTAGTCATAATTACAGCTGTACCTATATATTATGTGTGCATGAATGTGTGACGACATCTGTCTGCCTATCAATTAGTGAAAGTACCAATTTGACACAGATACAGTTTTGGCCCTATCTTTTCTCAGTACATTTCCACCTTTTTAATCATAAAAACACAAAATGCAATAAGTATTCGGAAAGTGCCTTTATGCAACACATTTACAACAAATTACATAAAATGCTATACATATAAAAATGTGATGATATGATAATCTGTATAAACTATCTATACTTTTAGTGCTGGTCACTGAAAATGCAATCATCATAATAACTGCATTTTACCATTACTACCCTACCAAACTTGTTTGTTTGTTTCTATACACCCTCAGTGTTTCATGCACTACAACAGAAATGGATGTATACTGTGGCCCTTCAGTCACTAAAACAGTGTGCCACCACTCCCCGTATTTTGTAAAGCCACATTCCCCACACTTGTATACTGATGTTTCAGCAGCTTCAAGTAGAATGGGCATACCACTCAACTGTCCAGATATTCGCCTCTTATTTTTGGTCTGTTCCTCATATAATTTGTGGTTTTCTGGATTTTTGTGGCAAATCAGCGAGGATTGAATTCACTATATAATGACAGTCATTTGAGTTTCAGACTTCATGTCCTTCAGGAAATGCATGATAATACAGGGCATTTTATTCTAGCAACTAAGTTTATAAGAGCATTATTTAAAATTTGTCCCTATTTTTGGGGCTTTGTACCCCATTATTTTTGGCTTTGTCCAGATTTTTTGTGCCAAGAAATTGAGAGCTATGAGAATGGGGCATTAGGCTTTTATTCCTGAAGCTTTTGAGTGAACTGTAACCATGCTAAATGCAAAGCAGAGAGGCTGTGCCTTCAAACTCAAAGGCAAATTATCAACTTTGCATGCCAGCAGTTTTGCTGTTACTTTATTCTGTAAGAAGCGGCAAACTAAAATGTTGAAAACATGTTTAGAGTACTTGGTTCATTACAAAAATATTGAATCTGGCTTACTTTTGAAAATGTAGTAATACCAAAATCCAATAGTTAAGATAACCTGCCACTAGATGCAGAAGGTGTACATACTAGACCAGAAATTTGGGCTCACTTAATGTTAAAACAGTAGCATGAATATTGGTAAAAAAAACAAATATTTGCTGCGAAGTATAGGTCAAGCTGTGTAAAGGAATTCTAAAGAAATATAAAAATTATAATAAAGATTTCCAAAAATATTCAGCAGTTGTGTTTTTGAATCTCATCAAGTAGCCGACACCTGTGAGATGCATGAAAATCGAATCTAGTACAAGTGCTCATATGCTAGCTACAGACACACTTGCACTAATTGGCAAGTGCCCAAACTTCTGATAGCTCGATCCTATTAAATTACCTATCCATCCCAGCACCTCACCCTACCTAACCATATAGACCTACCAGAACCCTAACTCTAATCCTAAAATCTTTGATATGGTCCCCATTTCTAGCCATTGCAAGTTTAATATCACTCCCCAAACCTAAATCTCCACTCTCCCTCTCTAAAGCTAAAGTACCTGATCGCTCCCTAACCCTAATACTCCCTTCTTACTCCCTAAACTTAAAACTCTCTTCCCACTCAGTATACCTAAAAGTACTTAATCAATCATTAACCCTAAAACTCCTCTCCTGCTCTCGAACCTTACAACTCCAATCCCACTCCCCAAACCAATCCCCCCAAAAACCTAAACATAAAATGTTTTCATTGTTCCCTAAACATTAAACTCTCTTTCTGATCCTTAAACCTAAAACCTCTTCCCGCTCCTTAAATCCAAAGCCCATACCCTGATCGTTACCTAAAACCCCAGCCTGCACTCCCATCCACACAGATACTACATCACCTTTACCTGAACTCAAATATTGGGTTCAGGCGAAGTGTGGAAGATCCACTGTCTCTCTACTGTTGCCACAACTCGATCGAACACAGTATTCAAGTTCGAGCTATGAGTGGATAGTTGTGCGAGTTACCAGTCACAGGACATCCTTATTGTGAGGTAGTGGGATTTGAGCAGCTGGGACTCAGACGACTGTAGAATGCCCATGAAAGTTCTGCCATTCCTGTCCCTCACTTGGGTTCCCCACAAAGGACATTTGCCTCTATAGTTATTTATCTAAATATATTGCCTAGAACAGTGAGTAGCCTCAGGTCTTCAGTATTAATAACAAGAGATGGTGAAACTGACTTACTAACCAATGGCTGACCAGTGGCACCAGTTCACTGGACCTTGAGTTCTTGTAGAGTATCACATGAGCCAATTCTTTGCTCCTTCTTCACAAAACATTCATTTTCTGCACTATAAATTCTTAGCAGTAAAATTGACAGAGCAGGTGCGGTTGCATTGTTACATTCCGAAGCCATCATTTGGATACACTGTATTGTGATTGCATGGTGTCATGTGACACCTGTACCAGAATTCTCTGTCTGCTCTAGTATTTGCTAGCACTGGACTGTGGTTTCCCCTTTCCTTGTATCTTGCCAGTCTACTAGTATTAGGTTCACCGAGGCAATATAGCAACTGCCTCATATTCACTGATAACCCCTTATTGATACAACCTACTTCTGAGATGTGTAATTATCTATTCAAATTGGAGGTAAATCTCTCACTTACTGTAGTTGTTAGCAATCAGCATACTCCATACCCACCATAATCCATCTCAAACACTAAATCCACACATGCTGAAGTACTGAAAAAATCCCTTTCCAAACCTCCTAGGCAATGCATCTATAGCCCCAGACCTCAGGGACATATTCACACTTTATGTACCCTACACACACAACAGCATGCACTATGCCCTCACATAATAACAGTTATCTGAGCTACATACCTAAGTCCATAAGCATTCCACAGCAGGCTAATGCACATGGCTAAATTCTAGTCATGGATGATTCATAGGTTCGTAGCTGTGTACTAGGTTAACGACCCTGGAGCTTATATAACCTAGCCCAAGAAGATTCATTGGCATAATGCCACCCTCTATTCCATAGAGATATGGCCATTCTACGTGTCATGATAAGGAAGTATAGAGTGAGAGTTAGCTAGCACTCTGGTGTTAGGATCAATGATGCTGCTAGTGTCCTTAAGTCTCTCTTTAGCCCAGCTACTCACATTATCTGGTCATTGCTCACATGGGAGTGAATGATCACATGGGAGTGAATGGTCTTGGATGTACACCTTGCTCAATAAGAAGATTGACATGTTTGTGCTCTCCGAATTTGTGTCACAGGTTGAGGAATGGCTTGTTTTGAGCAGTATCTTGCCATCACTATGAATGATGCCACAACACTGGCAGAAAATAACTGAATTAAACAATTAGCTTATTAACGGGTGTGATTTGAATGAGATTCGATATATGTCAGTGTGGTAGCCGGTGATCAACAATCCAGCCTGCTTCATCAGGAGAGGACATTTGCTACACCCATATTGCCTTATTTAGGTGGAAGCCATCCTGTAGACCTTCCAACTTAATATATTACAGTTGTATCTGTATTACTTTGGCACTGTTCAATGCTTTGAAGTCTAAAAAAGAAAATTCCAACACTTAAGGCCTTTCTGACCCTTGAGCACATACATATCTGTATATTCACAGAAATTACACTTCTTCTTTACATGGTTTGAGCACTTAACACTCATTTACACCCTCTGTTAAAGGAACTTGCATATCGATATTCATTGTAATCCAATTCTGTCTTGGCAAATTCAGCATAAAAATGACCTGTAATTACTGGACAGCCTAGTGTCAGTTAGCATGTTCAATTATCATATCATTGCTAGCTATAAAACCCCTTCTATATCTCCCACTAACCATAATACCTACCAAACCAATTAAAGTCCTTAACTATCAAACTGAAAACAATCATTGTGGACAATTTTAACTCATCAACTCACCTGTTTTATTTTTTACATTTTATTTGTTTTATTAAAGTATTTATTTGTTTTATCTCCATGCTGGTTGACTATCATTTTCAATTTATTGATTTTTAACTATATTATTGAAAATGTGAGGGGGTGCATTCTATTTTTATGTAAATATATATTCTTCTTAACATCTTTTTTGAAAAGAGTAGTTTCTATGTTACCCGTAATATCTTTAAATAACTTAATATCTAAAAAAATCAATTTGTGTATAGTGAATGGTATGTTTAAACCTTAAAAAAATTCAGTGGTGGAGTTTACATACCATAAAATGTCATTAAAAGAGGTAAGAGAACCATTCCATATTAAAAACAAATCATCTACAAATCGTCTGTAAAATAGTACATTCCTAAAGAAGCCATTCTTGGTCTCAGAAAGAACAAATTCAGGTTCCCAGGTATTCATAATTAAATTAGCATAGCTATTTGCCATGGGCATACGCATGGCTACACTCTTACACTGTTTATAAATGTGGTCATAAAACAATAAAACATTGTTTGTTAAGACCAGTTCAGCTAAAGCACAAATGGGATCTGTTTCTGTTGTTGAAAAAATGCATTTAATGTAATGAAATAATGTAGATACTCTTATTCCAATATCATTCAGAATAGATGTAAACAAAGAATCTACATCTAATGTCACAAAATAATAATTTAAAACATTGTTAGTGCTAACCCATACATAAAGGTGCTCTAAAAACTGAGACGTGTCCTTAATTACTGTTGTAGAGTGATCGAGAACTAATTTCAGTTTGGATTCCAAATACTTGGCTATGAGTTCTGCAATCCAGCCATTGGCTGAGACAATAGGTCTTAATGGAGGTGTTGTAATGGATTTGTGTATCTTAGGTATACCATACAGAACAGATATCCTAGGTGTGGTAACATGAAAATATTCCAGTACTTCTAACGGTATCTCACCATTTAAGGTGCATTTCATAAACCATAGCATTAACCTTTGTCATTATATATACAATTCCATGGAAGGTGCAAAAAGTTGCCAAAACCAAAAACAAAAGCACCTCGAACCCAGCAGGTTAAAACACGAACAGCTTTAATAGCGACCACAAAGTACAACCAAAAAATGAACGCTGACAAAATTAAAATAACGTTTTCGTCATCAACTTCCTCAGATAAATTGGTCTCTTTGCCTATATTATATTATATTATATTATATTATATTATATTATATTATATTATATTATCTACTTGTCTCTTATCAATGGCCAAATATTCATCACTATTAAGCATCGCACACATTTTAGAATTATAAGAGTCTATATCAGGACTAACTATACCCCCATATCACAGCATGCACAGAGAACGAAGTGCTGAATGAGTGGGAATAGCGTGATGTACTACAGATTGTCTCAGCATAAGCACTCTGCTCATGTCTACATTCCACGGTGCCTCAGCACTGGATGGAGGTGTGCAAGTGGTGGGGGTACAGGCCCTAAGCTGCATCTTTCCCCTCCCATGGAGATGGTAGACTGGACACAAGAATGGTAATGGTGTTCATGTGTGGCTGCACATGGACATCTGCAGGATATAGACTCTCTACACCAGCTTTCTATTATACTTCATAAATGGGCTAGGACCTCCCTCAGGTCATAACGCTGACCACCTGTGATGATTGGGGAGAAATGGGTGAAAGCTGCCAGCCTAGTCATAGGTTCATAGCTTCATAGGTTGGTACTGGGCTAACGGCCCTAGGGCCTATACAAGCGTAGCCATAACAATTCCCTGGCTATTTATTCCCACAATATTTACTTCCCTGGACCCCTGTCTAGCAGGGTGACTGACGTGATCCCCGGGGTGAATTTCCTATCTCCCATCCAATCGTCAAGGTTCCTTTTGAAGATGGCCAAAGAGGCACTCTGCTTGACATGCATGGGCAGTCTATTCCAGAGTCTGGAGTGTCTCTGGGTCAGGAACCTATCCCTCCAGCATGTTTTGTTTATTGTGATGACAAGATTTAGATCCCTGGAGCATGTCGCTCTGAGGGATTGGGATTTCATTAAGTGTAGTATCTCCAACAGCTCTGGGTTTGACATGACCTTGTATGTTAAGCAGAAATTGCCTTGGAGTAGACAATATGAAACAGAGTATAGCTGGAGTTTTTTAAGGCAGTCAGCATAGGGCATCTGCTTTAGGCCTGTGATTCTTTTAGTGAGATATTTCTGCGGCCTTTCCAGTTGTTGCAGATGTCTTGAGAGGTACATACCAAATGGGGCATTCTATTCTATAATGGGTCTAATGAGGGATGAGTACAGTGGGACAATGACCTCCTTTTTTCTGGATGAAAAGCCCTTAGTGATGAGGTGTGCCACATAGAAGGATTTTCTGACTGTTGTGGTGATGTGGTTATTGAAGGTGGGACCACTGTCCACCTGTGTCCCTAAGTCTCTTATCACACTTTTGGTGTTTAGTGTACTGCCACCTATGTGATAATTCATGGGTACATGATTTTTCCCAAAGGGGATAACTATACATTTCTTGGCATTGAGCTTGAGCCCATGGCTCTGGCACCAAGCATCTGTTTCTGTAAGGCCCTTTTGTAGAGTATCTACATCATTTGGAGATTAAATAATGGCTCCCAGTTTGCAGTCATCTTCCTTTTTTTGGAGGAGAGCATCTTGGTTCTATTTGGGATGGCATGATTCATGCATGAGTGGATGTGCTCGTACAGTGCCTTAGTGTAGGACTCAGCAGTCAAACTTTCAGTTCCCGTCTGCATGGGTGTCATGAAGTTTGTAACTTCTGATTTGAGTAGCATGAAGTTGGCCTTGGAGAAGTTTTTTATGGAGGTTTCCTTACTGGGGGGGTGGGGGTGGGATGTGGATGTTAAGGGTGATTAGCTTATTGTCTGATCTGACCAATGAGGGGGTGACCATAAGTGTGGAGCATTGATTTCCCATGTTGGTAATGACCAGGTTTAGGATATTGGAGCCCCTGGTGCGACTATGGATTAGTTGATCCAGGGCATTGGAATTTATGAATTTCAAGAACCGTTGGGCAAAGGTGTTGGTGCATGAGTAGTTTTCCCAGTTAATGGCAGTGTAGTTGAAATCATCCAGTATTAGGGTGTTTGGTTGTATATTAATATTTTCCAGTATGTTTAGAAAGGTGTAGTGAGAATCTTGGGGCATGGTGGGGGATCTGTAGCAAGCAACAATTTGGATTGCAGTCTTACCTAGTGTTAGTTGCACCTGGAGAATTTCAGACGCTTTGTGTTGGGCAACTAACCTGGTGGTGTGAATATCCTTGGTGAATATGGACACTCCTCCACCTTTAGTGTTTCAGTCCTGGTTTGGTAACCGAAAAGTGTGGTAATAGTTGCAGCCTGGTATTGCAGGGGTGCTCTCTGGAGCATTGAACCAGGTCTCAGTTACTGCACAGATATCGATGTTCTCCATTTTTAGGAGTGCCTCGAGAGAGTGCATTTTGAGGTTTAGACTTCTAGCATTACCTTCAGATTTTGCATGCTTGTACCTGTTACAGTGGTGGTTTTGTCCTTTGAGCTTTGCCTAAAAAAGGCACTATAGGGGTGGCAAGAGCCTTAGTCAGTAACCTGATTTCCAGGGGCAACAGGTTCAGACCATCTATGGCAAAGCATCATGGTCTGTCGATCATGTCGTCCCAGGCAGACAGATACTGGATCCCCTTTGAATGACACCAGAATCTTAGCCAATTGTTGAAGTTAATCATTTTGTCCTTATATTGTGGTATAATTCTGGGCGAAGGCAGGATGCTACTCAGGGCTAGGGTCATATCTGCCTGGGCCACATGATCCGAGAGCTCTTCCATGTCTCTTTTCATGTAGTCCAGGGAGGTACATCTCAAGTCATTCCCTCCAACATGGACAATGACAGAGTCATATTTGTACTTGTTGTGGAGTGACTTGAGTGCATGAGTTATGTGGCAGATCCAGGCACCCGACAGGCAGCTCACTGTAATTTTCTCCTTGTTCAGCCTGGTGAGTGGGACATCAGTGTGCCTGACTATAGAGTCACTTATGACTAAAGTGTTAGGTACATTGTCTTGCCTTAGGGGCTGTTGCTGGGTGGCACGCTTGTGTTGTGAGCTATGTGACACTTTGCTTGTGATTGGTGTTTGTTTGCGTTTCAGCTTCGGAGGTCCTTGTTGCTTGGGCAGGTTACAGTTAAGGGCCTCCGCATATGTGGATTTAGTGTTGCTATGTGTGGGTGTTGGTGGTGTGAGTTTAGAAGGGCTATGTGTTGCTTGAGGTGTAGTGCGGGTGTTAACCTTCTCCTCTTGACTGTCTAGCACAATCTTGGGTGGAGAGAGGATTGCTTCCAGTTTGGCTATGTAACTGCATCTCTCACAGGTTGTAGTGTTGGGTGGTAGGAGGAGAGGGTTGTCTGTGTACATGAGGCAATTACTGCATTGCCTAGATTCACCATGTGGACAGGGGAAATCAACGGAAGCTGACCCTTAGACATGCCTGGTTTGGTGCTTTTTTTTAAAGTACAGGAGCTGTTTTCCCTTACCTTAGCAAGGTACTTTGCAATTATAGGCTGTTTATTGCCTATGATTAATTTCTCCTTATTAATAAGGAGAGTTGAGTGCTTGTATCAGTTTAAGGCTTCCTAGTGCTTTCCAGCAGGTATTAGAGCAAGTGCTAGTCACAGGGATGCTTAAAGATAAGATGAAAAAAAATGGTTTATCCTAAACACTGCAGTGTGCACTAGAGAAGTTAGATGTGAAAGTATGTAACTTAAGTTTTACCTGTCTAAAAAGTTAAGTTTTAGTGGAGAGTCACTATTTTTAAAATAGCAAGATAGATTGAAAGGAGGTGATCACATTTGTATTCTGGTACTATGGAATACAGTAGAATGGCCAATACATTTAAATAGTTGAAGGGGAGTGATTTCACAAAATGATAATGTTGTGCTTACTCACACAAGCTAGTGAAAGCAGAGGAAATGAGATATACGGTCAAATTAACATAAGAGGCAGGCAGCTAGAAAGCCAGTGGTATTTAAGAACACAACAGTGACAGAGTGTGGGGGTGGGGGGATTCTGCCTGACTCACAAGAAACAGAGCTGTGGTGTCTTTTGAAGTTTTAATATGCAGTTAAAAGCAGAACACAAGCAAAACACAAGGTAAAGAAAACAAATCACAGCACTCAAAATATAAAAAGGCAATAAACCAATACAAAATACAACAAATAAAAAGCAAACCAACCTTTCCCTCACAGCAAAGTGTAGCAGAGTCTGGGTGAGCCTTTCCAATAAAGCTCTGAAATGTTTTATTTTACCCCTTAAATAGAAGGTTTAGATCCTAGCTCCACCCCTCAGTTCACAAATGATTAACCTTAAGTGACCTCTTCTATCTTATGTATGAGTCCTTAATTGATCAGTACTAACTGATCAGTCAAATAGAATTTGATATATAATTCTGGCATTTGTAAATAAATGTAAAATACAGGCATGTTTTCTTGAGTGTAAAAGAGTATTGTGAAATGTGGAAATGCAAAATATGTGACAACATTGCACTCTACTGGCCCAGTGAAGCATGTTGTGACCCTTTAATGTTAGAATTCACTCCAGTGCGTCTGGATGAAGGTTTCATGTCCATTGTTTTAAGGCTAAATTTATGACCAGAATTTAGATGTGGAATGTGCTTTATTACTCTGGTTTCTGTTAGACTATACATGTGAAATGACTTATATTGTAAGCTTGTGAGCAGGAGTTAGATTGCTAAATAATGCAGTTTGTGGCCTGGGAACTCCAGACTAAGTGTCAAAAATTATGTAATTTGGGAGGGCCTTAGAGACATGTTTGTTAGTATTGTTTAAATACTATTTCTCACAAGAGACTAGGAGCATTTTGATCTTGGATATCTAACTCAGCACTCTGCCTAAGCTCACATGTAAGTTTTAGCACTGTTATTTCTTGTAGGAATAGTTAAAGCTAGTAAAGATTAATTAGGTATTTTTCTTTGAAATCAGACCTGTCCTACTGTATTATTTTAAGTTTCTGTGTGATCTCTGAACTCTTAGATATCTCTGTGGTGTTGTAGTTTTGTCTTGTATTTTAATTATTTATTATTAAATATTTTTAAAACCTTCTACCTCTGGCTGGTTTATGTAGAGTTAAAGTCTGCTTTAGAGTACATTATATATTTATAGAGTTTACTATCTAAGGCCTTACAATAAGCCTAGACTGAATAGTCACATTACCATTGGATAATAATATTGAACAGTAATAATTGGACACCCTTTTAAGGGCCTTTTAGTAGCTGATATTATTAGCTGGGTGGTGGCAGGGATTATTACCATATGGTCTGGGTAAAGGGGTACAGCTGGAGAATCTGTGTCAGCCTTTCCCAGGAGTATCTGTGAAGTTGTATAAATACTTATCTCAAAGTGTGCGTGTGCATTGTGTCAGGTACTTGGCAGGGACAAGAAGCACTGGTTTGACAGAGAGGGTACTGGAGGTTCTAGCTTGCCCAGTTAGGCTGAGACCAGGACCATATAGCTGTGCCAGTGGGGATTCTTATTGGGGACCTGGTGAGCAAGGGAGCAACCAGCCCCAGACTGACTGTGATCTCTGTGTGCACTTATGGGAAATTGTACTTTACTGTGTGTAATAGTTATCCTTTCCTCTCTCTCACAGCCCTGTGTAGGTAAACCTCTATAACAGAACCATGGAAATAATTTAACATACATTGAGTAGAATGGTGAATTCCTTGTATTCCCAATGTGCCTGTACCACAAAATAATCCATGTCTGTAAGCTGCATAGCTCTGAGTCAGGTATATAATACAGACTGTGCACCATGTTTGGACATACCCACTTGGGGCATCAAGCAGTACCCCGCTGTGCATCTCTGGGGAGCATGTAAATGTGTCATTGTCAGTTTAGCCAACTACTATTTCAGACAAAGTTTTGCCAAAAAGCACTTCCACTGGTACTGGATGATTCCCATTTCTCCACTGTTATGTCACTTACACTAGGTATATTTAAATTTGTGGGGCATGGGTGGATGGGGAGTGCAGCCCCATCTCCAAAAATGATTTACTTTGAGTTTCAAAGAAAGTGCCTTCAGTGAAAATATTTTTGAGCATTTGCTTTCGTGGAAAGTGGTGTCAATCTTTTGATGAATCCAAACTGTGACTTGTCTCCCAGTCAAAAATTTTACAAACTCATCCATGTTACTTAACAATTACTCTGTTGGCTGAGTCCCACCAATGACTATTTGCTCTGTGACAGGCAGGTTGCCTTGTTATACACATGTGTAATTATGCTGGTGACTCTTCTCTGAATCTTTTCATAGGCTCTGTTTTAGTCACCAACTATATTGACTTATTTTAAAAGATCCCACCAGACTTGCCCATATATTATATCTGCACAGATATAATATTCTGGAACATCTGTGAAGGATGATCACAATAGACTGTAGGAGAATATCATTCTTTGCCGCCTGGAAGAACATTGAGTTCTACTTGATCTCTGTGAAAGGTGTATCTATGTGTAATCTTAAAGAAATGTACATCGATAAAACCAAACATCAATAATGACTTCTACACTGTAATAAACAGGAAACAACAGAGCATTGAACTCACGCTTATTAAAAATACAATCCTTATTAAAATAACCAGTAAGTACTTTCATCTCTATAAGGAAACTTCAGTGTAAAACAGTAGCAGCTTACAAGGTAAACAAGGCATATCACAATCATCATGTGACAATGACGTGTCATAAAAATAAAATAAAATAAAACAAACACTCCTTAATAGTGCTTTAAATGCTTCCTTTTCAGCATTGCTTTAAAATGTATATCACCATTCAACTCTGGAAGTGTTGATGCATTTATAGGCAACTACCAGTTATTTTATGTGCAGTCCAATTCATTTATCAAATCTCCTTCCATTATATCATGATTCGGATCTTGGTTGTATCTTTTCACATAAAAAAAGCATCACAAGTGATTCACTCAGCAACATAAATTAAACAAACTGAAATGCCTTTGGGCATCATAAGATCTATTGATGTTAGTACAATAAAAGGCAAAAAATTGGCCACAAATCTGCACTGCTTGCATGAATTACAGCAATATGTCCCTCTATTTCTATGGGTATTTTTGGCTTTGGGGCCATTCCCTAGAGTGCCCTTAATGTTAAAAGTGTTTCTTACGTACAAAAAGTGGAGAATCATGCCCCCCTTCCCATTTTTAATGTTCCTGTTGGCTGTTAGAATTTTTCAGATGTGGGCAGCAGCTTCTCCAATGGCAGCTGTATTGAGGTTGTATGTTAAAACAAAAAATTCATATCTCTTTCCTGATGTTGTTTGTTGTTTCCACTAGTGCCTTCATCACCAGAAGTTACTGGTTTGTATGTGATATGCCTACAATATATGACTTATTTCACATTTTACAATAAGGTTTTTGGGATAGCTTCTAGTTAGAAACAGTTTTAGGCAGCAATATTTTTTCATAAAATACTTTCTCTTATAGTTAACCTGTTCTTACCATTTTGTGCCTTAATACCATTCTGTTTAATGTACGACAGATGCACACTCTTCTACTCTACATATGAATTAATGTCCGCTTCCTTACAATAAATCCTTCAGATGAAAGACTACTTTTTGACATATTTGATAATAATAACAAAATTCATTGTAGATGGATTTTTAAAGAACTTGAATTGAACCTGGAAAAAGTGGTACTTGTACAGAAAAATTAATAAACGTATGTAATTCTTGAAACACTACATTCTATACAAAGAAAATGCTGTCAGTGAAATGAAAATAAGTCTTGTCAAACCTAATCAAGGAATGTCTATAGACATAAAGATGTTGTTATAGGCTCATAGGTAAGTACTTATGGGCCATTTTAAGACTAGCCAATTTCCAATTTTGTGCTTGAAATAACTTATCCCACTTGGTTATAGATTAGTTTTACCCATCCCATAGCTGATAATTATATATTACCCATAATGAGAATAACTGGGATCATACCATATATAATCTGTGGGGAACTATGTATGGGATTAAGCATTTAGGACCTGCCTCTGTCCATTAGCAGTACAGTGTGCGACGATTATTTTAGCATAAGTGGGTACCATAGCATCACCCATGATCACACCTCTCAACACCTCAGTGCAAGAAATCTGGACAAAGCCAGAAAGACTGGCGAGACAAAGGCCCCAAAATAGGGACAGCATTTAAATACTGCTCCTATAAACTTAGAAAGTTGCTAGAATAACAGGTGTTGCATTATTATGTGTTTTCTGAAGGATATAAGTTCTGAATCTCAAATGTCTATCATTATTTAATATTATTTAGTGTCTCCATTCTTCAATGATTTGCCAGAAAATCAAAACTTTTATGAGGAACAGACCAAAAATATGACGCAAAAATCTGGACATTCTGCAAAAATCTGTACATTTGAGAGGTATTCCCATGATCAACCCCTTCAGTGGCTTAAAACTGCTGCCTTTTTAACATGAAAAAATATTATGCAAAATAATGCTGTGCAACTCACCTTACACATTAATTTCCTCATCTAAGAAGTTAGAACATTTTGACAGATGGTCGTGAAGCCTTAATAAACAAAGATTTTGAAGCAGAAATGCACATTAATTAATAACATCTGCTCTAACAAAAAGCCAGTTTATGACATTACACACTGATACAAGTTTTTGTTTTATTTTATTTTGTTTTTGTCACTTCATTGATGGTTGTCACATGATGGCTGTTGGCATGGATTTTTTATGACTACCTGTTTTAATTTTGAGACCCATAACTGTGAGTCCCAGAATTACAAAAACATGTGTAAATGTGCAGAACAGTGAATGTTAAATATCCATGTTACCTTTAAAGTTGTTTCGGTAGGGTGTAAGCCATTGTTATTCCCAATAAAGGGGGAAGTTCCCACACCCTGAGATTTATGTATGCCATTTCCAAATCACCATACATCAGAGAAAAGGCAATACTCCTAGAAAGTACAGTTTTGAACTTGATACTTAGGAGTCTGCATTTTTGCTTAGTCAGTCTCACTATTACAGGGCTCATAGTCCTGAGTCTGAGGACGTCATAAAGGCCATCATTTTGTTACTATTTAAACTGCTGTTGTTTTACTTTGAATCAGCCTAATGAAGTCTGTTTATAAGAGATGAAAGCCCTACTTGTTTTAATAAAGATCATATCGTCAATGGGAGTGAATCCAATATTTGTGTTTTGTTTTTTTTTAAAGATAAATACATGTGAGCTGGTAGAATGTCATACACATTTACCCAAACATCAGCAATAAACAAATTATTACAGTTTTCACATGATCTGTGTTACTTCTACAAGGATGCATCAAATGCCACTGATATGGTTGCCACCCATTCAGCAGAAATCAGTATTGCATGGTATGAGGTGTCCCAGAGGTATAGCTCACCATTCTGGTGCCTGTTTTAGTCCTACACTCTGCCCATCCCCCCATCTCTAAGTTGAGGATCAAAACACAGCCCTCTACTCCCCCCAGTCTTGGGGAGGGATAAAACTTTTTCTTCTAAACTATAGCACCTTCTTGCTGCATTATGCCATAAAAGTGCTTCATTTCTAAAAAAAATGCTATTCATAGAAAACTGCTGATGCTACTAAAGTTTATGCCACACATGGAGAGTTAAAGTACTTTTTGTCTGAAGACATCTTTACTTTAAAACTAAAGCAAACCGCTTTGTGCAATGAAGCTAGCAGCTGTTCCACTTCAGCTCTAACCACAAATGTAACTACCCCTGACATGAATATGTGTCTCTGTGCAGCCCAGTAGTAGGCTGTGGTTTATGTCAGGGCATCCATCAGGATGTCAGTGAAATCCCTTAGTGTTATAAATATAAGGCTTCCTATGTGACTACATGTGGACGCCCCCCTCCCCCCAGAGCAGTACAGATATAGTAAGAAGCAGCCAATAAATGTCTCAGAAGCCTTATGACCATCCATTTTTATAGTACTTCCTGAATGATGCTTCAAGTAGACATGGGCTACAAGCTCCCCCCACCACCACCATATAAAATGCAACTGCTAATGTGTGGCTGTCTCTTCAGCAGCCAAAACTGTAATACTCAAAGGCCTCACAATGAATAATATCCACTGGACAGCTGTAAACCTCCCTTACAAGACACAGCAGCATATGTGACAGTATATGTCAGTTGCAATTGCTAGTTATGTAGAATCAGACAGAGGCACTTTACATGTAATGCATATCAACAGTGATTAGGATACATGCAGTCCTCAGCCCACACATGGGCTATGTCTCCCACATACTACAACACACACCAAGCCTTCCCTTTTGCAATCAAATTCTTACATAGCAGCGCCTGCAGGTCACACATTTTCTGCAATGCATAAATGACCAAGACTGCACAAAAAGGCACATTTAACATGGTGCACTTGCATGAGATGACAGATCAATGATCTTGGTGGGAGCATAGGCAAATAATTGTATTCGTATGGACTGTAGAGGTGCTCAAGTGAAGAAATGGAAACATATGTAGCTACTGTGTTGCTGTAGCACCCGTAACATTCCATAATTAACACTGTAGTGCTATCCTGCCATGTCATATATAACTGTACTATAATCATTGTATACTAAGTTCTCTCTATCATAGAAACATTGTGTTACCCACTGTTATAAATCTATAGAGGTAGCTGTAACACCCATAGATGACACCACTGCATTACACTTAACACAGCCTCTGCACATATGCTGGCCTAATATCCCACATGCACACAGGGCATGTTCATAGGGATTCATACTTTCCCCATTTGCAAACATGCACAGCATGACATGTCTGTACATCATGCCCACTGCAACATGTTAGATATATCTTCATAGGTTTATAGGTAAGTACTAGGCTAGCTGCCCTTATGGACCATTTTAAGTCTAGTCAATTTCCCATTTTGGTTAAAGATTGGCCTTATGAATCCCATGGTAGGTCAATTATATATTACCCCTAATGAGAATAACTGGGATTATACCACAGATAATTTGAGGGAATCTTTGCATGGGACAAAGCATTTAGAAGCTGCCTCTGTCCATTAGTAGTACAGGGGGCAGTTGTTGAGTGCATTTTTTGTTTCCCATCCATAGATCCAAGTTGCACTTGAATATGGACAGGGATGAACATGCAGGGCTGATGACCCACTTCCACTTTATGGACTTTGTCACTGACCAGGAGGTCCTGAAACATGCAGAGCATATGCATGTCTCTCAATGTCTTGGCTCAAGAATTCTGGACAAAGCCAAAAATCATGAGGGAAGGCATGGTTTCAAAATAAGGGACAATTCTCAAATGCTACTATAATTCACTTAAAAAGTAAATAGAAGAACAGATTTTACATCAGCATGTATTTTCTGAACAAGAAGTACAGAACTCTAGTTTCTGACATTATTGACTGATTGCATTCCTTAGTAATTTAGCAGAAAATCAAATATTTTAAAATGGACAGGGTAAAAAATTAAGCAAAATAAGGGATATTCTGTAATATCAGGCACAGTTGGAAGATATGGCTACATATCTCATCACAGTGGTTATGCGTCACCCCAACAAATCCCAATGCACATGCTACTTCCAACTGGCATATCTAAGGAATGCATGTATTACAACAACTGTGTCCCATAATACACAACTGTTTACAGTAGTGGCCAACATATGCTGATGGCCATTTGTGTTCCTACCACTGTCTTGTCTGTCTTTGGTACAACACACTGGTATAATTTGCCTGTTTGTCTGCATAGATATTAACAGTGTTCATGTCTATATGCCCTGTTTTTGTCTCCATTCTATATGACATATTCACACTGGAGCATCCATATACAGCTTTTCTGGCCTCCTATGGCCAATGGCACTATAATGACAGTAATGTGTTCCCCCAAAGCCATCTGGTACTATGTTACTTCATCCTTGTATGTACATCTTCCAGCAGGAATATATGACCTTCTGTAATTAATCATCATCATGAATCCTGTCTTAATACAATCTCTAGCAGATGTTTAGTCCACCTTCCTATGAGACCTACACTATGACCCACAGCAATTCCTATAGCATTGCAAATTTACGCATGTCTATGCAACATGCATGCTGCTGTTGTTTAAGATTTCTGTAAGTACATCCATGAAACTCCTTTTTATTTACCGGAAGTGCTATTTACATAAGTATATTTATTAATTAGATAATTGATGAGGCACTACATAGGTTCATAGGTTCATAGGTTTATACTAGGCTATCTGCCCTAAGGCATTTATAAGCCTAGCCCAAAGTTTTGTGGCTTACGCCACCCCTTATAAGAAAAAATACTGTGCCCATTAGTTTGCTGTGCCTCTGTCCAGCAGTGACACAGAGATGATTCCCGGGGTAAACCTACGATCTCCCATCCACAGGTCAAGATTTCTCTTGAACAGAGCCAGCGAGGTGCTCTGCCTGACATGGACCGGGATTTTATTCAACAGCATAGGGAGTCTCTGAGTGATAAATCTATCCCTCCAGCACGTCCTATTTATATCCGTGCTAAGGTTTAAGTCTCTTGCTCTAGTGGTTTTGGTGGATTTGGATTTTTTGAGGTGGAGCATGTCCATTAATTCCGGGTTGGACATGGCCTTGTATGTCAGGCACATGTCACCTCTGAGCAGACAGTATGCGACTGAATAGAGCTGGAGTTTCTTCAATTTGGCAGCATATGACAGATTTTGGAGTCCCTTTATCCTTTTGGTGAGGAACTTTTGGGGTCTCTCCAATTGCTGCAGATGTCGGGTGAGATATATCCCGAATGGGGCATTGTACTCGATCATTGGTCTGATAAGTGAAGAGTACAGGGGAACAATGACCTCTCTAGATCTGGATGTGAATCCCTTCATGATCAGGTGGGCAATGTAGAAGGTCTTTCTAACCACTTTAGCAATGTGAGTGTCAAAAGAAAGGCCACTGTCAACCTGGGTCCCCAGGTCCCTGATAACCTCTTCTGTGCTTAGTGGATTGCCACCTATATGGTAGCTTGGGGTTACCTTGTTTTTCCCGAAGGGTATGACTATACATTTTTTGGCGTTTAACTTCAGGCCATGGCTCTGGCACCAGCTATCTGTTTCCATGAGTCCCTTTTGAAGGATATCCGTGTCCGATGCACTTTCCACTATGGCGCCCAGTTTGCAGTCATCTGCAAACTTTGTCAGCCAAAGTCCTCCCATGTTGGCCTGTACTTCTGAGAAGTAGATGCCGAACAATAGGGGGCCAAGGACCGAGCCCTGTGGGACACCACTTGTAACCGGCTTGGAGTCTGACATAGCGCCAGCAACTCTAACCCTGTGGGTTCTGTCCTTAAGCCAGTTTGCAACCCATCTTGTGACATATGGGTTTACATTTAAGCTGGTAGTTTTTCTACAATACCCGAGTGGGGTATTGTGTCGAAAGCCTTTGCAAGGTCAAGGTAGGCTGTATGGACTGCCTTTCCCTCATCAATGGCCTTGGTGACTATTTCGAAGAAGTCGACCAAGTTCAAAAGGCATGATCTGCCCTTGACGAAGCCAAATTGGGTCGGGTCCAATGTCTGCAAGTCCCCTATATCTTTGTTTATGAGCTCCATTGTGATCCTCTCCATAGCTTTGCAGACTAGACTTGTTAAGCTTATGGGGCGGTAATTACCAGGGTCCGTAGAGGCACCGCCTTTGTGGAGTGGGACCACAGTTGCCGTACACCACTCCTTGGGCATGTATCCTGTGGTAAGGCTGAGATTAAACATGTCTCCTCTTTAATTGTTAATTACCTTAGATCCATGTCACCCAGCCTAGCTTCATCAATGAAGCCCTGGTGCAACTGCACTAAACATGTTTCTGAATCTTAAGGAAGAAGTAAATATATTTCCTCTATAATAGTGGCAGAGGGAGGGCTAAGAGGGCTAATTTGGTTCTACAGTCAAATCTACTGAGGTATGGCTCTGTTATGATTAGTGTCTCAAAAGTCTATAAAATTCTCATATGCCTCACATGTTTCAGTAAAGAATGAATGATTGTAAACCACTTACTACTGATAGAAAATGGGGGATATATGTTCTGGCATTGTAAAGAGAATAAAAAAAATTGACATGACCATTACAATTAACAATCTGACAAGGTTCAGGACTTCCAAGATGGCTACACACTGACTAACAGCTTAATTTCAGCTTTCCCACTGAGAAAAAGGAAACTGAGCAATAAGAGCTAGTAACTTGCCAGCTTGAATAAAATTCACCTATTGGCTAGTAAGTATACTGCCTGAATACCAGCAAAAAAGAAATTTAGAGAACCAGAAAGAAAATCATCTTAAAATTTTGAAAAGAAAACACTGACTGGCAAGAATCCTGCACCTGGTCAACAAAAAGCAGTTTGAGTTCCAGCTTTGGTACAAGATATGGCTTCCAGTAATTTAGAGGAAAAAATAAATCAAATGTACTCAGAGTTGATTGAAATAAAAGAAACATTGAAGGGGTATATTAACTCAAACAACAAAAGGTGGGAGAAAATAGAAGAAGCTTTAACTAGCTCTTTGGATGAGCTGATAAAACTGCAAAAAACAGAGCATGAAATGAAAAAAAAAACTAGCTGAGTATGAAACAGCTCAAGAACAGCTGTTTCAAATAATATTGGCATTGCAGGATAGAGCACCTGAGATTTTCTGCTGTAAAAGAGAACATGGAAGGAACCAATGGTATTACTTTTATGAAAGCACAAATAACCAAATGGACCAGTATTCCACTGATGGATTTGATAATCAAAAGGGCACATCGAGTGTCTACTCCAAATCTGGTCATGAGAAAACAGCTAAGACCTGTATTAGTAAAGATGCAATCCTACCAGCAGAAAGAGTTGATCCTGACAAAACTGTAGCAGAAGGGCAAATTTGGACACAGTAGAGTTTTTGTGGAAAATGATTATTCCATATACATCAGGAGGAAGAGATTCACATTTATCCCAGCAGTCAGGGAATATCAACAGGCAGGTGTAAGATTCAAGTTACTGTATCCAGACATCTTTATTATATTTTTTCATTGACAATCAAAGACATTTTTGATACAGAACAGGCTAGGGAGGAAATAAAAAAGTTTATCCAACAAAAAAGAGTCATCAAACAGAAAGAAAGTCTGCTTATCAGTCTTCTGACAATAAAGTTCATAGAGAGACTTTGCCAATGAAACTTTTCCAGTGTTCCAAAGGAGCATGCTTAAGAGACAGAAATAAAGCACAGGATAGGAGTATGTTGGAAATGAACCAGAGACTGGAGTTATAAGATGGAAATGAACAGGAAGAAGACCAGCAACAGTGAGTTTAGTGAATAAATGTGAGATTATAAAGCATCAATAACAGCTGTGAAATACAGATTTGCAAAAAAAAAAATAAATAAATAAATAAAAAATAAAAAAAGTGGCTGACAAACTCTGAACTTTTATTGACTTTGTTTAATTTATTGGTAGACTGTAAATACTATGTTCCATTTTATGTAATTAATGTTTAGAATGACACTAAAAGGGGAAAAGTAACTGTAAGTAAAACAATTGTTGTCATTAACAATATTGGCATAAGACATTTCATTATATAAACTGAATTTTACATAGTAAAGCAGATGTATGCAGTATGTAGTCAGGGTTATCTAAAATAGGGGGGTGAGGGTGAGACTTTTCAGTGATTGTTGTTTGTGATACAGTACTTTTTTAGTCTTAAGAAATATAGGCATTACAATGTAAAAAGAGAAAAAAGGCTAGACAGCAAGTTTAAGTTAAAATGTAAACTTGGGGAGGAGATGGGGTATAAAAGTGCACTGGGTATATTATATGTAGACTTGAGTTCTCTCTTATTTTTGCATAAGTGATTGTCTGGATTAATCGTCTAGGCTTAATTTAAAAACAAGTGTTTTCTGTAAACAAGTAGATTTGAAAAATAAGACAAAAGGATGAATGCTACGATAAGTAAGTTTCTTGCATTTGCAATGATATTAGCTTGTTTTTGTTTTTCCTTTAACAAATGTTCAGTAGGTTAAGAAGTCTACAGCTGAAGGCAGTTGTAGATGCTATTCTTATGTTGTCATTGGAAAGAGCTGTCTTCAGGTGCAAGCAATTCATCTTGAGAGTTCTAAGCATAGTTTACTGAGGGAAATGCAAAATATAAAAGTACAATGGGAAGCAGTTCACTTCAAAATAAAGCTTGAAATTATTGGAAGGGAATAAGAGATAGTAGTTTCCCTAACAGCGTTATTAAATCAGTGCATTTAATATAACAGTATATAATTTAGTTTTATTTAAATGTAACCAGTACACTTTTTCTTAAGGCTAAAAGTTAATGTTTTCTGAATGCATACAAACTGTTTTTCATATCTGGAAGGGTAATAGAGATAAGAAAAGAACAGACAGCAATCAGTGTGCTTGGGAGCTTAGGCCTTAATAGGCACTTTAGCAAAGGTAAACTTAATTTTAGGTTATGTAATGCCTCAGGGTGCAGCCAATAATTTGGGGCAATTGTTCCTATTAGGAGAGTTAACTATAATTTTTTTGAACATGTAAATAGTGTTGTGTGTTTGATCTAAATTAATAGGTTATGGGCATATTTTGAAAATGTAGTAAGTTTTTTTTTGTTTTGAAGGTTTTTTTCAAAACAAAATGTCATTAAGAATGTGACATATGTTTAAATTGACAAGAAACAATTGTATAAAAAGTCAACCTGCCAAATATTAATATACGCATGTATCAAAAATAACTTGGAAATAGACATTCAAAAAGTTGTCATATATAATAGGTGAGAACAATAACTTCTTATCATAATGTTTACACTATCCATTCTATTTTTGAATCTAAATGGCCTTACAGGTATAGACAAAAAGTAAGATTATTAAATTATATTACAAAATGCAGAGGTCAAATATCAATGCTGCAGGAGACACATTTGGAAAGAACTGAGCATGTGAGTTTTATAAAGAAAGGATTTCAGGATGGATATTCAAAAGAATATCAGGAACAAAAAAAAGGGGAACAAAATTAATTGCTAGAGGGGCTTCAATAGTGTTAAATGAGGGGAAAAAAGATAATAATGGTAGACTTGTGGTAGCATGGAGCTACTGGCAAGGGTGGAGGATTACACTGGCCAAAAACTGCTATTATGGAGCTTAAGAAAATTTTGGGAAAAATAATCAGCTTTTAACAGTGAATATTAATTGTAGGTGAGAACAGTAACTTGCTTTGCAACAGGGAGAATCTGTTCAGGGATCTAGAAAGAAAAATACAGCAAAATATGGTAGATTTCTCAAGACATTTATGAAAATATTTTGTATGGAAGCCATGAATTCAGCAGTAGGAACTCAGCATGAATTTACATATTATTTACCAAGGTACAATAACTGAGTTAGACTAGATAAATATTATATTTCACAGGAATATTTCCATTTAATTGAAAGCTTTGACACATATCACATAACTATTTCAGATCATCCATCAATATAAAATCGACAAAAATGCAGGGTAATGAAGTAAAAATGAGACACTGGTGCCTTCCCAACTACATATTAAAAAGACAGTAATTTATGGAATAGGTGGTAAACACTATTTGAGAGTTATTATGGAAGATGGCAATTTCTTCAGAACTTAGAGCAAGTGAGTGGGATAAAATAAAACTGGAGTTTAACAGGGTATAAATAATAGAAAATAATATGGTTAAGAAGTAATATGAATTATTTAGAGGGACTTACAAAAGTTAAGTATTGTAGGAAGAGCCACAGCTGCAGAGTGCTAAAGAGAAAGTAAGGGAGTATCTGGAAAATAAGCATTGGGTCTAGAAAAAGCACTGTTAAGTAACTGTTTTTTTATATAATAACTCCAGAGCACAAAAACTTTTAGCACACCAACTTAGGCAACAGAAAATAGAAAGGTCTGTCACCAAACTTAGGGAACTTATAACAATACAAATAACCAGAGATCCTTAGAGGTATTAGACATATTTCTGAAATTTTATGAAACATTCTGTGAAGTAAATAAATATAGAAATTAAGAACATAAAATGAAATATTTATGGAAGACTTAAGTATGCCAGCATTAGAGGCAGATGAGGATCAACAATAGGTTCATAGATTGGTACTAGGCTATCAGCCCTAGGGCCTATACAAGCCTAGCCATAACAATTCCCTGGCTATTTCTTCCCACACTATTTACTTCCATGGACCCCTGTCTAGCAGGGTGACTGATGTGATCCCCAGGGTGAATTTCCTTTCTCCCATCCAATCATCAAGGTTCCTTTTGAAGACGGCCAAAGAGGCACTCTGCTTGACATGTATGGGCAGTCTATTCAAGAGTCTGGGGACTCTCTGGGTCAGGAACCTATCCCTCCAGCATGTTTTGTTTATTGTGATGACAGGGTTTAGATCCCTGGAGCATGTGGCTCTGAGGGATTGGAATTTCTTTAAGTGTAGCATGTCCAACAGCTCTGGGTTTGACATGGTCTTGTATGTTAAGCAGAGATCACCTTGGAGTAGAAGATATGCGACAGAGTACAGCTGGAGTTTTTAAGGCGGTCAGCGTAGGGCATCTGCTTTAGGCTTGTGATTCTTTTAGTAAGGTATTTCTGCGGCCTTTCCAGTTGTTGCAGATGTCTTGAGAGGTACATACCAAATGGGGCATTGTATTCTATAATGGGTCTAATGAGGGATGAGTACAGTGGGACAATGACCTCCTTTTTTCTGGATGAAAAGCCCTTAGCGATGAGGTGTACCACATAAAAGGATTTCCTGACTGTTGTGACGATGTGGTTATCGAAGGTGAGACCACTGTCCACCTGTGTCCCTAAGTCTCTTATCAAGCTTTCGGTGTTTAGTGTACTGCCACCTATATGGTAATTCACGGATACATGTTTTTTTCCCAAAGGGGATAACTATACATTTCTTGGCATTGAGCTTGAGTCCATGGCTCTGGCACCAAGCATCTGTTTCTGTAAGGCCCTTTTGTAGAGTATCCACATTATTTAGGGATTCAATAATGGCTCCCAGTTTGCAGTCATCTGTGAACTTTGTTAGCCAGAGTCCCTTAGTGTTGGCCTGTACTTCAGAGAAGTAGATGCCAAACAAGAGCAGTCCCAGGACTGAACCCTGAGGTACTCCACTTGTCACTTATCTGGAGCTGGATTTGGAGTCAGCTAGTTTTACAGTGTGGATTCTATCAGTAAGCCAGTTAGCAACCCATTGGGCGACATAGGGATTAATGCCCAGCTTAGTAAGTTTATCTATGATTCCAGAGTGGGGGATGGTGTCAAAGGCCTTGGCAAGGTTTAGATAGGTTGTGTGAACCACCTTACCCTTGTCCATGGCTCTGGAGACTGATTCAAAGAAGTCAGTCAGGTTCAGGAGACAAGATCGGCCCTTCACGAACCCAAACTGGGTGGGGTCCAGTGTTTGAAGGTTGCCAATGTCTTTGTTTATAAGTTCCATGATAATACGCTCCATGGCCTTGCAGATAAGGCTTGTCAGACTGAAGGGACAGTAGTTTCTGGGATCCAATGTGGATAACCCTTGTGGAGTGGGATAACTGTAGCTCTGCGCCACTCAGTGGGCATGAAACCTGAGTTGAGGTTATGATTAAACATGACACTTAGGTGAGGTGCCAGTTCATATTGTAATTCAAGTAGTACACAGCCCGGGATGTCATCTGGTCCCATGGATGCTGTATTCTTAGCTTTGGAGAGTGTGTTTTTTACCTGTGTGGCCGTTATTACTGGAATTTGGCAATCTTCCAGTATTGAGATGGGCTATTTAGGGGGTGAGAGGGGGGTGAAGTTGGCACTGAATCAATCTGCCAGGATATTGGCAATATCCTTGGGATCAGTATATTTAATGCCATTCTGTTTTAGCTCAGAGCAGATCTGAGCATTGCCATTTAGATTCTTGACATAGTTATAGAATGCCTTGTGGTTGTCTTTGGAATCTTTGGCAATGTTATTTTTGTAACTAGCTTTGGAGGATTTTATGAGGGATCTCAGTTTCTTACTGAGGCTGGTAAGGGAGTTTTTTGCATCCTGGGATTTTCCTCTTTTCTGCGACAGTTTCTTCCTTTTGTTGTAAAGTTTGTTTATGGCAGGGGACCACCAGATTGGCTTCCTTTTTTTGGATGAAAGCATCTTGGTTCTATTTGGAATGGCACAATTCATGCATGAGTGGATGTGCTTGTACAGTGCCTTAGTGTAGGATTCAGCAGTTGAACTTTCAGTTCTCATTTGCATGGGTGTCATGAAGTTTGTCACTTCTGACTTGAGTAGCATAAAGTTGGCTTTGGAGAAGTTTTTTATGGAGGTTTCCTTACTGGGGGGTGGGATGTGGATGTTAAGGGTGATTAGCTTATGGTCAGGCCTGACTAACGAGGGGGTGACCATAGGTGTGGAGTATCGATTTCCCATGTTGGTAATGACCAGGTCTAGGATATTGGAGCCCCTGGTGGGACTATGGATTAGTTGATCCAGGGCGTTGGAATTTATGAATTCAAGAACTGTTGGGCAAAAGTGTTGGTACATGAGTAGTTTTCCCAGTTAATGGCAGGGTAGTTAAAATCACCCAGTATTAGGGTGTTTGGTTCTATCTTAATATTTTCCAGTATGTTTAGAAAGGTGTAGTGAGAATCTTGGGATATGGTGGGGATCTGTAGCAAGCTATAATTTGGATTGCAGTCTTACCTAGTGTTAATTGCACCTGGAGAATTTCAGAGGCATTGTGTTGGGCAATTAGCCTGGTGGTGTGAATATCCTTGGTGAATATTGACACTCCTCCACCTTTAGTGTTTCAGTCCTGGTTTTGTGGCCGAAAAGTGTGGTAAGAGTTGTAGCTTGGTATTGCAGGGGTGCTCTCTGGAGCCTTGAACCAGGTCTCAGTTACTGCACAGATATCAATGTTCTCCATTTTTAGGAGTGCCTCAAGAGAGTGCATTTTGAGGTTTAGACTTCTAGCAGTGAGTAGCATTACCTTCAGATTTTGCATGCTTGTACCTGTTATGGTGGTGGTTTTGTCCTTTGAACTTTGCCTAAAAAAGGCACTATAGGGGTGGCAAGAGCCTTAGCCAGTGACCTGAATCCCAGGGGTGACAGGTGCAGACCATCTCTGGCAAAGCATCGTGGTCTGTCAATCATGTCATCCCAGGCAAACAGATACTGGATCCCCTTTGAATGACACCAGAATCTTAGTTAATTGTTGAAGTCAATCATTTTGTCCTTATATTGTGATATAATTCTGGGTGAAGGCAGGATGCTACTCAGGGCTAGGATCATACCTGCCTGGGCCACATGATCCGAGAGCTCTTCTATGTCTCTTTTCATGTAGTCCAGGGAGGTATGTCTCAAGTCATTCACTCCAATATGGACAATGACAGAGTCATATTTGTACTTGTTGTGGAATGACTTGAGTGCATATGTTATGTGGTGGATCCTGGCACCCGACAGGCAGCTGACTGTAATTTTCTCCTTGTTCAACCTGGTGAGAGGGACATCAGTGTGCCGGACTATAGAGTCACCTATGACTAAAGTGTTTGGTACATTGTCTTGCCTTAAGGTCTGTTGCTGGGTGGCACACTGGTGTTGTGAACTATGTGACACTTTGGGTGCGACTGGTGTTTGTTTTCATTTCAGCTTCAGAGGTCCTTGTTGCTTGGGCACATTACAGTTAAGGGTCTCTGCATATGTGGATTTAGTGTTGCTATATGTGGGTGTTGGTGGTATGGGTTTAGAAAGGCTATGTGTTGCTTGAGGTGTAGTGTGGCTGTTAACCTTCTCCTCTTGACTATCTAGCACAATCTTGGGTTGAGAGAGCTTTGCTTCCATTTTGGCTATATAAGTGCATCTCTCCCAGGTTGTACTGTTGGGTGATAGGAGGAGAGGGTTGTCTGTGTACATGAGGCAATTGCTGCATTGCCCCAGCATGCCCAGATTCACCAGGTGGACAGGAGAAATCACCGGAAGCTGACCCTTGGACATGCCTGGTTTGGTGCTTTTTTTTTTTTTTTTGTAAAGTACAAGAGCTGTTTTACCTTTCCTTAGCAAGGTACTTTGCAATTATAGGCTGTTTAGTGCCTACTATTAATTTCTCCTTATTAACAAGGAGAGTTGAGTGCTTGTATCAGTTTAAGGCTTCCTAGTGCTTTCCAGCAGGTATTAGAGAAAGTGCTAGTCACAGGGATGCTTAAAGGTAAGATGAAAAAAAAAATGCACACTGCAGTGTGCACTAGAGAAGTTCGATGTGAACGTAGGTAACTTAAGTTTTACCTGTTTAAAAAGTTAAGGTTTAGTGAAGAGTTATTATTTTTAAAACAACAAGATGGATTGAAAGGGGTGGTCACGTTTGTATTCTGGTACTATGGAATGGATGGCCAATAAATTTAAATAGTTGAAGGGGATGGATTTCAAAAATGAAGATTTTGTGATTACTCACACAAGCCAGTGAAAGTAGAGAGGAAATGAGATATATGGTAAGATTAACATAAGAGGCAGCAACTAGAAAGACAGTGGTATTTAACAAGACAACTGTAACTGGGTGGGAGGATGGGAAAAAAATTCTGCCTGACTCAGAAGTGAGAACTGTGGTCTCTTTTGAAGTTTTAATATGCTGTTAAAGCAGAATGCAAGTAAAACACAAGGTAAAGAAAACAAACCACAGTATTCAAAATATAGAAAGGCAATAAAGTAATCCAAAATACAAAAAATAAAATGAACAGTTATGATATGAGGACATGAGAAAAAAACAATGATGTACAATCAATCTGCAGGAAAGTCTCAAGGAACAAATGATATTCCATTGTGTTATAATATGTGCAGTGTGTCATAATGTGCAGACTGTATTATAATGTGTGCAGTGTGCTGTAATGTGTACACTGTGCTATAATGTGTGCAGTGTGTTATAATATGTACACTGTGTTATAAAGTGTGCACTGTGTTACAATGTGCACACTGTTACAATATGCACACTGTGTTATATTGTTTGCAGTGTATTATAATGTGTACACTATGCTATACTGTGTGAGTGCGTTACAATGTGTACACTGTATTAGAATGTGTGCAGTATGTTATAATGAGTATACTGTGCTATAATGAGTGCAGTGTGTTATAATGTGTGCAATGTGCTATACTGTGTACACTGTGTTATAATGTATGAAGTTTGTCGTCATGTGTGCAGTGCTTTATAATATGTGCACTGTGTTATAGTGTGCATGTAATGTTATAATGTGTGTAATGTGCTATAATGTGTGCACTGTGTTCTAATGTGTATATTGGTTTATATTTTATGCAGTGTGCTACAACATGTCCAGTGTGATATAATGTGTACATTCTGTTATAATGTGCACAATGTGATATACTGTGTACAATTAGCTGTGATATATGCAGTGTGTTATAACGTGCACACTGTTATAACAAGCACACTGTGTTAGAATGTGTGCAGTGTGTTATAACATGTGCACAGTATTATAATTTATACCCTCTGTTATAGTGTATGCAGCGTGCTACAATATGTGCAGTGTGTAATAATATGTGCACTGTGTTATATGTGTACACTGTGTTATTATGTGAACACTGTGTTATATGTGTCCAATGTGTTATAAGTTGTGCATGTGTTATAATGTGTGCATGTGTTATAATATCTGCACTGTGTTATTATGTGTGCATTGTGTTATAATATGAACACTGTGTTATATGTGTACACTGTATTATGTGAATACTGTGTTATTATGTGAACACTGTGTTATATGTGTTCAATGTGTTATAATGTGTACTTTGTATTATAATGTATGCACTATGTTATAAGGTGTGTACTGTGTTATAATGTGTGTACTGTGTTACAATGTGTGCACTGTGTTATAATGTATGCAGTGTGTTATACCATGTACACTATGTTATAACGTATGCACTGTGTTATAACATGTGCAATGTTATTAAAATCAAACGCAGAGTTTCACTGAAGTAGAGTCATCAGACTTTTTCATCAATTTGTGTTCCAGTGAAAGTGTGTGTGTGTGTGTGTGTGTGTGTGTGTGTGTGTGTGTGTGTGCGTGTATGTGTGTGTGTGTGTGTGTGTGTGTGTGTGTGTGTGTGCATGTGTCAGGGCAAGATTAGTGGGTGTATGTGTGGGTGGCTGAGTTTTTGATCAGCAATTCTTTGTGTCAAAGTGAGTGACATAGGTTAATGGACGTGTGTGGCTGATTTTTGTTTTTTGACAGGATGCATGTTTGTCTTTGTATGTGTGTCTATGACATACCTTTCAACTGTCCAGATTTTTGTCTCCTATTTAAGTTCCTCATATAATTTGTCTTTTATGGCAAATAACTCAGAGAATGCCTGGTAACACAAAACCTATTATTCTAGAAACTTTATATAAGCAATATTTAAAATATCTTTCTATTTTTTGGGCCTTTTTCCTTCCCTTATTTTTGTTTTGTTCAGATTTCTTGTGGTAAGAGGTTGAGAAATATGGCGTATAACAAAGTACAAGATCTGTGAATCCTTATGTGTATGTGTGTGTGTGTGTGTGTGTGTGTGTGTGTGTGTGTGTGTGTGTGTGTCTGTGTGTGTGTGCGCGCGAGCGCACGTGCATGCACATGCGTGTATGCATGTTGTTAGTGAGTGCAAAACTGTCTGAAAGTGGAGTTAATGAAGATCCTTCTTTTCTGTCTTGGAGTTAGCTATAAAATTGCCTGGGTATAGAGGCTGTGGAAGATGGAAATTTACTTTTTTAATTTTGATCAGAAATCAACAGAATGCGCTATTAATGAGTTGAAGTTAATGATATTAGTTTTAAAAAATGTCTTTCATGGAGCTGACAATCATATTAAAGCCACGGTTGTTGAGCATTATAAGGGTATCATAAGCCAATGGTCCAGCAGATATGCAGTATCACCTACAACAGATTATAAACATGGGGGGATTACTGCTTATGGGCAGACTAGAACTGTAGCTATATATGTTCATATTAGCTTTAGTGCCTGCACCTAGACAAATGGACTTGTGAAATTTTGATGTGCAGGAAGTAGTGATATAGCCCTTGTAAATCATGCAAACCTTTTGTGTGTTGTCTTGACATGTTGGTTATGACCCCATGCATGCCCACTTCATGGAATGATAGACTTCCCTTTTCAGAAGTCTTTGTGACTGTCAGCCAGGTGTGGCTTTACTTGTTATATGTGTGCACACAATATCATTCAGTACCTGAGAGAGGCAGGTGATGTCGTACAAGGCATGCCTGGTATAAGCTGTCTACTGCGAAGTGTTAAGAAACCATGTATGATCCTTCATATGTTGAAGCATTACATGAAGGAGTGTAGAGGCCTGTGAAATGCCCAATATGTCCCCTACTTATCTCTGAGATGTCCCTGAAGCTAATACAGAAAGAGATATAAAGAGATAAAATACTTTGGTCTCCACAGGTTTGGAAATGCCATTTAGTTTAAGGGTGTGCACACCTATGCAACCAGCTTATTGTATGTTTTTTATTTTTTATGTTTTTTCCCCTGACATATTTGTTTTTAAATTGAATTGTACAGGTTATAGGTCACATTAAAAGTGGAAAAAAGTTTTGAAATGATTTATTGTGGTGTAATTTTTTTATATCACAAAAACGTGGCATTTTAACAGGGGTGTGTAAAGTTTTATATCCACTGTATACAATCATCTACAACCCACTAGTTTGTCCTGTTCTTAGTCCAGTAATCAATATTTATATCTCAAATAAACATCTCAGATCTAAAGACAAGCATCTCCTCGCAACTTAGAAACCTAACAAAACCCAGGTCTAAGCCTTTTCTCCTGCTCTTTTGTATTAATTAGTACAGTAAAGCTTTTCTCCCTGGGATGCTGCTGAAAATGGGCCTCTCTTGACTAGGCTCAGCTGACCCATCCTGTCTAACAATGAAACTATATAAATGAATGAATAAATGATCAAGAAAGAAAGAAGATTATACAAAGCTCAGTGATCACAACAGGACAGACACCACATGTTTAATTTAATACATTACTACGAATGTCTATACTCACCACTGTAATCCTCCCCATCTGTAATTAGCAGACAATTCCATGATGCCATGGAGTAAAATATGGCAGCACTGATGTAAAAAAGAACATACTGTGCTTCGTATTGTTTAAATGAGCAATACATTAAAATAATCCTACATGAACTCAGACATGAGCTCTCAACTCCATTAGATTCCCTGTTCAACCAAATCCTGAGCACCGGCTTCATCCCAGCTGAATAGAGGATAACCACTATCATCCCACTACACAAAAGTAGAGTGTCCACTGACCCAGGCGATTATAGGGCCATCAGCCTAAGTAGCATGATCTGCAAGGCCATGGAATACATTATCATGGACCTTATAAACAAGGACAATGGTAACCTCCAAATGCTTGATCCCACACAGTTTGGTTTTGTCAAAGGGATATCATGCCTGTTAAACTTGGTTGACTTCTTTGAAACAGTCACCAAAGTCGTGGACGAGGGGAAGATGATGCACACTACCTACCTTGACCTAGCCAAAGCCTTTGACACTATTCTCCACTTGGGCATAATAGATAAACTCTCCCAGCAATCCATATATTACCAGATGGGTAGCTAACTGGCTCACTGATAGAACCCACTCAGTCAAAGTAGGGGAAGCCATCTCTAGTAGTCGATCCATAATGAGTGGTGTACCCCAAGGATTGGTCTTGGGGTCTCTACTGTTTGGGATTTACTTTTCTGAGGTGCAAGCCAAAACCAGTGGTCTGTGGCTGACCAAGTTTGCAGATGACTGCAAGCTGGCTGCTGTCTTAAATTCCCCTAGTGATATAGACATACTCCAAGAGGGCCTTACCCAAACTAATGAATGGTGCCGCAAGCATGGCCTCCATTGTACAAAAGGCTATCTACATGGCCCACCTCATAAATAAGGGTATTTCATCCAGGAACAAGGAAGTCTTAACATCCCTGTACTCCACCCTTATAAGACCCATTATGGAGTGCAATGCCGCCTTTGGCATGTACCTTGCCAAGCACATGTAGCAGTTGGAGAGACCACAGAGGTTCCAGACTAGGAAAATCCAGGGTCTCAAACACCTATCCTACACAGATAGGCTGAAAGCCCTCTCCCTCTACTTAGTCTCATACAGACTGCTCAAAGGTGACCTGTGTCTGGCATACAAGGCCATTTCAGACCCAGCCTTGATGGAGTTGCTGGATATCCTTAAGACAAACTCCACTCATGCAGCCTGCACACAAGGCCTTAACCTGGTATGTGACATTAATAGAACTTGTTAGTGGGATATATTTGTGTCCCAAAGGCTTCCCCATCTATGGAATAGACTTCCTCTCCATGTCAATCAGAGTACCTCTCTAGACCTCTTTAAGAGGAACCTGGATGAAGGGATGGGAAATAGAAAATACACCCCTGGGATCCCACCTGTATCCCTGATGGGCAGGGTAAAGAGGTGTTGACTTTGAGGGAATGTGGGTGAAATTCTTGACTAGGCTTATAAGGGCCTCCAAGCCAATAACCTAGTATCATCCTATGAACCTATGAACCTATAATAAGTATTTATCTATTCCAAATGCTGAGTTATAACTGAGGTAAGACTGAAGTGGTAGGGGTTAAAATTCAGTTGTCCAAAAGCATCTAAATATATGAGGCTATGGGCCATCAGAAATGACAGCACAGATTCTCAACTGGGCTGAGACTAAAACTGGTCCAATGGGATCAGTACCCTCCCAGTTAACAAACAGTAAAAACAAATATTCTGTTAGATAATTTGTGAAACTGATATGAATGTATTACAGAAAGCAATGTATTCATTATTAGGCATGCATTTTTCCATTCTAGACTTGCTTCCTAAAACAGTTACATTTCCAAATATATGCCACCTACAAATCTTACAAACCTTTATCTTACATACCACATTTCTAAACTACCATAATGCACTGTCATCAAAATAAAATTGGTGGCCAGTCTTTGATTATTCTGTCTTACTGTTAATTATCCTTGTTTCCAATATCTTGTCTGCGAACCTCTAGCCAGTGTACCAAGAAAAATGTCAGTTCACTAATTCAGATCATAATTCATTGTATACTCTAACTTACCCGTCCCTCCCATAAACTTCATGTTTTAAGAATATCATTTAATACATGCAGACAAGCCAGATGGAAAAAAGCACCCTTCTGAGTTCATTCATTAGATAAATATTCTCATTCACTACAGTTCTAACATTTCACATACATTCATAGGTTCATAGTATGAAGCAATACAGCCTAGCCAAGAACCTGTCCAGTAGTTACCTGTAGCTTCAAGGAGGGCAAGACAAGATAGGCCAGGGTAGAATTTGAGACCACCCATCCAATTATGTAGGTTTACCTTTAAGGTAGCATGGATGCTGCTCTGCTTTACTTGTAGTGGGTGTTTGATCCAGAGGCGAAGGATACATTGGGATACAAATATATCACTCATATGTGTCTTATTTACCTGCTGATGAAGGTTTATTATTTGAGTTACCATTACTTCTGCGAATGAACTGGGCGTCAAATAGGGTTGGATGTTTTGTGGCTTAAAAGGCTAGGCACAGATGTCCACAAAAGACTCCATAACATAGTACAGAGAAAGGGCTGCTGTCTCTCCTAACAACTAAGATTTTTGAAGGCACTGATCTTTGTAGTTATGATTCTCTAAGGTTCCTCAAGTTGTGTAATAGGTTTAGACAAATACATGCGAAAAAGTACATTATATTCAATAATGGGTTATAAAAAATACAAGTAAAGGGGAATTAAGACTCCTTTGGATCTAATTGAGATGTCCTTTGGTGAGCCATACAAAAGGCTTTCCAGTGGAGCGGAGACACAATAGTCAGATGATAAGAAATTATCAGCAAAAGTGCCCAGATCCTTTAAACAGTGCATGATTTAAGGAGTGCGTCACCTATATTGCAAGTGAAACTATTTTGTTTATTAAAACTAAATATGCTACATGTTTTTTACATTTAATTTGAGACCATTGTCCTTGCAGCAACTTGTCAACATAGCCTCACACATGTTGGAGCAATTTGTGAGGCAGTTTAAGATTGAATAGTAACATGCCATTTACAGTTATCTGCAGGCCAACACTGGTCATTTCTTTGCTTTCAGAAGTGGCACCTGAGACTTTAACCACATGGGTTCTGTCAGATAACTGCCTTTCCCCACACAATATTAAGATTTATATTCAGATTTACAAGTCTGTCAATAACACTTGCATGGAGAATAATGTCAAAAGCCTTGGCTAGGTCTAGATATGGTGTATGCACTTTATAACTACTATCCACTCTTTCAATTACTGTTTCAAACAGATTAATGGGGTTAAAGAGGTAAGAAAATACATACAAGGTAATTATTATTAAGATTCATAACTGTATGTTGGGGAAATTTCACACTAATGTGGTCTTGACTATAAAAGACAAAGCACTCCAAAAATATTGGAGCTGTAGAAAGTAAAAATGCAACAGTAATCACCCAGTAGCATATATTAACTATTAGTACCCTAAGTTCCAGCCCATATGCACACAATGGCATTGTATGCCAAGGGAAACTTACCACAACTTTACTGACCAAAAGATAACTGAGTAGATCATGACATTATACAGGCCTTGACTGACAAGTGTCATTCACATGTATTTGTAGGAATGTGTGTCATTCCCTTAACTGTGGAGTCCAAGGTAGTGTATAACTCTTTTCATTCCAAGTGCAAGAAATTATCACTGACCAGCAGGGAATATGGTAACTATTTCTCAGGTCTCTGCTTCTAGAATACTAAAAATATTTCTTGATACAATGTTTCTACAGGTGTCAGGTCTCTGCTTCTAGAATACTCAAAATATTCCTTGATGCAGTGTTTCTACAGGTGGCTAAGCATGTATGGCTTCATAGCACACCACAGGAGAGAACCACCATCACATGTAGCTTCTGTGACATTGATCACTTCCCTTACCTACTGGATTCCATAGACTGTAGTGATAATAGCTCCACCTTAAAGCAGGTGAACTGGAAAGGTTACAGTTCATTCAACTGACAGTAAAGCTGCTTTGATGTGTCTGGAAGAAAATTCCAATATGACTCTGCCAGATTCTGCAGGATGTTACTCCCCCGAAAGGAACAAGTGCAGGGTATAGCGGCACAGGTCAAGTGGTGACATTTAGTCCAGAACCATGGGCTCTGATGAGCACACATTTGGCAGTGTACTGTCACACAGAACAAACATAATGTATGCGGCATTAATATCAGATTTTGCTGATTAGTACATGGTCGGACCACACTGTGCATCAGAAATTCCCAATATCATCACACAGGAGGGAGAGTGGAGTGGGTCCAAGTCATCATCATGTGCACAAGTGGTTACAGACATAATGGCACATGGTTTCCAACTTACACTGAGCAGCCCCATGTATGTACACTACCCCAACTTCTGAAAATATGGACAGTCAGAGCAGTACATTTCTCTACATGGAGATGTGCATGGAAGCAGTGTGTGCCACCAAAGACTTCATCAGACCAATTATTAGAATGCCCTTGACTCCATGTTCTCATGGAGTTGCTGGCTCCGATAGGAGATATCCTCACAAATTCCATGCACAATGCTCCATGTTGTACTGGGTAGCTACAGATTGTCCCTGGATAATGCTGCTGCACATTTGCTGATATATCATGAGATTTGCTAACATGCCAGATGATTGGCTTTGTCATGGCAAAGAGGTGGGCATCCCTGAGAGGATGCGTAGTGATGGGTATACCCACACCATCTGCAGTGTGCTCACCTGATACTACAACAGAAGGTGGAGCATCTCTTGTGCTCACAGGTATGAGGGATATTTTCTTTTCTAAGGACAAAGAGCATGCAGAGTGCATATCTTCAGATCAAGGTTGGGAGGGTGGCCTAATGGTTAAGGTGTTTGCCTTACAAACACAAGGTGCAGGGTTTGAGTCTCACAAGGGATAATTGGCTAAGCTTAAAATGGCTCGCAAGGGCAGTTAGCTTAGTACTAATCTATGAACCTATGAACCTAAATCTGGTGGTGATGCTGCAATTTCATCCTGTGCTGTGGGTGGATATTCTTTCAGGGTGCAGAACGACCATGCCACTCTCTCATCTGACAGTCACTCTGGTATCTCTGTCTTGTTATGATCAGCCCCTGCACAGGTGTTGACATCAGCCTGATGTCCTGCTCCAGCCTCTTCATCTATAGTGCTTGCAGTGCGAGATGCCTGGGAAAGCACAGGTGGCTCAGCTATATGGTACTACAGTGGGAGTAATACACACACACACACACACACACACACACACACACACACACACACACACACACACACACACACACACCCATATGGGTCTACTTCATATGACCTAAATTTCATTTGACTGAAATTCATTTGACTGAGACCAAAACACTGAAAGTTCAAAAGACTGAAAACTTATTTGACTGAAACTCACAACACTGACACATTAAAGTAAAAGGTATATGCCCTTTTCCCCACTGTAGTGCAATCCTGGAGTTAGTATATATAGTTATGGGGGGTGTGGGGGGCAAAGCCCCCCCAAATACTTTATACATTTTAAACCATATACATGGATATTTATAACTGCAATGAATAACTCTTTTCAGAAAACAATATGTACCTAAACTGTGTGGGGGGCTTTGCCCCCCACACCCCCTAATGTGGGGGACTGTGCCCCCCCATACTCCCCCTAACTATATATACTAACTCCAGGATCGCACTACTGTGGGGAAAATGGCATATATCTTTTACTTTAATGTGTCAGTGTTATGAGTTTCAGTCAAATGAGTTTTCAGTCTTTTGAACTTTCAGTATTTTGGTCTCAGTCAAATGAAATTTAGGTCATATAAAGCAGACCCACCTATATTTATAGGGTCTATATTATATCCTCGAATGCTTAAAAAAGTGAACACTAATTGATCGAACTTATTTTCGCGAAACTGCAAAATATTGAAGCAGCAGAAACTCAAATTTTTTCCTAGAGAAAGAATTTGGTTGTCCATTTCTGTTGCTTCGGTATTTTCAGTGTTATGGTGGAAAGTTACCGGTCGGATTCAGGTAAGTGTGCGATTGTGTGGATGTGAGTGTTAGGGTGATTTAGGTGAGTTAGGGTTAGGGCTCGGGTTAGGTGTGTGTGCGATTGAGTAGACATGAGGGTTAGGGTGGATTTAAGTGAGTTAGGGTTAGGGAGCGGGTGAGGTGAGTGTGCGATAGTGACGGACCTTGGGGTTAGGGTTTGGGTTAAGGTAAGTGGGTAGTTAGTGTGCATAGTTTAGTGTAGGGTTAGGTATCAGATTTTAGGTGTATGTGTGTGGATTTCTGTTTGTTTGGTGTGCTTGTGTTGTGTGCATGTGTTTTGGATCAGTGATTTTTTTCCCTGGGGAAAAAATCGCTGATCTGACAGTTCGAGATTGTAAGCTTTCACTTAAATTAGGTCGATCAATCAGCGTTCGCTTTTTTAAGCGTTCGATGATATAATATAGACCCTATATATATATATATATATATATATATATATATATATATATATATATATATATATATATATATAAATGATGTTGCCGCCAACACCAAAAGTCTCTACATATGGTAGACAAGGAACACATTCTCTATAAGAAGTGGCAGGTATGTATGGTGACAGGGCATCCTGATACAGTGCAGTTTATATACACAACAAATGCAGTTATACAGTTATACAGATACATATCACTAACCTTATGTAAAATGAATTCATTTACAAGGGTGCATATCCTTAGGAAGGTAGACAATGACAGCTTACTGCACACTTGCATAGCACTGTGTTCCTCCTCAGAGCTGCATATAAGTCCTAAAGTGCTGCTATTTCTCCAAATCCGCTGTAATGGTTTCCAAAATAGCTTCCAAAATGTGCATAAGTTAGCACACAAAATAGCTGCATGTTTCCCAGATGTGCAGCTTATACCTGTTTGCGTATAGGCATTCAAGGTTAGGTCAGGTAGTGTGAGTGTTTATGACCTGCATTATTCCACTGCCATTTAGCTCAGTGTTTAAGCCAACTTCTGAAATTCTGTGGCCACACTTTTATGCATGATACCTGTGCAAATACTTGCATTGTGCTTCTGAACAGCAACAAAATGTATGGCCCTCATACATGTATATCTATACGTACATGTGTAGGTGCCCAGTGGAGCATTCCTGTGTGATGCATGAAGAAAGGTTAGAGTATGTTCTATGAGCAGCTTATAGGTATCTGTGTAGCTACATTCCAAAAAGCAGATGCCTGCTATTGACAGAGGTGTTGACCTCAGTCACACATATAAACAGGACAGGGGGACATTTCAGACATCAGTATGATGACCTGTGATGCTGCCTCCCACTCGATCTTTATGAGTGTCACATGGAGGGACCTAAAACCATCCTGAGTGGTATTTTAAGTACACTATATATTTTTTGATGTATTTGGAGAACTGTTCTTGGCAGGAATTACACACTTGAATATGTTGCCCTTCTGTCTCTCCTTATATTTGCTACTTTCTCTTTCTTCATACTTTCCCATGCACCTCTTTCCTCCCCATTTATGAAGTGACATGTGCGCACATATGCATTATAGCTGCAAATACTGTATGCAAACCTAGCTTGATGCAAAGCAGTATCTGT